>NC_135313.1:1646676-1969110 GCF_048772815.1 Callospermophilus lateralis
CACAGGCAGGGAGAGGCCACACAGGAAGTCCCCCGACTCGCCCACAATGAGGACCATGTGGGGTGCTCTGCCTGCCAAAGAGCACGGTCACATGTTCCCAGGAGGTTGTGTAAGGGGTTTGGGAAGTGGGGTCATTTCTTCCTAAACTGCCCAGAGTCCTAATTATAGGACGTGAATTTGTTTTAGTCCCTTCAACGTCATGAGGGAACTCAGTGAATGTCAGCCTGCCTCTAGAAAAAGAAACAAGTCTTGCCAGAAAGCAGTGGGCAGATTAAAAAGAAACTGCCGCCCTGAGGAAGAGGCCACAGCGCGGGCGGGCTTTGGGTTGGGAGAGCCGGGTCCCTGCTGGCCGGGGCAGGAAGGCTGGAAAGGGCAGTGGGCCGAGGCACCCTGGGGCCCCGGGTCTGCTGGGGTGCAGGCTCTGCCCTGCACCCTCTTTCCTGGGCTGAGCCCCTGTTCCCAGCCCCCTTCCATCTGAGGCTCCTGGATAGCGGCCAGCTCTCTCTGTCCTCCCCCGGCTCCCCGGGCCCTCTCCTGCCTGACCCCAGATCTGCCATGACCCCTGCTCTGCCTTAGGCCTTCCCCTGCTCCAGTGCAAACTACCCTGGACCAGCTTGTCCCCCATTGGGCCTAAATGTCACCCTCAGAGCTCAGAGGAGGGCACACAGGCTGACCCAAGGAAGAACCTGGAGTCTCAGTGCAGGCTGCCCTTGACCTGCTCCTGAGCTGGGGTGCAGGCTGCCCTTGACCTCCTCCTGAGCTGGGGTACAGGCTGCCCTTGACCTGCTCCTGAGCTGGGGTGCAGGCTGCCCTTGACCTGCTCCTGAGCTGGGGTGCAGGCTGCCCTTGACCTGCTCCTGAGCTGGGGTGCAGGCTGCCCTTGACCTCCTCCTGTGCTGGGGTGCAGGCTGCCCTTGACCTGCTCCTGTGCTGGGGTGCAGGCTGCCCTTGACCTCCTCCTGAGCTGGGGTGCAGGCTGCCCTTGACCTGCTCCTGAGCTGGGGTACAGGCTGCCCTTGACCTGCTCCTGAGCTGGGGTACAGGCTGCCCTTGACCTCCTCCTGTGCTGGGGTGCAGGCTGCCCTTGACCTCCTCCTGAGCTGGGGTGCAGGCTATCCTTGACCTGCTCCTGAGCTGGGGTACAGGCTGCCCTTGACCTCCTCCTGTGCTGGGGTGCAGGCTGCCCTTGACCTGCTCCTGAGCTGGGGTGCAGGCTGCCCTTGAACTGCTCCTGAGCTGGGGTGCAGGCTGCCCTTGACCTCCTCCTGTGCTGGGGTGCAGGCTGCCCTTGACCTCCTCCTGAGCTGGGGTGCAGGCTGCCCTTGACCTCCTCCTGAGCTGGGGTACAGGCTGCCCTTGACCTCCTCCTGTGCTGGGGTGCAGGCTGCCCTTGACCTGCTCCTGTGCTGGGGTGCAGGCTGCCCTTGGCCTCCTCCTGAGCTGGGGTACAGGCTGCCCTTGACCTGCTCCTGAGCTGGGGTACAGGCTGCCCTTGACCTCCTCCTGTGCTGGGGTGCAGGCTGCCCTTGACCTGCTCCTGTGCTGGGGTGGAGGCTGCCCTTGGCCTCCTCCTGAGCTGGGGTGCAGGCTGCCCTTGACCTCCTCCTGAGCTGGGGTACAGGCTGCCCTTGACCTCCTCCTGTGCTGGGGTGCAGGCTGCCCTTGACCTGCTCCTGTGCTGGGGTGCAGGCTGCCCTTGACCTCCTCCTGAGCTGGGGTGCAGGCTGCCCTTGACCTCCTCCTGAGCTGGGGTACAGGCTGCCCTTGACCTGCTCCTGAGCTGGGGTACAGGCTGCCCTTGACCTCCTCCTGTGCTGGGGTGCAGGCTGCCCTTGACCTGCTCCTGTGCTGGGGTACAGGCTGCCCTTGACCTCCTCCTGTGCTGGGGTGCAGGCTGCCCTTGACCTGCTCCTGTGCTGGGGTGCAGGCTGCCCTTGACCTGCTCCTGAGCTGGGGTACAGGCTGCCCTTGACCTCCTCCTGTGCTGGGGTGCAGGCTGCCCTTGACCTGCTCCTGTGCTGGGGTACAGGCTGCCCTTGACCTCCTCCTGTGCTGGGGTGCAGGCTGCCCTTGACCTGCTCCTGTGCTGGGGTGCAGGCTGCCCTTGACCTGCTCCTGAGCTGGGGTACAGGCTGCCCTTGACCTCCTCCTGTGCTGGGGTGCAGGCTGCCCTTGACCTGCTCCTGTGCTGGGGTACAGGCTGCCCTTGACCTCCTCCTGTGCTGGGGTGCAGGCTGCCCTTGACCTGCTCCTGTGCTGGGGTGCAGGCTGCCCTTGACCTGCTCCTGAGCTGGGGTACAGGCTGCCCTTGACCTCCTCCTGTGCTGGGGTGCAGGCTGCCCTTGACCTGCTCCTGAGCTGGGGTACAGGCTGCCCTTGACCTGCTCCTGTGCTGGGGTGCAGGCTGCCCTTGACCTGCTCCTGTGCTGGGGTACAGGCTGCCCTTGACCTCCTCCTGTGCTGGGGTACAGGCTGCCCTTGACCTCCTCCTGAGCTGGGGTGCAGGCTGCCCTTGACCTGCTCCTGTGCTGGGGTGCAGGCTGCCCTTGACCTCCTCCTGAGCTGGGGTGCAGGCTGCCCTTGACCTCCTCCTGAGCTGGGGTAAAGGCTGCCCTTGACCTCCTCCTGAGCTGGGGTGCAGGCTGCCCTTGACCTCCTCCTGTGCTGGGGTGCAGGCTGCCCTTGACCTGCTCCTGAGCTGGGGTGCAGGCTGCCCTTGACCTGCTCCTGTGCTGGGGTGCAGGCTGCCCTTGGCCTCCTCCTGAGCTGGGGTACAGGCTGCCCTTGACCTGCTCCTGAGCTGGGGTACAGGCTGCCCTTGACCTGCTCCTGAGCTGGGGTGCAGGCTGCCCTTGACCTGCTCCTGAGCTGGGGTGCAGGCTGCCCTTGACCTCCTCCTGTGCTGGGGTGCAGGCTGCCCTTGACCTGCTCCTGAGCTGGGGTGCAGGCTGCCCTTGACCTGCTCCTGTGCTGGGGTGCAGGCTGCCCTTGGCCTCCTCCTGAGCTGGGGTACAGGCTGCCCTTGACCTGCTCCTGAGCTGGGGTACAGGCTGCCCTTGACCTGCTCCTGTGCTGGGGTGCAGGCTGCCCTTGACCTCCTCCTGTGCTGGGGTGCAGGCTGCCCTTGACCTGCTCCTGTGCTGGGGTGCAGGCTGCCCTTGACCTCCTCCTGAGCTGGGGTACAGGCTGCCCTTGACCTCCTCCTGTGCTGGGGTGCAGGCTGCCCTTGACCTCCTCCTGTGCTGGGGTGCAGGCTGCCCTTGACCTGCTCCTGTGCTGGGGTGCAGGCTGCCCTTGGCCTCCTCCTGAGCTGGGGTACAGGCTGCCCTTGACCTCCTCCTGAGCTGGGGTACAGGCTGCCCTTGACCTCCTCCTGTGCTGGGGTGCAGGCTGCCCTTGACCTGCTCCTGTGCTGGGGTGCAGGCTGCCCTTGACCTCCTCCTGAGCTGGGGTGCAGGCTGCCCTTGACCTCCTCCTGAGCTGGGGTACAGGCTGCCCTTGACCTCCTCCTGTGCTGGGGTGCAGGCTGCCCTTGATCTGCTCCTGAGCTGGGGTGCAGGCTGCCCTTGACCTCACCTGAGCTGGGGTGCAGGCTGTCCTTCACCCCTCCTGTGCTGGGGTGCAGGCTGCCCTTGACCTGCTCCTGTGCTGGGGTGCAGGCTGCCCTTGACCTGCTCCTGAGGTGGGGTGCAGGCTGCCCTTGGCCTCCTCCTGTGCTGGGGTGCAGGCTGCCCTTGACCTGCTCCTGAGCTGGGGTGCAGGCTGCCCTTGACCTCCTCCTGTGCTGGGGTGCAGGCTGCCCTTGACCTGCTCCTGAGCTGGGGTACAGGCTGCCCTTGACCTCCTCCTGTCCTGGGGTGCAGGCTGCCCTTGACCTGCTTTTGTGCTGGGGTGCAGGCTGCCCTTGACCTCCTCCTGAGCTGGGGTGCAGGCTGCCCTTGACCTCCTCCTGAGCTGGGGTACAGGCTGCCCTTGACCTCCTCCTGAGCTGGGGTGCAGGCTGCCCTTGACCTCCTCCTGTGCTGGGGTGCAGGCTGCCCTTGACCTGCTCCTGAGCTGGAGTGCAGGCTGCCCTTGACCTGCTCCTGTGCTGGGGTGCAGGCTGCCCTTGGCCTCCTCCTGAGCTGGGGTACAGGCTGCCCTTGACCTGCTCCTGAGCTGGGGTACAGGCTGCCCTTGACCTGCTCCTGAGCTGGGGTGCAGGCTGCCCTTGACCTGCTCCTGAGCTGGGGTGCAGGCTGCCCTTGACCTCCTCCTGTGCTGGGGTGCAGGCTGCCCTTGACCTGCTCCTGAGCTGGGGTGCAGGCTGCCCTTGACCTGCTCCTGTGCTGGGGTGCAGGCTGCCCTTGGCCTCCTCCTGAGCTGGGGTACAGGCTGCCCTTGACCTGCTCCTGAGCTGGGGTACAGGCTGCCCTTGACCTGCTCCTGTGCTGGGGTGCAGGCTGCCCTTGACCTCCTCCTGTGCTGGGGTGCAGGCTGCCCTTGACCTGCTCCTGTGCTGGGGTGCAGGCTGCCCTTGACCTCCTCCTGAGCTGGGGTACAGGCTGCCCTTGACCTCCTCCTGTGCTGGGGTGCAGGCTGCCCTTGACCTCCTCCTGTGCTGGGGTGCAGGCTGCCCTTGACCTGCTCCTGTGCTGGGGTGCAGGCTGCCCTTGGCCTCCTCCTGAGCTGGGGTACAGGCTGCCCTTGACCTCCTCCTGAGCTGGGGTACAGGCTGCCCTTGACCTCCTCCTGTGCTGGGGTGCAGGCTGCCCTTGACCTGCTCCTGTGCTGGGGTGCAGGCTGCCCTTGACCTCCTCCTGAGCTGGGGTGCAGGCTGCCCTTGACCTCCTCCTGAGCTGGGGTACAGGCTGCCCTTGACCTCCTCCTGTGCTGGGGTGCAGGCTGCCCTTGATCTGCTCCTGAGCTGGGGTGCAGGCTGCCCTTGACCTCACCTGAGCTGGGGTGCAGGCTGTCCTTCACCCCTCCTGTGCTGGGGTGCAGGCTGCCCTTGACCTGCTCCTGTGCTGGGGTGCAGGCTGCCCTTGACCTGCTCCTGAGGTGGGGTGCAGGCTGCCCTTGGCCTCCTCCTGTGCTGGGGTGCAGGCTGTCCTTCACCCCTCCTGTGCTGGGGTGCAGGCTGCCCTTGACCTGCTCCTGTGCTGGGGTGCAGGCTGCCCTTGACCTGCTCCTGAGGTGGGGTGCAGGCTGCCCTTGGCCTCCTCCTGAGCTGGGGTGCAGGCTGTCCTTCACCCCTCCTGTGCTGGGGTGCAGGCTGCCCTTGACCTGCTCCTGTGCTGGGGTGCAGGCTGCCCTTGACCTGCTCCTGAGGTGGGGTGCAGGCTGCCCTTGGCCTCCTCCTGTGCTGGGGTGCAGGCTGTCCTTCACCCCTCCTGTGCTGGGGTGCAGGCTGCCCTTGACCTGCTCCTGAGCTGGGGTGCAGGCTGCCCTTGACCTCCTCCTGAGCTGGGGTGCAGGCTGCCCTTGACCTCCTCCTGAGCTGGGGTGCAGGCTGCCCTTGACCTGCTCCTGAGCTGGGGTGCAGGCTGCCCTTGACCTCCTCCTGTGCTGGGGTGCAGGCTGCCCTTGACCTGCCCCTGTGCAGAGAACAGTTAATGCACAGGGCCAACACTCAGGCACTTCCCGTGAGGAGAGGGAGTGGTTGATGGTATTGTTTGGCTTTTTTTTTCTTTAGTTGTAGGTGGACACAGTGTCTTTATTTTACTTTATGTGGTGCTGAGGATCGAACCCAGGGCCTCACACACGCTAGGAGAGCGCTCTACCTCTGAGCCCCAGCCCCATCCCTTGTTTGGCTCCTTGTAAATGACCTATACCTCTCAAGCTTTCTAAAAGACATGCACACCAATTGCATAATCTGCCAACATCAAATTCAAGAAAATGTGAAGTCATATTCCATTGATTCTAAAATTCCTTCCGCGTGTTGCTGTTGCAGGGAGAGCCCCTCAGGGTGTTCCCAGGACAGGGAGAACCGGGCTAGCTGCTTTTCCCCACAGTCCCAGGAACCACAGTGAAGAAGGGACGGAGGCCCACCCTGGGTCAGAGCCATCCCTGCAGACTAAAATGGCCCAGAGAGGCCTCGGCATATCTTATTATTGCTCTTGAGCTACCAGGCTTAGAGCTGGGTGCTGCCTACCCTCCAGGTGGCCAAGAGAAGATGGTGACGCTCCCCCAAAGCCTCCCTGTGGACCACCATCCATTCCCTCAGCCTGGTGAGGGCCACCCCGTGACCATCAGTGGGTCCCTCGCCCCTGCTGACTGCTCCCAGCCGACCTTGTGTGTGTCTCTGGACCTGCCCACACCCCTTCCGCGGCCTGGAGCTGTGCTCTCCTTACCTGCAGACCTGGGGCTGAGGTCAGGAAGGTCTGAGGGGATGGACAGGGAACGGGTGAGGACAGGCGTCCCCCAGGGTCTTTGGGAGCAGCGTGCCTGGTTGGCTCTGGGTCCCTATGAGTGGGAACAAAGCCACGCTCAACTCGAGCCACAGCGTCTTGACCAGCCAGCGTGGACCCAGCGCACCCTGAGGACTAGCAGGAAGCCACGACACCAGCAAGCCACAGTCCCTGTGTGGCCTGTCTGCTGAGCAGGGGCCACGCTGGGTGGACGCGGAGGTTCAGCACCCTGCCGCCAAGCCAGGAGGTGGAGCCCCGCTGCCACCACCCTGGAGACCACCTGGCTCTGGTGTTAGCGAAGGTGGCCTGGCCGCTCATTGCCCACGGGAGGACCAGGCCAGAGCCCTTTCCAGGGAAGAAGAAAGCAAGTGCCCCAGACTGACCGGGCCACCTGGACGGCCTGGCAGCACGGTCCTCGGCCTTGTGACCTTCCACCTGGTGCCTGGCCTGCCCACCAGGGCCCTTGGACGCCGGGCTGCCTCCTTCTCTTCATCCTGGCTCATGTCTTTATGCATTCACATGCAGTGCCCTTGCACTGACGGCTGGCGCTGCCAATCCCGCCAGGCCTCGGGCGTAAAAACGTTGGATCTTTGTTTCCTTTCCTTTTATGCAGCTGTGACTCATTTGGGGTCTTTCCTGGGGTGCTTTCTGGTTCTGATTTGTCAGGCCGCAATCTGGGGGAGCCTCAAGGCCCTTAGGCAGGAGCCTGCCTTCCAGAGGCTCCGCGCTGGGGTCCCGGGAGGCAGCGCTGCCTGCACCCTGGTGTTCTTTGGGTCCTGGTCTCACACAGGACTTCCTGACCTCACGCTGCCCTTCTGGTGCGCCCTGCTCCTGGAACAGTCCCCAGCAGCCGCGGCTCACCTTCCTGCCTCAGCCCCAGTGTCACTCTTTCCTTTCTGTAGACATTTGCTTACAGAGTGCGGTCCCCGCACGGCTCCAAAGGAACTTGTCATTGTCATCTGAGCTCGACCACACTGTAGTGGAGGAATGCGGTTGTCACAGTGCAGAGCGGAAGCCCACCCATGCCCTTCCCAAGGAGCCCCAAACCCCTGCCTGTATGCCTCTGCAGGAGAAATCGCTCCTCAGATCTCTAAGATCCACAGCCTGGGACACTGGTCAGAGTTAGCGCACTTAGCCAGTCCAGAGCAGACCTGAGCCCATGTCTCTGGGGGCTGTCCAGAGCCTAGGAATGGAAGGCCCTTCTGTCCACACCGCCTCCCACCCTGGAGAGCGTGGAGCAAGGGGCAGAGATGAAGGGAGCAGAAGGCACTCTGTAAGCAAATGTCTACGGAGAGGAAAGAGTGACACTGGGCGGGGACGCAGCTCCACTGGTAGAGGCTTGCCCAGCACGCACAGGCCCTGGGCTCAACCCGGCACCTCAGGAAACAGACAGACCAAGAGGCAGGACACCGGGGCATCCCTCCTTTAGGAACTCGGGGCGGAGCTGCTCCGGGGGCCCAGTGACCTGGGGGAAACGCTTGGCTTCCACAAGCGAGGGCGGGGCATGGCCTCTGCTGGCCCTCGCTGCCTGCGTGGACGCCTGCTGCCCCCACCTCCTGGCTCGTCACATCTTCACTGCCCAGGCACATGCTTGGGGCTTCTGTGCCCTTGGTTGTCTCTGGGTCCCTTGTCACCAAGATAGAGTCTGGGATTCAAGGAGCCATGTCCCTGGGGGTGGGGGGCTTTTGTATATGGAAACTTCTTTCCCCCTCTGAGGACCCGGAAGAACAATCACCACCGTCCAAGAGAGGCAGACTGTCGAGTGGGTCTCAGCCCCAGTCCTGGGGCCTAGAGAGCTGGCCACACAGAGGGAGGGGCCGGCTCGAGGTTTCCATGCTCACAAAGTGCCCAGCACAAACAGCACAGCCAAGGCAGGAACCAGGCTGCCCCACCCAGGGCCCTCCCAACGGCTGTCACGGCAGCTCGGGGGAAACTGAGGCAGCTGTGCAGCCTCCGGAGGGGAAGCTCCCCGGGCCCAGGGGCTGCTCCAAGACCCCACATCAGGCATCTCCGCTGCACAGCGAGGGGAGGGCTCCCAGACTGGAAACGCTGGGGCCAGGACGAAGGTGGCCTTGCTGGTGAAGTTGGAGTGACCCCTCCTGGTGGAGAGGCCCGTCCCTGACAGTCCCCGCTCTGTCCTTTCCTTCCACAGACCGCGTGCTGGTACCTGGAGAAGCTTCCCTGTTGCTTTCCCAAAGAAGACCCTCTCCATGCCCAGTGCTACCCCTCAGTGGCCCAGGGAAGACCTTTAACACCTCCAGCTGTGACCAAAGCCTTCCTCCCACCAGTGCTGGTTGGGCGGGTCCCCCTCCATGTGTGAGGACAGTGGATAAATGGTGGGTTTCAGTCCATGCTGGTCAACTCAGGGCGTGGGCAAGTGATGCCCTGGAGGGCAGAGGCCAAAGGGCTTAGGAATGAACCCTGGAGTCAGCCACCGGCTCTGGTCTGAGCTTGGGTCTTCTGTGGCTGGCATCCCCACAGTTGGGCAAAGGGGTCCTCACTTGACCAGTTTGATTGCCCGCTTCTTGGGCCTCCAAATGTCCTGCCTTTTCCAAAAAGAAAGAAATTGAGGAGGGTACCAGAGGAGGCCAGCGATGGCCCACAGTGTAGGCCTGGTCCCTGTGGTGGTGCCTGGGGTGGCCAGCACCTCCTCCTGCCTCCAGCCCTGGCCCTGAGCTCTGCTCTCTCTACCTGCATGTGACTGAGCACCTCTGCCCGAGTCCCACTTCCCTGGCCCCCCACCCAAGGCCCCCTAACCCCACCCCATGCTGAGCCCTGAGGGCCGTGCCAGAGCACCAGGGGCTGCCCAGGGTGCCCCTTCTGCTGACCCTAAGTCCATCTCTGCTCCAGATCCCAGCCCAGGCTGAGCAGCTGGAGTCACACTGGTGCTGGGGTCACGGTGGTGCTGGGGTCACGCTGGTGCTGGGGTCACGCTGGTGCTGGGGTCACGCTGGTGCTGGGGTCCTCTTGCCCAAACCCACAGACCCCCGGTCATTCCAGATTAAGCCCCAGTGGGTGCTGCAACTTCTGACCCCTGGCAAGTGGGCAGACACTGACCAGATCACAAAATGCACTTTGATTTTTTTTAGTAATTTCTGGGGAATCCTGGCCCAAATACAAGCGCCCACACACACACCCACACACACCCGCCGCACACACACACACACTCCAGGAAACCAGACCTCCCTGCCACAGCCATTTCACACGTGCTCAGCCAACCACACACTGGCCACGCCTGCACCATCTGCATCTGATTCCATTTCAATAGAAAGTTGTTTAAAGCTGCATTTTCCCCAGAGGCCTTAGCTCCCTGCCGGGAGGCAGCAGGCTCGAAGCCTGGGTCCTCCTTAAAACCAGGACTCGCATCTGAAGATGGCATTTCAGCAGAGTGATTTATAAATAGTGGTGCACGGGGCGGCGACTAGGAAGGGCAGGGTGGCCGTTACCGCCAGGTGTAAGCAAGTCTTCAAGACGCGCTACCTAGAGTCAGGTGGTGGTGGCCACTGTGTCATGTAGGAACAGAGGCGCTGCCAGCACCACCGTCCCTGGGAAGGGGGACAGCGAGGAGCGCAGGCTGGGGAATGTGCGGCTGCACCCGGGCCCTTTGTGTCTGTGACAGGAGGGTCACTTCGTTAAAGATCAAGGTGCTTCCTAAAGTGTGAAGCCTTGTGGAAAACGGAGCCCTGCACACGCTGAGCTGCTTCTCTCCGGCTTCTGCCATCGGGAAGGCAGGACAGGAAGACGATCCCAGACTGGTTGGCGTATCAGGTGGCCACATCACGGCCTTGGGAAATCAAGAGAAAGGTTTAGATAGTTGTTTCCCACATTAAAAGGACCCAGAGGCACACGCCCAGTGCTTGGCTGACCACGGCTGACCACGGCTGACCACGGCTGACCACGGCTGACCACGGCTCCCTGGAGGATGCCTCAGGGCTGTGCTTCTAGCTGCCGGGGAAAACACTGGGGCAGTGTCTCAAACCCGAGGCAGGGAGCTGGGCCAGCCCCGGCCACTCTCCTCGGGAGCTCTCAGCCCTGGGGGCAGGGACCAGGCAGAGCCTCGTCACCCAGGGGGACAGCAGCATGGCCCACAGGACACAGCCAGCATCACCCAGTAGACAGATGAATGAGACATGGTCCATCCACACAGTGGACTGTGATTCAACCTCAGAGGGAGGGACTCTGCCCCATGCCACCGCAGGAAGGGACCTTCAGGAGATGGCAGGAGGTGAAACAGCCGGGCAGAGGAAGACAAAGGACACATGGGTCCCCTCAGGTCCCCGAGGAGCAACCCACAGAGCCAGGGAGCGGATGGCCCGTGGACAGGGGGTGGGGAGTGTGGTCGTCAGCCTCCGGCTCTGTGACAAAGTACCTGAGGAGACAACTTCAGAGGACACAGGGCGGCCTGGACTCGCGGCTTCAGAGGCTGCCTGCAGGCCGTGGCCCCAGCACCAGCGTGACCCCTAGCACCACCGTGACCCCAGCATCAGCATGACCCCAGCACCACCGTGACCCCAGCACCACCGTGACCCCAGCACCAGAGTGGCCCCAGCACCACCGTGACCCCAGCATCAGCATGACCCCAGCACCACCGTGACCCCAGCACCACCGTGACCCCAGCACCACCGTGACCCCAGCACCAGCGTGGCCCCAGCACCAGCGTGGCCCCAGCACCACCGTAACCCCAGCACCACCGTGACCCCAGCACCACCGTGACCCCAGCACCACCGTGACCCCAGCACCAGCGTGGCCCCAGCACCACCGTGAGCCCAGCATCATCGTGACCCCAGCATCATCGTGGCGGGAGCAGGTGGTAAAGGAAGCTGCTCCCCTCTGGGGGCCAGTGAAGGCCAGGCCAGCACCCTCCAGGGCACAGCCCAGTGACTGGTTTCCTCATCCAGCTCTCGAAGCCTCCACCCCTCCCAGCTGCGCCTCAGGCTGGAGGCTCCAGAGACGGGGACCTCACACTGTACTTGGGCCCCCGAGGGTAGAGCTGGGGTGGACCTGGGGACAGGTGAATAACAGGGGCAGCAACCCCAGGGGACAGTAGGGATCCCTGAGAAGATGGACACCGAGGAAGAGAGCAAATCCGCAGGTCGGGGTGCTGCTGGTCAGAGCAAGGAAAGGGAGCGAGCCTCGGGGCAAGAGCTGGGCCCGAGGAGGGGCAGGGCTCCCCAGCAGGAGGGGCCGCAGCTGCTCCAGAGACGAGGTGCCCGGGCCACGCTGTGCACAGTGGGCACAATAGACTCCCACCCTGGGGAGGCCACAGTCCAGGGAAATACAGACGGGAGGGGACAGGAGCCATGCCAGGGACCGGCCAGCAACGTCTTCAGAGAGGGAGGGCCATCAAAGAGAAAGTGTGTTTAGGAGACACTCCAGGGTGACAGCTGGGGACACTTTAAAGTTGGAGGCATCACAGGAGCGCAGGGGCCAGGACAGAGGGCACCTGGCAGATGACGTGGCCAGGGCCTCAGTGCCCTTGGCCTTTGCCACCAAGCCCAGCAGCCTGAAGCAGCCCCACGTGATCCCTCTCACGTCCATAGGGGAGCCGACGGCCTGCTCCCCAGTGGAGTGCACGGAGGGCAGTGAGTCTGGCCAGTGGCTGGCCCTCTGGAGCGGCCTCGCCCCTCGGCAGGTGTCTGCTGTCCTCCAGGGGCTCTGCCCAGCTGTCCTCAGGAGCAGAGCGCCGGCCTTGGAAGCCCATCCTGAGCCTGCAGCCTCCCCTCCCAGCCTCCTGGGGGCAAGGAAGGCCCTGGTCACCTGTTCTCCAGAGGTGGGCGCCCAGTCACTCTCCCGGCCAGAGGCAGGAGGAGGACCGGGCTGCGCAGCATGGTGCCCGCAGCCCAGGCAGCCGGCAGCAGTCTCTGACTTGGAAAGCCACAGCATAACGTGTGTTTTAAGGAAGACAGCAGGCCAGCTGGCCACGCCCTCGGTCAGCACACGGCAAGCCTGAGTCTGTCGGCACTCTCCTCTCACTCTGTGCACAGGCAGGAGCCTTCCTCCTGCAGGTAGCAGTCCCTCCAGGAGGAATCCTGGCAGATCAACGCTGAAGGTCCTCAGGGCAAAGCCCCTACTCACAGATGGGACCAGAGGCCCCAGGGACAAAGGTGACCTCCCCAGGCCTAAGCACCATCTAGAGGCTGGAGGCTGGAGGTTGAAGGCTAGAACCTGGAGGCTAGAGGCTAGAGGCTAGAGCCTGGAGCTTGGAGTCTGGAGGCTGGAGGCTGGCCAGCCACCGCTCACCGGCGTTTCAGGCTTGCTCCTCGGTGGGCCTGTGGAAAGATGGAGGGCAACAAGCTACAGGCCGGCCGAGGGAACGCGACATCCTCAGTCTGGCTTCCACGTGTATTGAGTCAACTCAGGGCTTGAGCACAAAACGAAACAGCAACAAAAATCACAAAAAAGGGGAAATCTCGACTGGAAACTTTTCCAATACAGCGCTCACGGCTTGAAGCCAGACTATGCGGCCTGTGGAGGTCCCTGCCGGCTCTTCCCGGGCCACTGGTGCATGAAGCAGTGTAATATAGGGACTCAATTTTCTAAGGAATCAGTTGGCAATTAAACCCAGAGGGCGGGAACTGACTCCGGAGAGAGTCCCCACTTCAACCTTGGTAATAGGCGCAGCCAGGACGGGTCTCTTGAATTTCAGTAAGGAAATTATACAAACGGAGGTCCAGGGCCCTTGGGGATTCCGTCAGTGTGTCGGTGGCCTTGGCAGGTCCAGGACGGCCTCACGGGTGCTCCTTCGCTTCTCCCAGCTACCTGATCTGGGGATACCAGTCACGCGTCTCTGGAAGCACCGACTGCTCTGGCAGATGATTCTAGAATTGCACTCCACCTGCCTAGGAACGGTGCGCACGCAGCAGCCCTCACCCAGCGCACACACCACTTACAACAGGCCATGTTTGGGGCACGTACAGGGCGCCAGGGCACGGCTGCCAATGCCACAGCAGGGCCCTCCTCGCGGACCTTGCCTTCCGTGTCCAGGAGCCTGAGTACCACAGGTGAGCCCTGGGGAGCCACAGGTGAGCCCTGGGGAGCCACAGGTGAGCCCTGGGGAGCCACAGGTGGGACCTCAGGAACCACAGGTGGGACCTCGGGAGCCACAGGTGAGACTCAGGGAACCACAGGTGAGACTCAGGGAATCACAGGTGAGACTCAGGGAACCACAGGTGGGACCTCAGGGAATCACAGGTGGGACCTCAGGGAACCACAGGTGAGACTCAGGGAACCACAGGTGGGACATCAGGGAACCACAGGTGAGACTCAGGGAATCACAGGTGAGACTCAGGGAACCACAGGTGAGACTCAAGGAATCACAGGTGAGACTCAGGGAACCACAGGTGAGACTCAGGGAACCACAGGTGAGACTCAGGGAATCACAGGTGAGACTCAGGGAACCACAGGTGAGACTCAGGGAACCACAGGTGAGACTCAGGGAATCACAGGTGAGACTCAGGGAACCACAGGTGAGACTCAGGGAACCACAGGTGAGACTCAGGGAATCACAGGTGAGACTCAGGGAACCACAGGTGAGACTCAGGGAATCACAGGTGAGACTCAGGGAACCACAGGTGAGACTCAGGGAACCACAGGTGAGACTCAGGGAATCACAGGTGAGACTCAGGGAACCACAGGTGAGACTCAGGGAACCACAGGTGAGACTCAGGGAATCACAGGTGAGACTCAGGGAACCACAGGTGAGACTCAGGGAATCACAGGTGAGACTCAGGGAACCACAGGTGAGACTCAGGGAACCACAGGTGGGACCTCAGGGAACCACAGGTGAGACTCAGGGAACCACAGGTGAGACTCAGGGAATCACAGGTGAGACTCAGGGAACCACAGGTGAGACTCAGGGAATCACAGGTGAGACTCAGGGAACCACAGGTGGGACCTCAGGGAACCACAGGTGAGACTCAGGGAACCACAGGTGGGACCTCAGGGAACCACAGGTGAGACTCAGGGAACCACAGGTGGGACCTCAGGGAACCACAGGTGAGACTCAGGGAACCACAGGTGAGACTCAGGGAATCACAGGTGAGACTCAGGGAACCACAGGTGGGACCTCAGGGAACCACAAGTGAGACTCAGGGAACCACAAGTGGGACCTCAGGAATCACAGGTGAGACTCAGGGAACCACAGGTGAGACTCAGGGAACCACAGGTGGGACCTCAGGGAACCACAGGTGGGACCTCAGGAATCACAGGTGAGACTCAGGGAACCACAGGTGAGACTCAGGGAACCACAGGTGGGACCTCAGGAATCACAGGTGAGACTCAGGGAGCCACAGGTGGGACCTCAGGGAACCACAGGTGAGACTCAGGGAACCAAAGGTGAGACTCAGGGAATCACAGGTGAGACTCAGGGAACCACAGGTGAGACTCAGGGAACCACAGGTGAGACTCAGGGAATCACAGGTGAGACTCAGGGAACCACAGGTGAGACTCAGGGAACCACAGGTGAGACTCAGGGAATCACAGGTGAGACTCAGGGAACCACAGGTGAGACTCAGGGAACCACAGGTGGGACCTCAGGGAACCACAGGTGAGACTCAGGGAACCACAGGTGAGACTCAGGGAACCACAGGTGAGACTCAGGGAATCACAGGTGAGACTCAGGGAACCACAGGTGGGACCTCAGGGAACCACAGGTGAGACTCAGGGAACCACAGGTGGGACCTCAGGGAATCACAGGTGAGACTCAGGGAACCACAGGTGGGACCTCAGGGAACCACAGGTGAGACTCAGGGAACCACAGGTGAGACTCAGGGAATCACAGGTGAGACTCAGGGAACCACAGGTGGGACCTCAGGGAACCACAAGTGAGACTCAGGGAACCACAAGTGGGACCTCAGGAATCACAGGTGAGACTCAGGGAACCACAGGTGAGACTCAGGGAACCACAGGTGGGACTCAGGGAACCACAGGTGAGACTCAGGGAACCACAGGTGAGACTCAGGGAACCACAGGTGGGACCTCAGGGAACCACAGGTGGGACCTCAGGAATCACAGGTGAGACTCAGGGAACCACAGGTGAGACTCAGGGAACCACAGGTGGGACCTCAGGAATCACAGGTGAGACTCAGGGAGCCACAGGTGGGACCTCAGGGAACCACAGGTGAGACTCAGGGAACCACAGGTGAGACTCAGGGAACCACAGGTGGGACCTCAGGGAACCACAGGTGAGACTCAGGGAACCACAGGTGAGACTCAGGGAACCACAGGTGGGACCTCAGGGAACCACAGGTGAGACTCAGGGAACCACAAGTGAGACTCAGGGAACCACAGGTGAGACTCAGGGAACCACAGGTGAGACTCAGGGTATCACAGGTGAGACTCAGGGAACCACAAGTGAGACTCAGGGAACCACAAGTGAGACTCAGGGAATCACAGGTGAGACTCAGGGAATCACAGGTGAGACTCAGGGAGCCACAGGTGAGACTCAGGGAACCACAGGTGAGACTCAGGGAACCACAGGTGGGACCTCAGGGAACCACAGGTGAGACTCAGGGAATCACAGGTGAGACTCAGGGAACCACAGGTGAGACTCAGGGAACCACAGGTGGGACCTCAGGAGCCACAGGTGAGACTCAGGGAACCACAGGTGGGACCTCAGGGAACCACAGGTGAGACTCAGGGAATCACAGGTGAGACTCAGGGAATCACAGGTGAGACTCAGGGAACCACAAGTGAGACTCAGGGAATCACAGGTGAGACTCAGGGAATCACAGGTGAGACTCAGGGAACCACAGGTGGGACCTCAGGGAACCACAGGTGAGACTCAGGGAATCACAGGTGAGACTCAGGGAACCACAGGTGAGACTCAGGGAGCCACAGGTGAGACTCAGGGAATCACAGGTGGGACCTCAGGGAACCACAGGTGAGACTCAGGGAACCACAGGTGAGACTCAGGGAACCACAGGTGGGACTCAGGGAACCACAGGTGGGACCTCAGGGAACCACAGGTGGGACCTCAGGAACCACAGGTGAGACTCAGGGAACCACAGGTGGGACCTCAGGGAACCACAGGTGAGACTCAGGGAACCACAGGTGAGACTCAGGGAACCACAGGTGGGACTCAGGGAATCACAGGTGAGACTCAGGGAACCACAGGTGGGACCTCAGGGAACCACAGGTGAGACTCAGGGAACCACAGGTGAGACTCAGGGAATCACAGGTGAGACTCAGGGAACCACAGGTGAGACTCAGGGAACCACAGGTGAGACTCAGGGAGCCACAGGTGAGACTCAGGGAATCACAGGTGGGACCTCAGGGAACCACAGGTGAGACTCAGGGAACCACAGGTGAGACTCAGGGAACCACAGGTGGGACCTCAGGAACCACAGGTGAGACTCAGGGAACCACAGGTGGGACCTCAGGGAACCACAGGTGAGACTCAGGGAACCACAGGTGAGACTCAGGGAACCACAGGTGGGACTCAGGGAACCACAGGTGAGACTCAGGGAATCACAGGTGAGACTCAAGGAACCACAGGTGAGACTCAGGGAACCACAAGTGAGACTCAGGGAACCACAGGTGGGACCTCGGGAGCCACAGGTGGGACCTCAGGGAGCCACAGGTGAGACTCAGGGAACCACAGGTGGGACTCAGGGAACCACAGGTGAGACTCAGGGAACCACAGGTGAGACTCAGGGAACCACAGGTGGGACTCAGGGAACCACAGGTGGGACCTCAGGAACCACAGGTGAGACTCAAGGAACCACAGGTGGGACCTCAGGAACCACAGGTGAGACTCAGGGAACCACAGGTGAGACTCAGGGAACCACAGGTGGGACCTCAGGAACCACAGGTGAGACTCAGGGAACCACAGGTGAGACTCAGGGAACCATAGGTAAGCCCTTGGGAGCCACAGGTGAGACCTCAGGGAATCACAGGTGAGACTCAAGGAACCACAGGTGAGACTCAGGGAACCACAGGTGGGACCTCGGGAACCACAGGTGAGACTCAGGGAATCACAGGTGAGACTCAGGGAACCACAGGTGAGACTCAGGGAACCACAGGTGAGACTCAGGGAACCACAGGTGGGACTCAGGGAACCACAGGTGAGACTCAGGGAGCCACAGGTGAGACTCAGGGAACCACAGGTGGGACTCAGGGAACCACAGGTGAGACTCAGGGAACCACAGGTGAGACTCAGGGAACCACAGGTGAGACTCAGGGAGCCACAGGTGAGACTCAGGGAACCACAGGTGAGACTCAAGGAACCACAGGTGAGACTCAGGGAACCACAGGTGAGACTCAGGGAACCACAGGTGAGACTCAGGGAACCACAGGTGAGACTCAGGGAACCACAGGTGAGACTCAAGGAACCACAGGTGAGACTCAGGGAACCACAGGTGGGACTCAGGGAACCACAGGTGGGACCTCGGGAACCACAGGTGAGACTCAGGGAACCACAGGTGGGACTCAGGGAACCACAGGTGGGACCTCGGGAACCACAGGTGAGAACTGAGGAGCTCTCGGGAGCCTGGTAGCTGAGGAGGGACCCCTGGAGTGCCGTCACCGCTCCTGCCCTCTAGCACCTCTGCCCTGCACATCCTCTGTCTCTCCAGGCACTGCAGTTCGCCCTCCGTGCTCAGCTTGGCCCATCACCTCCCATCCACACATGTCCTCCCCTCCAACCTCCCAGCACGTCTGCGTCTGTGACCGGCCCTACTTCCCGTCACCTGTGCCTGCCCAGCCACAGAAGAGAGGGGAGCCTCCTGCTCCGAGCCGTTGGGAGACCCTCACTCTCACTCGGGTGACTGCTCCCTGCCTGCCCGCCTGGCCCTCCCTTGCTGCGCAGTGCCCTAGACCCCCGCCCAGCACATGTGCTGTGCCCTCCTGGAGCACCAGCTGCCGGCACCCTGGACCCCGTCCAGCAGGGAAGGAGCTGATGGTCTTGGCCTCCCTCTGAAGGCCACAGTGGCCCCTCAGCCAGCGCCCAGGCCCTCTGTCACGCCACATGTCCACTGCTTCCTGCGCGTCCTTCACAATCATGTCACATGTGACGGGATGTCCACATCCCGAGGGCCAGACAGGTGGCCACATCAGGTTACTTGCGAAGCAGAGCTCAGGACATTCAGCAGTTGGCCTTGAGACAGACGGAGTCCCCAAGTGACCTGGTGGCCCTGACTTAAGAGCAGGAGTCCTTAAACATGCAAGAGGAGGACAGAAGTGGCTCAGGAGGAAGGTCAGGGTGAAGGTCAGACGCTGGCTGTGAGCCGAGGAGCCAGAGCAGCAGCTGGAAGCCCCCGCAGGAGCCAGGAAGCCTCCCCACAGCCGCTGGGGCTGGCAGGGCTCAGGTGTGAGGAGGTGAGACCTGGTGCAGGGTGATCTGCTCACTGGGTGACACCCTCCTGGGACGCTGGTTGGCTCCCACCAGAGGACTGTTGCGAGAGAGCAAGCCTGGCCTAAGGCCCTCTGACCCTCCTCACCTTGCACTCTCTCCCACCCACGCCTACCTCTATGGTGCCGTCCACCACGAGCCCGGTCTTGGACTTTCAGTCTCCAAAACTGTGAGCTAAATAGACCTCTTTTCTTTATAAAGCACCCAGCCTCAAGTACTTTGTTAGAGCAGGAGAAAATGGACTGATGCAAGCCCCAGAAGGAACATAGTCTTGCCAGTGCCGTGATTCCAGCCCAGTGAGATACGTATCAGATATGAGTGTTCCCCAGAGAAACAGAACCAGTAGGAGGAGAGAGAGGGGCACATACACACACGCACACACACTGATGACGAGGGCTTACTCATGGCACTGTGGAGCTTCTGAAGCCCCTTGGTCTGTCCCTTGTCAGCTGGAGGCCCAGGAAAGCCAGGGTATAGTTCAAAGGCCTGAGAGCCAGGGCTGCCGCGACCGCCCATCTCAGCCTGAGGGGAAGAGGCCAGCGTCCAGCTCACCTGGAGAGAGAGAGGACGCTCCGCTCCTCCGCCCTTTGATTCTGCCGAGGCCTCTGGGACTGGACGAGCCCCACACTGGTGCGTCCTTTCTTGATACGATCCTGAGGTTCAGCTGTTCCCCTTCCGCAAACACCTGCAGGCGGACACACCCAGAGACGAGTGGAACCAGCCAGCCGTGTAGCTGCAGCTGGTCAAGGGGACAGAAAACCAACCCCATCATTAGACACTGCCTTTCTGAGCTAGAAGGTGCACTTGTGGTGTCTGAGGCAGTGCGGTCATCTGCTGGTGGCCTCTTACAGAAGTGACCACCTAACAGGAGTGTGTTTCTCACTCTGCTGGAGGGAGCTCCAGGGTGGGAGGGTTTTGTTCACGACTGTGTGCCAGAGCTGGCAGAGTGTCCGGAGGACCTTAGGCACTTAGTGAATGTTTGTGGAAAGAAGGAAGGAAGGAGAGCAATGATCCCAGTGCAGGACGAGGGTAATTCAAGTCCACACGAGGGTGGCAAGGGCCATGGCCTCTGAGTGGACAGAGATGTCCATCTCACTCTCGAGCACACTTGATTTTGCAGGTGCTTCCATTACCCCGACCCAGCACCCCACCTTCCCAGGCATAGGAGCCTGGGAACTCCGCGGAGCGTCTGTTCCCGACGACGGTGCGCGGGTGGAGAGGTAATTGAACTTCGTGCTGCAGCCTGCACCTGGGCAGAAGTGACCCCAAGGGGTCTCCTGCACCCCAGGAGCAGGAGAACAGGTGACACATGCATAAGACGGTGGCCACAGAGCAGAGAGTTGGCATTGGAGCCAAGAGCGGGGACTGCGGGGACCGAGTCACCCAGGGAGAGGGTTAAGGGGCGGGGAGGCTCTCCCTCTCCCCCCATGGCTTGTGGGGCTCTCATGCTTTGGCCAAAGAGCCGTGTGGACAGGGGACGGTGCCCAGGGCAGGAGCGCCCCGAGGTAGTGGGAGCCAAGGGGGGCATCTCTTTGCCGATGGCCGCGGGAGCAGGGGAAGGGGACCGGCATTCCAGGTCTCGGGCGAGGGCTGCAGGGCCAGCCACCTCGGCTCCTCTGACAGCCTGGGCCAGCACCAGGGGGCCTCGCTGTGGCCAAGCCCAGTGCCCCAGATCCCGGAGGGGAGGGGTGGCCAGGGACATCAGAGCCCTGGGGTTCCCCGGGAAGAGAGTGACGGTGGCGCCGAGGAGGCAGAGGACGGTGTGAGGGGACGGGGAAGTGGGGTGCGACTGCAGGGAGGGACCTGCAAGCCCCTTGTCATGGGGTCCGCCCTGGAGGCCCTTCTAGAGGCCAACGCAGCACGTGGCCAGCACGGCCTGCAGCAGCCTTGGCCCGGCCAGCAGCTTGTGAGCAGCCTGGGAAGGAGGGAGCGGGCACCTGCCGCAGACACAGCCGCGTCCCCTGAGGCGAGGCCCAGCCCTCAGTCCCCGGGACACCGAGAGGGTCCCAAGGCCTTACTTGCCAGCTTCTTTTAAATGATCTCTCTTAGCAGATGGGTCAGTTTTCCAACCCTGGGGCAAACACGTGACCAAGCGTAAAAGGAGGGAGATTCATTTTGGCGCCTATTCATTTGATCTATTGTCTCAGGGCCATGATGAGATGAGTACAACACAGAGACCACGGCTTCAGAAAAGACCTCACCAAGAGAGAGAGCCAGCCGGCCCGGTCCCCAGCCCTCCAGGAGAGAGAGCCAGCAGGCCCCGGTCCCCAACCCTCCAGGAGAGAGAGCCAGCAGGCCCCGGTCCCCAGCCCTCCAGGAGAGAGAGAGCCAGCAGGCCCCGGTCCCCAGCCCTCCAGGAGAGAGAGAGCCAGCAGGCCCCGGTCCCCAGCCCTCCAGGAGAGAGAGCCAGCAGGCCCCGGTCCCCAGCCCTCCAGGAGAGAGAGAGTCAGCAGGCCCCGGTCCCCAGCCCTCCAGGAGAGAGAGAGCCAGCCGGCCCCAGTCCCCAGCCCAAGGGACATACTTGCCTCCATCAGGCCCCTCAGCCTGAAGGCTCCACCACCTCCCAACAGCACCACGGGCTTGGGACAAATCTTTAGCACAGGCCTTTGGGGGACACTTTCCAACCACAGCAACACAGGGCTAAGGAGGAGGTAGACAGGTCAGGGGGTCATTCCTGTGATAAAGTCCAACCCCTAGGACCCCGTTGCATGACGATATTCATAGATGGAACCTGTTCTAAGGTGAACAAGGTCACAGGGCGGGCCCAGCACGGTGGGCCTTCCAGGAGGAGGACTCTGCTCTGCTCACCACACAGAGGGGCTGCCCAGGCCAGCTGCACCCTGAGCCAGGATCCAGTGAGCACAACCTGCCAATCCCCACCAGTGCCGCACCATGCTACCCAGAAGGTACTGCATCCATCTCTGGACGGGGATCCGTCAGTCAGCCTGCCCGCACATACAAGGAGCAGCGTGATGTGAACGAGGACATGCTGGCAGGCTGGAGGAGGCCCAGACACGTCTCGCTGTTGGTTGTGAAAATGTGGTGGGTAGAGATGTGAAGCCTCCCAGTCTATTGATTAAATTCAGCCAACTCCCACTAATGTCGCAAGAGAAGGCTTTCTTGGAAAAGTGGATTCTAGAGTGTGAACCTGGAGAATTACCATGGGAGATGCCTTATTGTCCATAGATCAAACCACGGAGCAATATTAATCAAAGCAATTAGACACTAGCTAAGAAAACAGAAGTGATCAATGAGGTAAGTGGTTGGGTGTACCACAGAGCGCCTGTCACAGATTCTCAATATGTATTTCAAACTGGGGCAGAAACTACTCAAGAAACAGCATTGAGAAAATGGATTCCTGTCTGGAAGACTGTTAGGTCCCATTCACACCAAAAACAAAGTCCTGATGAATAAAGCATCTAAATAGCTTTGATTATGAACCAGCAGGGCCCAATGGACAACAAGAAGACAATATATAAAAAGCATTTTTCAAATAGTAGGAAAGGAAAAATCTTTATAATCAGGACGTGAAATCCAAAATTTACAAAGAAAGATATTGGCTGATTAGAGCTCACGTGTCTTTTGAACTTCAGAAAAGTTAACAAAGTTAAAAGAAAACAGCAGATTAGAGTAAACACGTGGGCTGGGGATGTGGCTCAAGTGGTAGCGCACTCGCCTGGCATGCGTGCGGCCCTGGTTCGATTCTCAGCACCACGTACAAACAAAGATGTTGTGTCCGCCGATAACTAAAAAAAAAATATATTAAAAAAAAACTTCTCTCTCTCTCTCTCTCTCTCTCTCTCTCCTCTCTCACTCTCTCTTTAAAAAAAAAAAAAAAAGATACCATTTAGAGTAAACACGTGAGAGTCAATGTCACCGACGCCTGGCTAATGTCCAGGTTTTATAAAGCCAATATTTTATTAGAAGCATAAATGCAAAAAAAGTCACAAAAATCTTATACACTGGTTCTTAAAAATCAGAAATTTGCTGGTAAAATGGCAAATGAGAACTGGGGCTTCAGGTGTCGGGCATCCTGATCACTCGGTGTTTTCCCTGGGGTCAAACTGTGCAGATCTGCGAACCATAAAAGTGTGTAACTCTTGGTCAAGCTACACACACAGAATGAAGGGGCTCCAACAGGTTCTATTGCAGTAAAAGTGGCTTAAAGCTGTGGAAAGGCCATCCACAGCAGATGAGAGTTCAGATGCAGCCCCACTCCCAAGTCCTGCCAGCCCCAGGGTTCTTCTGACCTCCCTGTCCCATCCCCCAACCCCCGGCTGTTCCACAATGTCCCTGGGAGGAATCCAGCCAGCCCCCCCCCCCCCCCCCCCCCGTGCCCCAGGGCGCTCCCTGTGCAGCCTGCGTGGCCAATCAGCAGGCACTAGAGATCCCTGCCCAAACACCCCTGGGCCACAGATGCCCCAGGGCTTCTCCCTGCCTGGCCTGGCCACTGTCCTGCTGGGACCCCAGCCCTGCCATGACATCCGCTCTTCCTCAAGGCTCGCCCCTCACCAAGGACGCCAGGAGAGGCCCGACCAGGGGAGCAGAGGTGGGGCCGTGGGCCCAGACAAACTTCCAAGCTGACGTTCCCCGACAGAGCCCAGCACGGCTATTGGGTGGTCTCTGCCCACCTGCAGCCCTAGGCCCTGTGACTGAGGAGCCGACGCTGGAATGACCCGGAAAACCAAGCACCCAGCTCTGTTCCCAGAGCAGCACACCACCGGTGTCACCTCAGCCACGTTCTCCTGGGCTTGCCATAAAGCTGGACCACCAGGCCAGTGAATGCAGGGGCCCCGGGGCGCCCCCACGTGCACATTCTGTCCAGCTGTACTGTGTGCACTCCATCTCACAAATGCTCGGAGGCGCGGGTCAGGCCTCTCGCCCAAGAGCACAGAGCATGTGGAAGGAACAGAAAACAGGAAGAGCCCACGAGCTCCCAGCGTGCCACCCTGCCACCCAGGCCTGAACAAGGGTCCTGGTATCAGACCCAGATGGACAGGGAAACCCTGAGGCCTCCCCGTGGACCCTGCTGCAGAGTCAAGGCAGCAGGGGCCAGGAGGACAGCCCGGCCTTCCTGAGCCTCAGGGTGCTGCACTCAGTCAGTGTCTCAGGGTCAGGACAGGGGACCCATGTGAGCCAGCCCTGCAGGCCTCCCCAGAAGGCACAGCGCTGTGGCCCACACGGCACCTGGGAGAGCCTGAGGCAGCATCCTCTGCTGCACGCTCCGTCCTAGGATGGCAGGACGGCACCCCTGGTTCCCAGGAGGCCTCGGTCCATTTGAGTGCAGCAATCTCCTGGAGATGCATTGAATGAATCTCCATGTTTATAAAACCATGAATTATTGAAAAGCACTCAGGAATTTTTTGTGTTCCATTTACACAAATCAATGAACAGAGGGCTGCGTTCAACCTTTGCACTGCCGCTTTACGGTTCATGAAGACAGGTAGCAACATCATCTACGTGCTGAGCACGAGCTTATTCACAGAATTTATTATTCAACAATAAGAAGAAAGGCTTTTAAAAGAAAGATTCAGAGCCTACAGGCAGCAGGGACTAGGTCGTCTTTGTGTTGGTGATTTCCAAATGTGCACCTGAGTGAGGAGATGGATGGCGGACTCCCAAGAGCCGTCACCCCAGTCAATAGGTATCAACATTTCACTCTTCCTGCCCCACTGACTCTTCCATCTTTCTGAAAACCACATGTAAAGACAAATGAACTGAAGTTCTGATAAACATGAGCATCCGTGAATGGTGAGCACGGATGTCGTGACCCTGACCGCCACTCTCAGTCACGTCTACGGAGGATCTCGGAAAAATCCCAAGAGCAACGTTGTCACACACTCAAAATAATTCATTTATTTAGGCAGGAAGAGTGAAACACATTAAAACTTAAAAACGGCATCTGGAAAAGAGGAGGCTTTACATACTCTGTACTAAACTCTAAAGCCTCAAAAAGCCCCATTGAAACACAAATGGCCTTTTTCACAGTCTTGGTGTAGGAAGTGCTTCCTCAGTCTATCATCAAAGCCAGAAACACACACGGAAATCCAACTCAATTGGTCTGGTGAAAACAAGACCATTCCCATAGTTAGAAGTCTAAAATAATTTAAAGACAAACGGTGACACCTCAGAGTTGAACTTGGGGAGCTTGTGGATTCGGAGTCAGTGTGACAAGCGGCTGCCTTTCTCTGTGAGTTCCCAACAAGAAGGAATCCAACTGCCAAAGGCAGCATTTATAATAGCATAAGAAACATTACGTTACTGGAAATGAACCCAACAGAAGACACGAACCCTCTACTCGGAAACCACGGCCCGTTCTGAGAGGCTAAAGAAGTTCTGGATGAGGGTGGATCTCAGGTCACACAGGACCTCCCGGGAAATCTGCGTCTGAAGGTCTCAGCACATGCAAGGTTCCTCTTGGTGGACGGTCGGTTTCCACGATCGATGTCTAAATTCAGAGCAGCCCAGTCACATCCCCCTGGGTGTTTTGCAGAAATCGGCAAGTTCCAGGTCAATCTGGAAGAACAAGAACGCAGGCATGAAGGGTCAAGACCCACGCTAAAGCCACCTGGCAGATACAGGTGACGTCAGCAGCAGGAGGGACTGGCCACTGCAGCGCGGGGCTGGACACACACGCACGGGGAGCCAGGTGGAGAGTGGAGGCCACCGCCCGCTGGTGCTTGGAGGCTCCTGGCGCCTAGGAAGTAATCGCCGTCTGGGAAAGCTCCGCCTTCACCGCCCACCTGTAGAGCCCAGGGGCCTATTAGAGGCCAAACCCTTATCACCAGTGTCATTCAAAAGGGATCTTTGCCAGCTCTGCAAGGGACGGCTAGCAGCTGTGTCCATGGCTCGGGAGGCAGAGGGCCCTTTCCACTTTTACCTCCTGCTGGACATCTGGCTCTCATATGTGTCCTGACTCCGTAGTAACTCCTCACATTAAAGGTTCATTTCCCTGTCCTCTGATGCTGGCCGCAGTGCTGGTGGTGGGCTCTCCACAGGGCAGAGGGACTGGCCCCTACCGTCCGCCTCAGAAGGGATCCCAGGGCCTGGCTGGGAGGGGCAGAGTCAGCAGGGCCCGTCCCGGCTCACCCCATCACCAGTGGAGAGAGGGTTCCAGAACCCAGCCCTCGCCCAATCCAGGGGCTCCCAGGGGCACCCGCCTCTGCCCTCTGCAGGTGGGGTTGGGACCTGGCTGGGCTCCCCGCTCCCCCTGGACCAGTGCCTCTTCCTATCCCGGCTGCTCATGTGTCTGGAGCCTGGGTCCCCGGAGCGGGCGGCAAGGCAGGGTGATGGCAAGATCTTGATGTTGTCAAACCGGCTCATCTTGCATTTCACAGGGTTTGCATCTGTTGAATCCTGAGAAATTTCTCTGCACTCCCATGATTATGTGAACATTAAATATTCATACCCTGAGCATTAACCCACCTGGCAGAAGATGTGAAACAGAGACTATAACTTCATTTTTCTCCCCAAAGGCTTAGATAGATGTCACAATACCACTTATTGAATAATCAATCCTTGTGCCACTGATGTGAAATATCGCCTTAATAATGCAGTGAATTACCGAGGACACCTGGGCCGCTCACCCATCCATCGGGCCCGTCCCTGATCCTGGCCAGGCCACTCTATTTTAATTCTGTAGCTTAAGGCTTCCGTCTCTGGCAGGGCAGGGCTCTCATTCCTCATCCTTCTTAGCAGGAATATTCATTCTGCCGTGTTCCTCCACCAGGGGACACACCCCTTTGCTCTTGGGTTTTTGAGGTCTGCACAGCCCTTCTGGCCCGGGCACCTGGGCTGAGCTAACACCTTGATGGCTCCTTGGCGAGCAGGATGTGCCTCTCAGCTGGTGCGTGTCCGAGAGCCGGTGCTCAACATTGGCTCTTTATTTTATTTCATTTCATTTTATCGGTGGAGTGGTGGGTGGAACCTAGGGTCTCACATGTGGGGACAAGCCCCCCACCACTGAGCTACACCCAGCCCTATCTACTTTTTGAGTCAGGGATTTGCTCAGTTGCCCAGGCTGGCCTTGAACCTGCGCCCTCCGGCCTTGCCTCCTGGGTGGCTGAGATCACAGAGGCCTGGCTCCTGCCCTCCCAAGCAGAGCACCTTCATCAGGTCTGCCCAGCCCATAGGGCTGCGCAGGCTCTTTGTCCACCCTGTCTGTGTGGGGGAGCCACCGTGTCATGCTGTCCTTCCTCCTAGATCCAAATAACAGGAGGTGCCTTGACTACTCCTCCAGTCACCGTGTCCTGCGTGCCCTACTCTCCCTACCCCTGTCCCCTTGCCTGCCCATCTCTTGGCTGCAGAGCAGGAAGACAGAGTTGAGTTTGTGGTGGGAAGGAGTGTCCAGGCTGAGTGTCCCAGGACAGCTGTCCCCACAGACACTGTGGCCCACCTCCCTGTCACCCGGGGTGGCTGTGTGGGTGCTGCTGGAGCCCAGCCGGCCTACTGTGGTTCCTCCCTGTGCTGGTGCCGTCCACCTGTTCTGAGGACTGCACTGAGGAGGAAAGGCCATGAGAGACGGGAGCTGCCAGTCTGGGGGCCCAGCAGACACTGACGGAATCAGCCACTCCTGGGGACAGACAGCTCAGGTCCCCCTCGTCCTGGGGAGAAGCTGACTGCCCGGGAGCCTCACCCCCTGTCCCCAGTGGCCAGTCCCGGGAGCAAGACTGAGGGGCATGGGCAGCACCACCGTCTTTCCTGGCGTGACCACACAGCCTCTCAGGGGTGAGGCCAGAGCACTGAGGGGCAGCAGGGCCACTGACTTCACGTGTCCGGGCACACCTGGAGACCATTCCATGACAGATGTCCTCGGGGCAGGACAGGACTGAAGGACTGGTGCAGGAGGCGCAAGAGCCACAGGGCAGCAAAGTCCCCATCATGTGACCGGGGTGGGGGCAGGAGGTGGAGACCAGGAGAGAGGATCTGAGGCCGCACGAAGCTGCTCACATTGCTCCAGGTCTTGTGTGACTAGAGAGTTGGGGGATGTCACACCCAGCAAGCAAGTCCCCAGGGGTCTCCCAGCCCCTGTCTCTCCAGGCCCCCTGGGGGCTTCTCCTCACATGCACCACTCATTCCTTGCATGGCCCCGAGGCTGGACAGACTCCTGGTCCACAGAGGTCGAGAGGAGACCGTCACCTTGTCCTGAGTGGACACTAGTTCCACAGCCCTCTCGAGTGCCTCCCTGGTCCCCAGCCACGTCAGGCCCAGGCCCCTTGGCCCATTCTCTGTGGACAAGTGGCATGGGCATGCCTGGAGGCAGCCTGCCCATCTGTGCCACCTGCCCCTCGCCTCCTGTGCGGAGCTAAGCTGGCCCTGCTGCAGAAGGCTCCAGGTGGCAAGCCCGGACCCGGCAAGCTCGGCTGCAGGAGAGTCCTCCCTCCACCCCGAGACACTTCAGGAGACCGGACTCGCGTGGTGACGCCACCTGTGCCTGCTCTGCCCCAGCTGTCACCGTCCTGGGACAGCAGTCCCCAGGAGTGGCCCAGGAACATCAGTCCCCCACTGTTCTCTATGGATCACATGCTCAACTTCTGCAAAGTGGGTGCAGTTTACGCCTCCAGTGCCACCTCCTGTGCACCCACTGCCCCCACCTGTGCACCCACTGCCACAACCTGTGCACCCACTGCCCCCACCTGTGCACCCAGAGCCATCTCCTGTGCACCCACTGCCCCCACCTGTGCACCCAGTGCCACCTCCTGTGCACCCACTGCCCCCACCTGTGCACCCAGTGCCATCTCCTGTGCACCCACTGCCCCCACCTGTGCACCCAGTGCCATCTCCTGTGCAACCACTGCCCCCACCTGTGCACCCAGTGCCATCTCCTGTGCCCCCACTGCCCCCACCTGTGCACCCAGTGCCATCTCCTGTGCCCCCACTGCCCCCACCTGTACACCCACTGCCCCCACCTGTGCACCCAGTGCCATCTCCTGTGCACCCACTGCCCCCACCTGTGCACCCAGTGCCACCTCCTGTGCACCCACTGCCCCCACCTGTGCACCCAGTGCCCCCACCTGTGCACCCACTGCCCCCACCTGTGCACCCACTGCCCCCACCTGTGCACCCAGTGCCACCTCCTGTGCACCCACTGCCCCCACCTGTGCACCCAGAGCCATCTCCTGTGCACCCACTGCCCCCACCTGTGCACCCAGTGCCCCCACCTGTGCACCCACTGCCCCCACCTGTGCACCCACTGCCCCCACCTGTGCACCCAGTGCCACCTCCTGTGCACCCACTGCCCCCACCTGTGCACCCAGTGCCACCTCCTGTGCACCCACTGCCCCCACCTGTGCACCCAGTGCCCCCACCTGTGCACCCAGTGCCCCCACCTGTGCACCCACTGCCCCCACCTGTGCACCCAGAGCCATCTCCTGTGACCCACTGCCCCCACCTGTGCACCCAGTGCCACCTCCTGTGCACCCACTGCCCCCACCTGTGCACCCAGTGCCATCTCCTGTGCACCCACTGCCCCCACCTGTGCACCCAGTGCCATCTCCTGTGCAACCACTGCCCCCACCTGTGCACCCAGTGCCACCTCCTGTGCCCCCACTGCCCCCACCTGTGCACCCAGTGCCACCTCCTGTGCACCCACTGCCCCCACCTGTGCACCCACTGCCCCCACCTGTGCACCCAGTGCCATCTCCTGTGCACCCACTGCCCCCACCTGTGCACCCAGTGCCCCCACCTGTGCACCCAGTGCCCCCACCTGTGCACCCACTGCCACAACCTGTGCACCCACTGCCCCCACCTGTGCACCCAGAGCCATCTCCTGTGCACCCACTGCCCCCACCTGTGCACCCAGTGCCACCTCCTGTGCACCCACTGCCCCCACCTGTGCACCAGTGCCATCTCCTGTGCACCCACTGCCCCCACCTGTGCACCCAGTGCCATCTCCTGTGCAACCACTGCCCCCACCTGTGCACCCAGTGCAATCTCCTGTGCCCCCACTGCCCCCACCTGTGCACCCAGTGCCATCTCCTGTGCCCCCACTGCCCCCACCTGTGCACCCACTGCCCCACCTGTGCACCCAGTGCCATCTCCTGTGCACCCACTGCCCCCACCTGTGCACCCAGTGCCACCTCCTGTGCACCCACTGCCCCCACCTGTGCACCCAGTGCCATCTCCTGTGCACCCACTGCCCCCACCTGTGCACCCAGTGCCCCCACCTGTGCACCCAGTGCCCCCACCTGTGCACCCACTGCCCCCACCTGTGCACCCAGTGCCATCTCCTGTGCACCCAGTGCCCCCACCTGTGCACCCACTGCCCCCACCTGTGCACCCACTGCCCCCACCTGTGCACAAACTGCCCCCACCTGTGCACCCAGTGCCACCTCCTGTGCACCCACTGCCCCCACCTGTGCACCCAGTGCCATCTCCTGTGCACCCACTGCCCCCACCTGTGCACCCAGTGCCCCCACCTGTGCACCCACTGCCCCCACCTGTGCACCCACTGCCCCCACCTGTGCACCCAGTGCCACCTCCTGTGCACCCACTGCCCCACCTGTGCACCCACTGCCCCCACCTGTGCACCCAGTGCCATCTCCTGTGCACCCACTGCCCCCACCTGTGCACCCAGTGCCACCTCCTGTGCACCCACTGCCCCCACCTGTGCACCCAGTGCCATCTCCTGTGCACCCAGTGCCCCCACCTGTGCACCCAGTGCCATCTCCTGTGCACCCAGTGCCCCACCTGTGCACCCACTGCCCCCACCTGTGCACCCAGTGCCATCTCCTGTGCACCCAGTGCCCCCACCTGTGCACCCACAGCCCCCACCTGTGCACCCAGTGCCACCTCCTGTGCACCCAGTGCCACCTCCTGTGCACCCAGTGCCACCTCCTGTGCACCCACTGCCCCCACCTGTGCACCCAGTGCCATCTCCTGTGCACCCAGTGCCCCCACCTGTGCACCCACTGCCCCCACCTGTGCACCCAGTGCCATCTCCTGTGCACCCAGTGCCCCCACCTGTGCACCCACTGCCCCCACCTGTGCACCCAGTGCCACCTCCTGTGCACCCACTGCCCCCACCTGTGCACCAAGTGCCCCCACCTGTGCACCCAGTGCCCCCACCTGTGCACCCACTGCCCCCACCTGTGCACCCACTGCCCCCACCTGTGCACCCAGTGCCACCTCCTGTGCACCCACTGCCCCCACCTGTGCACCCAGTGCCACCTCCTGTGCACCCACTGCCCCCACCTGTGCACCCACTGCCCCCACCTGTGCACCCACTGCCCCCACCTGTGCACCCAGTGCCACCTCCTGTGCACCCACTGCCCCCACCTGTGCACCCAGTGCCCCCACCTGTGCACACAGTGCCATCTCCTGTGCACCCACTGCCCCCACCTGTGCACCCACTGCCCCCACCTGTGCACCCAGTGCCATCTCCTGTGCACCCACTGCCCCCACCTGTGCACCCACTGCCCCCACCTGTGCACCCAGTGCCACCTCCTGTGCATCCACTGCCCCCACCTGTGCACCCAGTGCCACCTCCTGTGCACCCACTGCCCCCACCTGTGCACCCACTGCCCCCACCTGTGCACCCACTGCCCCCACCTGTGCACCCAGTGCCCCCACCTGTGCACCCACTGCCCCCACCTGTGCACCCAGTGCCCCCACCTGTGCACCCACTGCCACCTCCTGTGCACCCACTGCCCCCACCTGTGCACCCAGTGCCACCTCCTGTGCACCCACTGCCCCCACCTGTGCACCCAGTGCCACCACCTGTGCACCCAGTGCCCCCACCTGTGCACCCACTGCCCCCACCTGTGCACCCACTGCCCCCACCTGTGCACCCAGTGCCACCTCCTGTGCATCCACTGCCCCCACCTGTGCACCCACTGCCCCCACCTGTGCACCCACTGCCCCCACCTGTGCACCCAGTGCCATCTCCTGTGCACCCACTGCCCCCACCTGTGCACCCACTGCCCCCACCTGTGCACCCACTGCCCCCACCTGTGCACCCAGTGCCACCTCCTGTGCACCCACTGCCCCCACCTGTGCACCCAGTGCCACCTCCTGTGCACCCACTGCCCCCACCTGTGCACCCAGTGCCCCCACCTGTGCACCCAGTGCCATCTCCTGTGCACCCACTGCCCCCACCTGTGCACCCAGTGCCACCTCCTGTGCACCCACTGCCCCCACCTGTGCACCCAGTGCCCCCACCTGTGCACCCAGTGCCCCCATCTGTGCACCCACTGCCCCCACCTGTGCACCCAGAGCCATCTCCTGTGCACCCAGTGCCCCCACCTGTGCACCCACTGCCCCCACCTGTGCACAGAGTGCCCCCACCTGTGCACCCACTGCCCCCACCTGTGCACCCAGTGCCCCCACTGTGCACCCAGTGCCCCCACCTGTGCACCCACTGCCACACAGGGACCCCTGCCTCTCCAACTGCATCCCTCCAGCCTGTGCCTCTGCAGGACCAGGGTCTCCACTGCTCACTGGCAGCTCACAGCTCTGGAGGCCGGAAGCAGAGACCAGAGTCCCTGGGGATGACGCTCCTGGGCAACCTCTCTGCACCCTCTCTGCTGTGTGAGGGCGCTAGCCCACCTCATGACCTCCTTGCCTCCTGAAGGCTGCCGCTGGACACCACCTGCCACCTCATGTGGTGGTTGGGCTACTGCACATCCAGTCTCCACTGGGCGAGAGGCCCAGTCCCGCCCTTCTCCCCTGGGCGCACTGCGGCCCTGAGGGGGTCCTGGCAAGGGCCATTTCTCCTCCCCAGACAGTGGGAACCCTCTCTCTCTGGACCACAGCCTCCGCTGGGGGCAGGTGGCGTGGGTCAAGATGAACATCCACGCAGTGTGAGGGGTGCACAGCTGCGGCTCCCCAGGGTCCCCGATGGGGACATTGCTGCCTGAGAACACGGGAGGTGACTCGGCCTCTCCCTGAAACAGGGCAGCTCTCAACTTGAGGCGGATCCAGAATAACCAAGGGGGAGAACAGGGGGAGGGAGGGACGGGCGCAGGGAAGGAGACGGCTGGACTCGCCTCACCGGCGGGGCGAGCCCAGCGTGGTGCCCTCGTGTGACCTGGTGCCCGCACAGGAAAGAGTGGGACCTCCCACCTTCCCTGGGACCTTCAGAGACGAGACAAGAGACCAGGGGCCACCGGGCCACAGCTGGGCACGGGCCAGCGCAGGGAGCAGGGCGAGGCTGAGTGGCCCTGGCTCCTGCCTTCCCCAGGGCTCTGCCCCGCGTGCTGGGCCTCAGGGAGTCCGGGTCCTGGGGGCTCACACCCGGGGGGCTCTGGGCAGTCTAGGCTTGCTCCAGCCCCAGCAGAGACTAGGAAGACATTTTTAATAACGTTACTGGCACTGCTGTGGGGTCAGAGGGGAGGGGCAGCCTGGGACCCGCAGGTGCGGCAGGCTCTGGAGGGGCACTGCAGATCTGCAGCCAGCTCTGCCCCAGGCCTAGGCCAGCAGCCAAGATGGGGACCCTCCAGCGGCTCCAGGACAGGGGGCTGTGCCCAGCCTGACGCACCGTCACTGGCCTCAGGAAGCGCGTTTCCTCAGCTGTCAAAATGGGGCCGTGGCAGCCTCCCGGGCTGAGGGAGGATTAACTGGGAACGTTCCTCGTGTCTTAAGTGCAGTGACGTGACTTCTTTTTTTAGTCTTCCTAGTTTAAAATAATTTTAGACTCACAGGAATTCACAAGCGCAGTGCCGACGCTCCGGCGTGTCCCCGGCTTCCCGAGGCCCACACCCTGCACAGTCTGGGTACCTCAAGCAAAAGGGAGAGGCCGCCGGGTGTGAGGGTATCAGCTCAGCTACAGGCTTTGTCTCGATGTCTTCTGCTTTCCACCCCGTCCTTGTCCTCTCCCAGATCCTGCCCTGTGGTCAGCTGACCCTACAGGGCCCCAGGCAATGATGATTTTCTCAGGGAGTCTCCCGGGGACCTCCATGGGAAAGACATATGGAGAGCGAGGGTTCTCAAAATGACAAAATCCCACTGGGTACATGCAGGCATCGTCCCATCCTGTTCCTATGAACTGGCTGAATGGGCGTCTGGAGCCTGACCTCCAGAGGTGGTCCTGGTGACTGCCCTCATGGGGACAAGGGGTGGGTACAGAAGCCGTCTGCTAGTCCTACGTCACAGCTGCTTGGAGAGGGCCCTAACCCAGCCCACAGGGGCAAGTGGAATCTGCGCCCTTATGGCTCAGGAGGCCCTGAAGGCCGGCTCTGGCTTTGCTGGTCTGTGGCTATCGAGGCAAGCCATCTGCCAGGAAGGCCCAGGAACCAGCTGCTCACACAGGGCTGCTCCCAGTGTCCTGGAGGACTGGGACATCGTTCCACGATTGACTTCTTATGACACTTCCAGGCAGGGCACTGTCCAGTGTGGTCCGTCAGTTGGACACAGCCCATGGACAGATGCCTGCAGAGCACAGGTCGAGAACTTCAGATTCAAAGGAATCTGCCCTCGCAGTGTCCTGGGCTAGGGGTAGAAATGGAGAGCGAGGTGGAAGACGTCCTGTACCAGCTCCCCGGGAAACACCAGCCCAGGCTAAGAAAGCTCCGCCGGAAACCCCAAGGAAGTGGAGGGAACCAGGTTCCATCCAGTCCCTCTCCGCTGGACCTGGGGTGGACACTCCTGCCTGCACAGGCCAGGCCCCACCCTGCTCATTCCACCCCAGCAGGGCAGGTTCCCCCAGGCTGTGCCGCGGCCCACCCAAAACACAGCTCTGTCTCTGTGTCCAAAGAACTGCCACTGGCCCTCCTAGGGCAGCTCCCATCCCCTCCACAGAGCCCATGTGAGGGGCTGGCCCGCAGCAGGGTACCAGGCCCCCTGCGAGCTCTCGCTGTGTTCACCGACACTCTGGTCTCTGCCTGCGTCTCCCCATCCAGCCGGGGATTCTGCATGGGCCAGATCTGCGTGGACTCATGTTTGGGTGCGTGGGGGGGGACACAGGGAAAAGACAGCTCTCTACCAACCAGAATTCAAACCCTCACCAGACGGGGGACCTGCCCCAGCCTGACCTGGGCCTTCCCGCCCCAGAACTGCAGAAACGTCCAGTCCACGCACCGCCTGTCTGGGGTTTGCAGCCAGGGTGGATGGAGACGGGCCTGCCCCAGTGTCACCCCTGGAGTGTTGCCAAGCTTGCGACCGGCAGTGTGCACACCCGTGAGGCTCGCGGGGTCAGAGGCGAGTTGGTGAGTTGATTCACCCACGTCCCGTACAGCAGCACATCGGTCCTGTTCTTCCCATGGGTGCAGTGGGTCTCCCTCACCCGCCAGATGAAGGTGCAGAGAGTAGGCAGAGCCACCTGAAGACGGAAAGTCCTCCGTAGGTGGTGACAAATCTGGAGATTCAGGGAGGATTGGCGGTCCACGCTTACCCAGCACACCTGCTGGAGTGGCTTTTATAAGATGGCCGTTTCCCTTCAGCACCCTCCTACAGGACCTAGGCCGCCCCACCTGGCAGCCCGCAGGTCTGTGTCTCCAAGCCGAGCCTCTGCTGTTCCCGCTGTGCCCCTGGTGAGCCAGCCTCCGTGCTGGGCCCAGACCGCAGGGCACGCATCTCTGGGAGGGGAGGGCTGCTTCCACTTGGCCTGGGTGGTAAATGGGTCCTGCCGCCACCACCCACCCCCAAGCCTTCCAAGGTGGAATCATGCCAAGGCCCAGCAGTGGCCACACAGGGGCAGGGTCATGTGCCAACCAGATGGTGCAGAGGCCTGGGTCAGCAAGAGCGTGCACACCAGACAGAGATGAAGCTGACAGGCACACTGCCTGGGTGTGGCTGCCACTCAGGCCAGTGGGTAGAAAATGACGTACACATGGACACCCCAGAGGTCACGCTTTAGACATCAGGGACACTGTGGGGATGAGTCAGGGGACACATGCATTCTGACCCAGAACACCCGGTGCTGTGGGGACACCCAGAGGTGAATCCAAAACCGCTGCCATTCTCCTTGAAGTGGGTGATGGACAGCCTGGGGAGTCTGCAAGGAGGGCCGCTGGCCCTGCACTGCCTCCCCCGCCCAGCGCCCCTGTCAGTGGGCAGGGCGGTCAAGGCAGGGCAGAGGAGAGCTCTGTTTTCAGATCTGCGTGGCTGTGGCTGCGGTCTGCACCCCGGGCCTGCAGGGTTCTCGGCTGGGCCTCTGGCCACCCCACCGGCTGCACATCCTAGTTCCAAGGCCTGTGGACCTGTGGCCTCCCATGGCAAGGGCCAGGGCAGATGGGAAGGAGTCAGCAACCTTCAGATGGGTATTTGGGGGTCGGCATCATCCAAGGGCCTGCACCGGGGGAGAGGAGGCAGCAGGGTCAGCGCTGACCACGAGAGCAGCAGAGGGAGGGTCGCGAGGACCTTGTGTCCGTCAGCCTTTGTCACTGAGAGCAGAACACTGGCAAGAGCAGCTGAAGGAAGACAGATTCACTGTGGCTCACGGGTTCGGCGGCTGCTGTCCATGGGTGGCCGTCCCCAGGTAGGAACACCTCCGTGGGGCTCCATGGAGGAAACCGCTCAGCTCTGCCAGAGGGGCCTCTGGGCGTGTCCCAGTGACCGGCTTCCCCCTCCGAGCCCTCCCGGAGTCTGCCCAGCCATCAGAGGGTACCCAGGGATGAGGCCACACCCTCGCAACCCTGTCACTTCCCCAGAGCGCCACCTCTGAACCCGCTGCGTCGAGGGCAGAGCCTTCGTAAGAGCTGCAGGCGCGTGGCTCCAGCCCCTCCCAGTGCTGGCTGCTGGGAGAGGGGCCGCAGCCAAGGCCCCTGGGTGCTTCTGGACGCTGGAAGTGGCCAGGACGCCACTTCTCCCCAGAGCCTCGGAGGGGCCTGCCCGCTGAGGCCTTGCTCAGAGTCAGGGGACCCATTTCCTCCGGAGGCATTCAACTCCCAACCCCGGTACCAGCAGGTGACGGAGCCCAGGCCTGCCCCAGGGTCTGGTGGCAGAGTGACGGCCTTGGGTGCTCTCTGGACTCCCTTCACCTGTGCCAGGCCCTGCCACACCTCCAGGTCTCCTCCACTTCCCTCCCAGGGGACCAGAGTCAGCTGATGGACCTCGGGACGAGGCTTTCCTGCCTCCCGAGCCTCCTCCTGGGAACGTGATGGAGGCGGAGGCCCCCTGCCCTCTGGTATGGCAGTCCTGCCGAAATGAGCTGAAACAGCAGCGCCTGTCTGCCCGCCTGGCCTGACCCAGAGGGCGGCTGTCCCCCTGAGGAGTGGGCCTAGGTGTGCCCCTGGCCATGGGCAGCGGGGTGCCAGGCTCAGGCCCTGCTTTTCTCCCCCTTAGGGAAATCCTCAGAGACCCAGGGGCCTCTCATCAAAGGAGCTCAGTCTCAACACACTGGACAGTGCTGGGACCTGCTCCTGACAACTTACACTGTCCTGTCCCAGCAAGCGCGTCAGCATGGCTCAGCCGGGCTGTCCACCTAACCAGGGGGCCTGGCGCTCTGCACCAGGAGGCTGGCGGCCTGGCCGGGCCCAGCTCCTGTGTGGGCCTGTCTGCTTCTGTGGGACTCGCGTCCTGCATGGACAGATAGGCCTGCCTGAAGGCCAAGCCCAGACCAGACAGGCCTAGGATGTGGGTCGTGCGGTCATGCTGCCCTGACCTCTCCTCTGGTGTGTGAGCAGGGACACCGGTCACCTCTCAGGCTCTGGGTGACATGCAGTGAGCACTGAGGGGGACAGTGCTGGAGGACTGGGCAGAGCCAAGAAGCTGAGTGGGGTCACCCCAGCCTTCCGACCCCTTGACTGTTGATCAAGGAACTTGTGACACTTCAATAAAAAGCAGAGCCCCCGCCCCCGGGAGTCACACCTAGCCACAGGTCCGTTCCCACTCTTGTGGATACGTCTGTCGCACATGGGCACAGCCACGCCTTCGTCACCAGGGCTGCTCTGCTGCCGCAGCTGCCCTGTGGGACGCAGCCCCTCAGCTTGAGGCTCAGCCTCTGTAAGACACAGGGCACATCTCAGCGAAAGGTCCTCCTAGCATCCTCGGGCGGCAGAGCCCAAGCAGGGTTCCTAGGTGAGAGACCCACGGAGGGAGAGCTCTTGGGAGCAGCCTGAGGATGGGGCTGGGGAACAGGTTGGGGCACCGGCAGATGGGGGCGCAGGGACGTCCAGCCTGATCCCTCTGGAGCTCCCGAGCACAAGTCCACTACAGAGTGTCCTGCACAGAGGCAAGGATGCAGGGTCGCCAAGATCCCTCACAGGTCCCTGGTCAGCTGCAGCCAGGAGGTGGAGGTAAAGTGCCCAGCACCGCCCAGGCCCCACGTGGCCGAGGTCCATCTCTGGAGAAGGGGCAGGTGCATGAACAGCATGGCCATGGCCACAGGGGTGGCGCCAATGGTCCTGGGAACCTCAGGCACCACCTCAGCGCCTTCCTTCAGATCCCACGCTCAGGAGCCAGAACCAGGCTCCAGCCCGGCCCCAGGTGCTCCCCTGTGCCCCAGCCGCAGCCCCCTCCAGGGGCCACATGTCGAACCCAGAGCTTTGGCATGTCAGGACCTCGAATGCAGGAAACGGCCCTCCTTGGAGAAGGTGGTGCCCAGACAGGCGCTAGGCTGGACAGTGTCCACTCTGGGAGGGAGCAGGAGTCTCCCAGACCCAACCCAGGAGCACACTCAGTGAGAAGGACTATGTCCATGGGCAGGTGGTGTCAGAGGAGCAAGGCGTAGCAGCGCTGGAGGGTCTTCCTGAGAGAGACCGATGGCCAGTGGCCCTGAGCAGAGCCGCTGCTGGGAGGGCAGCGCAGACCTACAGCAGCCCCCAGATTCCAGACCGGGGGTGGGAAGGAGCCGTGGAAGCTCAGCACCCAGCAAGAAGAGGTGAAGTGAGCGCACTTGAACCTGGGGAGGGGGCCGAGGGAGGGGCCAGGGGCCAGGAGGCAGCCTGGGGCCACCTGGGCCTCGTGGTCAGGAGTTCAGGCTACAGCAGGTAGGGCAGTCAGCTCCTCCTGGGGAGGGGGCCTCAGCAGGGGCAGGGGGTGGGAGGGCTTGGGCAGAGGCACAGCAGGAGGGGGTGGGGAGGGCAAGAGGCCCAGGAGATGACAGCGGAGCCAGCAGGGTCCCCGAGAGCCGCCCCCTGCACAGCGGGGCTCGGGCTTGGTGTCCTCTCCACCAGCAGGAGATTCCCAGGAACCCAGCTGTTGAAGTCAGAGCCCACGGTGCCCCTGTCGGAGAGCTGAGGGAGCGAGTGTCCTGCGGTCCAGCCTCGGCCAGCTTGGAGACACCAGGAGGAAAGGCCCACTGGGCTCAGGGTCCATAGGTCCCATGGCTCTGGGCCCGTGGCCAGCAGAACCTCAGGCCAGGAGCACCTGGGGAGCCAGGCTGCTGGCCGTGGCCACTGAGAAAGAAGGACAAGGGAGAGGCCAGGGCGCAACCCCCCTTCAGGGCAGGCCCAGTGACCTCGCTTCCTCTGGTAGGCCCCTCCTGAAGGTGGCAGCCCCTCCCAACAGCACCACAGGCTGGTGACCACACCTTTTGCATGTGGCCTCTGGGGACATTTCAAATCCAAACCGTAACTGACCCACGCTGCTTTGCATGGCCGCACACCTGCCTCTGATGGCAGAGTCCTCTGCTCAGGCCTGGCACCTCTGCTGAGCCCACCAGGCACCCACCAAGGGCACCGAGGCAAGACGGACTCACAAGCCCCGCAGCCTGGGCCAGCCAGGCATCTCACCCGCCGTGGCCACTCCCGACTTTCCCGGGAAGGGAAGATAGGCGCGTTCCTGAGCCCTTCCTTTCCAGGAGGGGTGGTGGCACAGCCTGGCACAGCCAACCGCCCCCAGGGCTGCGAGAGCCGCAACCACCACTGGCTCTTGCTGATTAGTAATGATGGGTTTAATTGAAATTTCAAGGTTCATTACGGAATGTGGATTGATTAAATTGAGAGGGAAGATAATGAACAATATTCCCACTGGACACGTGGAAGCGCAGGCCTGCTGCGGAGGGGGCTGGAATGTGTGGACCTGCTACGTGAGAACCAGAGGACCCTTTCTGCCTGGCCCCCAGGGCACAGACGTGCCAGGGCCCGAGAGCGGACGGGCCTGTTCTTGGTGGTTTGACCTGGTATGAGCTGACCTGCTCCCTGCCAGGCTCCTCACCACATTCAGGTTCACTGGCCAGTGTCCCCCAGGACCTTGAGGTCGGCCAGACCCTCCTTAACTCCTTCTGGACTTTCTTACCAAGGGTCCTGGGTGGGAGCAAAAAACCACTTGGGACCCACCAGGGTGCAGCAGTCTTCCTGGCCAGGCAGCAGCAGGAGGGGACAGTGCAGATGGCTCTGGATAACCCGCCTGGTCTGGGCACCCAGGGGGTCTCCCAAGTCCTCCAGGATGCTGGAAGGGCCTGCTCCAAACCTGCTGATGCACCGTTCAGCATGAAGGGTCTGACTGAGCTTCAAACCCCAAGTGCTGAGGTGTGAATCCCAGGCCCTTTGGGACTGGGAACATGAGTCCCGAGCTCTCTTGCGGGTCTGTGTGTCTGCCCCCTGTTCTCACCCACCCTGGCCTGAGCCAACCCACCAGGCCCTGCAGGTGAGTGCTATTGTACCCATTCTACAGAGAAGAGCGGTGACTGCCACACACAGCCTGAGTCAAACCTCAGCCAGCAAATACTGAGAAAAGACCAGGATGAGGGGCTGTGGCTGCAGGTGCCTCACACACAGAAACAGTGGGTCTGGGAGGCAGGAGCCGCCGCTGCAGGGGGTGCAGGAGGTCTCAGAACCCCCAGTGGCCCTCTTCTCCATGCACGTCTGGCCATATGGAGGCTACATGCCCTGGCTCCTGGCTCTGAGCCCTTTGGCCTTAGACTCACTTGGCAGGATCAGTTTGTAAACTACCCAGTGGCCGCTTGGGCTGCCCTGCTAAGAGCTGCTCCTTCATCCTTTTTTCTCAAGTTCTCCAAACAAGAAGGTCTGATGTGCCACAGAATAAATGCACCCTATCACAGATGGGTAGCCATGTTTCCAAATGTCCACTCAGACTCAGTGAAGGAGCCGCCCCGTGATTCTGGAGGTAGGGCTCCTGCGGACGTCAAATCCAGCCCTGGCGCGGCCCACGCAGGGTCCTCTTGGGCACCAGAAGAAGGCTGCCTTCCCTAAATGGGACGAAGGGCACAGGTAGCTGTGGTTGGGCTCTCTTGACCCACTGGGCTGCTGTCGAGAGCCATACTCAGAGCAGAAATAACAGTCACTGACTGAAACCACCGAGAGTCCCGGGGAGGCCAGACTCAGCCCTCAGTGCCTGGCTTCTGGCCACGTGCTGACCAAGGTGATTTTCGAAGCACACGATTGTCTCTAAATTTTCCCGCATCCTAAATCAGTGGGATTTGCCAGGAGGTATAAAGGAACCTAAACTTCTTTTCCTATGCAGCAATTATTCATGCCAGTCAAAACTCATTCATCAGAGATAAACCTGTTATCCATTTATGTTCCCAAACCCAGCCCTCTTTAACTGAGAGGCAGCAAGCTTCCCTTCTGCAGACGGCTGCCCAAGCTGGTTCTGACAGCACCCAGCCCCGTGCTCCCCGTCTGCACCAGCAGGCACCACTGCCCGCCTTCAGGTCCAGCCCAGGACCTCAGCTTCCTCCTGCCCCAGATCACCTCCACCTGCAGCCACTGCGTCTGCATACGAGGGAGACCCACGAACTCGGAAACCAGACGTGCAGGGGTGAAAGAGAGCCAGCAGCCAGAGCCCTCGTCCCAGGCCCAGCCAGTCAGTGGGGCCCCAAGAGCAGGGCCGGACACTCTCCCCCACCCCAGGACTCTCTCCTGAGGCACACTGGTGCTAGATGGCCAGAGGCTGAACTGTCCAAAGCCAGACCCAGGCTGGAGACCATGGGATGTGACGGGAACTCAAAGGGCCTGTCCCCGGGTGCAGAGGACCCCACTGGGAAGCTCCCTCCCTGTCCCTCCTTCATGTGACCCAGCCCTGCACATTCCTGGAAGGTGGCAGATGTCCCCAGTGGACTCCGTGTCATCCTGTTGGGTGATGCCGAAGTCAGAGAGGATCCACCCCTCCCGTCAGGCTCCATGTTAGTCTGATGGTAAAGCCACCACCCTCGGGGGCGGTCATATGGGAGCTTGTCCCTGGCCTGTTCAGCTTGTCCCAGGCTCCAAAGTCTCAGAACAACGGCAGAGTAGGACCAAGACCCCTCAGGCAGGGACCAAGGAGGAAAGGAAAACGCACTGAGAAGCATCCACAGACCACGGTGACCTTGAGGTCCCCTGACAGGGGTGGACAGGAGGACAGCACTGAGCCTCGCTCCCAGGGAGGGCAGCCAGCAAAGTCACGCAGCCCGGGCCCCATGGACCGTGCAGGGGGAGGGCGGCCTCTAAATGAGGTCTAGATGCCGAGTTCCATTTGTATTTTAAATTCTGAGGGATAAAAATAGACCGTAGGTGTGTGTAATTCTGAGACAGAGAGGAAGGAGCCAGACTTTAAATATGTAATCAATTTAAAATGAGGCAGGGAATGACATGGGTGGAAACTTCAGAACAAAAAGAAATCAAGGATGGATGAGACGTAAAGATGATTAAAATGCATCCGCAGCCGCAGAAAATAGAGGCTGATAAAACTTGGCAGTGTAAAAACTGTCCGGTTCCATTTTTCATCTCGATTCAACTATCTGCTGTGCAAAAAAGGTCGAAGACTTTTGCAAATAAAAAGTTGTGAAAATTGTCAGCCCAGGATCATAGACGCAAGCATTTATGAGAATATATTAATATTTAAACTTCCACTTTACTGTCCCTTCTACTTGAGAGCTGGATTATTATGAGAAAGAAAAGGGAGTCTCTGATGCATGACATGACTTTCAGGTCACCAGGAAGACATCAGATTCTCCCCAACTGAACCTGTCCCCACCACGGGGGCCGCACCCTGGGCGTCCACCCCAGAGAGGGAGATGAAGCTGCGGTTCAGAGACCCACAGGCAGCGTCCACACCCTCCTGGCCAGGGGCTCCAGGCTGCAGTCTCCATGCCCTTCTGCAGGGGAGGGATCCAGCCCATTGTCCCCCACTCTGGGCTTCTGCTCAGCCACAAGCAGGACACACCATTGTCACAGAAGCTTGGGTGACCTCAGGGGGCATGAGGATGACCAGGCAGTGGGCAGCCTGGTGGTGCGCACAGTTCCTAAGCAGTAGCCATGGAGGTGGAGGAGAGCCTAGTGGTCACTGTGACCTAGTGGTCACAGTGGTCACAGGGGAGGGTGGCCGAGGCAGAGGCAGCGGGAGGCCCCTGGGTGCTCGCTCAGTGGCCTCTGGGTGTGTGAAACTGCTCAGGGTGATGCACACCAGGAGTGTGCCTGATGCTGGTGGCGGCAGCCAGTAGTGGCCTTAGGGATGGCCGTTTCCTGACATGATATTGCACCACAGTTACTCGGGGGGTGCCTCTGGGGACAGGGGTGCAGGGTGCCTGGTAGCTCTCTGGGTCCCTTTTTGAGGCTGCATGTGTTGGGGTTTTTTGCTTCTGAACCAAAAGAACTGACGGAAGCAGCTAGAGGACAGGACTTCCCCGGGCCCGCGGCTTCAGAGGTCCCCGTCCTGGGGCCCAGGTGAGGAGAGCACCGAGGCGGAGTGCGGATCAGGGAAGCAGCTCCAGATGCGGTCAGGAGGCAGAGGGACGCTCTCCTCAACAGGACAGGATGGACACCCACAGGCACACCCACAGTCAGCACCTAGTCAGTCGCCATCAGGGGCCGACGCACTGCCCGGGTTAGGACTCTCCCGCGCCAGCGTCCACCCTGAGCTCTCCTGCGCTGACTCACGTGAGCCTCTGGGGCAGCCCCATCTGCACCTGGCAGCGTGGGAATCTATGATTGTCTTGAAAGTCATTCTCAGCAGCAAGAGACGTGTCAGTCGTATCTCCGGGTTCCAGGCCGTGGGGATCCAACTCACCTCCTGAGGATGCCGCAGCAGATCCACACCAACCGGTGGCTCTCTCTCAGGTTGGAGGCTAGCGGCTGGAAATCTAGCAAAATGGCAGCTCTGGGGTGGACTGGGGCCCACAGCTCGTGCTGAAGGCAGGACCCGGGTCAGGAGGGCTCTGACCCCAGGGCTCCAGCCTATGGGGATGCAGCCAGAGTGCAGTGGAGGCCTGCTCCCTGGCCAGCCTGTGTCCCTGTGGACTTTGCAGGAAGACCTCGGAAGTGCCCCGGGCCTCACTACCAAGCCCACAGCAGCAGGCGGAAGAGGAGGATTGCAGGTGGGCGTCAGGCAATGCTCCCACCAGGACTCCACCTCACAGTGTCCCACCTGCATGTGCTGCAGAGTCCCAAGGCTTGAGCTTGCTCTTGTTGAAGCCCAAAGCCCCAGTGAGGGGCAGCGACCACCAGGGGCAGCTCAGCTTCAGTTACTCCAGAAGCTCATTACAACCTGGCGGGGGATTACTCTGCGGCGTCCTGCGGGCAAACAAGAGGCTGAGACGCCAGAGTGGAGCGGGGTCTCCCTGTGTCAGGAGAAGCATGGACATAGGGGACCCCGGGACCCACAGAGCACTGCCACAGTGCCCAGGGACCATGCTGCCCCAGGACCACACTGCCCAAAGACCATGTTGCCCAGGAACCATGCTACCCAGGAGTCACACTGCCCAGGGACCACACTGCCCAGGGACCATGTTGCCCAGGGACCAGGTTGCCCAGGGAACTCACTGCCCAGGGGTCATGCTATACAGAGACCACTCTGCCCAGGGACTATGCTGTTCAGGAGTCATGCTGCCCAGGGACCATGCTGCCCCAAGACCATGCTTCCCTGGGACATTGCTGCCCGGTGGCCACACTGCCCAGGGACACACTGCCCAGGGATCATTCTGCCCAGGGACCATGCTGCCCGGTGGCCACGCTGCCCAGGGACACACTGCCCAGGGACCATGCTATCCAGGGAACCACACTGCCCAGGGGACCTGGCGGGGTCTCCCCGTTGCAGCTGACCACCTTTACCCAACAAGCCAAGGAGCTGGACTCTCCATTCCAGCACGATGCCTGGCCAACGTCCTCTGAACAGTGTGGTCTCTCACACGCCCCGTCCTTCCTCTCTGGAACACATGCCTCTCTGCAGTGCGCCGATGGGCTCAGACGCCCGCCTACTGCCAGCTTCCGACTGTCTCTCACCGTCTGTGCCCCCCGGGCGAGTTACGCCCTGAGCCTGTGTCCTCCCTGCCCCGTGGGCACAGCACCCTGCCCCCTCAGGGTGTTTGGATGAGGGCCTGGCACCAGAGCGTGTCTGTGTGGACATCCGCAGGGCCACTGCCAGTGCTGCTGCCCAAGGCATCACGTGCTCTCTTGGGCCTTCCGGTGGCCCCTCATTTGTCTCGAGCCCACCCTGCAATCCCCTCTTCAGGGGAGAATATGCAGCACTCAGAGCACAAAGAGCCAGATCAGCAGAGCCAGGTCAGCAGAGCACGCAGCCGCCCGTGGCTGTGCTGCACAGGGCTCTGAGGGTCCCAGGTGCTAGTGCTGTCCCAGCCCTGCCCACAGGGCATTGCCAGGGCACCCAGGCCCGAGACCTGCAGAGAGGTCACGTGTGCCACCCTGCTTTCGGCAGAGGTGAGCGGGCCCTGCTGCCCCCACATTTCCTCCTCTGTAGAAACCTCTGCTTCCTGAGAGGTGAGGTGGGCAGCAGAGTCTCGCACACCCGTGTGTGGATGGCCGGGTCACTCTGCTCAGTGAGTACGTCTCCCCGCGCTCCCTCCAGCCCTCCATCTGCCCCACTGCTGCTCGCCAGGGGTCACCGCCAAGGCTCCCCACGGCAGAGCTGGCCTCAGTCCTGCAGCGACAGCCCTTAGGAGCTGCTGTCCACGGCTGTGGGGAGGCAGGACAAGCAGGGACCCGGCTCCCCAGCCCGAGCAGCACCCCACTCAGCGGGCTTGGTGAGCACTTGTTGAATGAGCAAAGGACGGCGGGGTGGGGGGGGTCTTCCCACAGAGCCAGCTCTCGCTGTTGGCCGAGGCGCTCCCGGGCACTGCAGGCAGAGGGACAGCGTGGGCAGACCCAGGGATGCTGGGCACTCCATGTGCAAGGCTCAGAGTGCCCTGGAGGGGGGAGAGCAAGCACAAGGGGGCAGGTCTGGCAACAGAGCGAGGGGCAGCGGCCTGCACCAGGCCGCCCTAGCGCACCCAGCAGGTGGCAGGGTGGGAGGGATCTCTGCAGGCTGCAGGGGCCACTGAGAAAGCCACAGGAGGGCGGCCCACACCTCCCAATCCAGGAGACCTAAGCAGTGCCAAGGACACGGTGAGCTGCCTAGGTGGAATGCAGGGGCTGCCAGGCTGAGGCATGGCACCCGCAAAGGCACTGGGGCAGCCAGAATGCAGCGTGGCTTCCAGGTGACGAGGCCCTTTCAACCCTTAGTGGAGGAGGCGAATCCCTCCACAGACAGAGGCCTCCCGTCAACCGCTCCTGATCCCGAGCACGCCAGGCCCCTGGAAGGAGTTGTGGCCTCTAAGGGAGGGTTCCCGGCCAGGGCTGGCTCCCGTGCCCCTGAGAGAGCCGTGCCCTCCTCCCCAGGACTCAGCTGACACTGAAGCTCGCCAGCTCCTCTGCAGAGTGTGAGGAGGCTCCTCCCCTGTCTGCGGCCACTGTCCCCACATGAGACCAGGTGGCCCAGACAAGGGTTTCCAAGCTGCCTCTAGCAGGGCCTCCGGCTGGGAGAGAGGAGGAGGCTGGGGCCTGGGTGGGGGGTCAGTCCAGCCCAGCTCCCCTGGATCTACTTCCTGTGCCAGCTCTCACACCCACACACACCCATGTCCACATGCACACACCCATGTTCACACGTGCACACGCCCATGTTCACACGTGCACACACCCATGTTCACACGTGCACACACCCACGTCCACATGCACACACACCCATGTTCACGTGCGCACACACCCATGTTCACACGTGCACACACCCATGTTCACACGCACACACCCACGTCCACATGCACACACACCCACGTTCACGTGCGCCACACACCCATGTTCACGTGCGCACACACCCATGTTCACGTGCGCACACACCCATGTTCACACGTGCATACACCCATGTTCACACGTGCACATACACCCATGTTCACACGTGCACACACCCATGTTCACACGTGCACATACACCCATGTTCACGTGCACACCCACCCATGTTCACACGTGCACACACCCACATCCACATGCACACATACCCATGTTCATGTGCGCACACACCCATGTTCACACGCGCACACACCCATGTTCACACGTGCACACACCCATGTTCACACGTGCACACACATACAAGGGTCTAGTGCTAAAGCAAAGAAGGGGCTGTTGGTCAAGGTGGCTGGGTGCCGCTGGTGCTCCCCGCGGCCTCTCTGACCCATGACCCCCGTCCTCCGAGGCCAGTTCCAGTCAGTGAGCACGGCACCACGTGGGAGGTGAAGGCAAAGCATCTGAGAGGTCAGTGAGATGCGCATGATTCAGAGCGGTTTCCTGGGGCCTCTGAGGAGGCTGAGCTGTGAGTGTGTGGGGCTCACACAGTGTTGGGGGAGGGCCCATGGCCTCTGCTCCTGGCTCAGGTCCAGCGACGCAGCATGCTCGGTCACGGGCCAGCGACTCCTGGGCGGGGAGGCGTGTGTGAGGCAGCATCCGGCAACGGAGCAGGGCCGGCTCCTGCCCCCAGCCATGCGCAGCGGCTGTTGCCTGGCAACAGCAGATGTTCCCTGCCAAGATGGGAGAGTGGGACCAGAGGGGCTGGTTTTTCTGGGTAATCAAACCAGCTTAAAACTCACCAGCGTTGCCTGGTTACCAGTGCAGCTCTGGGCCCCCAACACCCCAAAGCTGCACCCAGAGGGCCTCGGGCTCCGGCTAGCTCAGGAGAGTCAGGCACAAGGCAGGCAGAGTGAGCAGGGGACAGACAAGGGACCTGGACCCAGCTCAGCTCACGGCCAGCGCTGCAAGCTGGGGACCTGGGCCTTCCTCCGGCTCTGCAGAGCAGCAGGGCCACCACCTGCCTCGTCCCAACTCCCAGGTGACAGTCCAGCCACAGGAAGTGGGGCAGCCGCTGGCCGGCCTGCACTCTGCACCAAGGCCCTGAGCAGCCTCCCGGTGCCCGCCCAGCAGGACACACCAGGACTGGGATTCCTGGGTCAGGCCGTGCCCCGGGGCTTGCTCCACTGCCCCAACTCCGTCAGCTTTGCGGTCCCCACTGTGGCCTTCCCTCGCGTAGACACACCCAACTTGGCTCTGATTCTCTGACAAACACAGGCCGGCGTTTCCTCTCCAGCTGGGGATGTCTTTCTTCCTCTCTCTCTGAGCGCACTTCTCCAGTCTTGTGCAGGGTCTCTGCCGTTTGGGGATGATCTTCCATTACACCTTCGATTCTTGTTTCTGTTCTCTAACAGTGACCACCAGCATTTGTTGACATTTTCTGACTGTGGGGAGCAATGTGTCGCTCCTCACCTGCTGACAACTTCTCCTCCTCCCAACAAGCCTAAAAGTAGCGATTATCATCCCTCTCTGCAGACAGTGCCCGTAAGGCACAGAGAGGTGACTGAGTCGAGGTCACACAGCATTGAGTGATGAAACCCACACTAAATCCGCCAGCCCCACTCTTTGTCACTGTGCTGTACCGCCACGTCCCCAGAGCATGGGGAGCTCCGCACCATGGTCACTGCTCATAGCGGGCACCTTCTCTTCCTGCATGTGAACGGTGGGCCACCCCGTCTTGGTGGTTCTCTGCACACCTGACTGCCCTTTCAACATGATACTCTTCTGGGAGTTGATCTCAAGCCCGGTCTGTGCCCCGAGGGTCTGCTGTAAGCCTGTGGCTCTTGGCAAGAGCGCTCGCCCACCCACTGAGGCTCTCCCTATAGCAGCCCCCTCCAGGGCAGTGGGCACAGCAAGTTCCCGTCAGCCCCAGACCGCAGGCCCGAGTGCCCCTACCGCCCACCTGCGCTCCCTGGAGCCTGGGCAGCAGGGTCCTCCCACAGCGCAGCCAGCCCCAGACACAGGCCCTTGGGCAGGGGCCACTCCAGAGCGGCATCCTTGCACCTGTGGACAGCCCTGTCCATGGGAGGTCTCTCTAGCCTGCCTGTGGGTGAGGAGATGGAGGCCTGGGGAGTGGACACCGTGCAGAGCCCGAGCCAGGAAGCCTGCAGGGGGTCAGAGAACTGCCCACTGCCCGTGGTCTCGGTCACTCCAGGCTTCCACAGGAAGGGGAGCAAGGCTGAGGAGGCCCAGCTGTGCAGCCAGCTGGGCATCTGGTGGGCACTAGACGTGGCTCACTGACTGCTGAACCGAGCAGGACTCCTCGGGCTGGGAGCCGGCACTTCCCACAGCACACACTGGCTGAGGGGCTGAGAGGTTCCACCACTATCAGGGCCTCGCGGGGGGCAGCGGCCGTGGGAGCCATGCCTGTTGTCTCAGGCGTGGCCTTGGGGCCGATGCCCTTCCAGGAGCCCTGCAGGCCTGTGGACTGTGGTGGTCGGCCTCCCCTGCTCTGCAGGACTCCCTGCTTCTTCAGAGGGCCGCCTGTGTCTCAGAACACTCCGGAGGCCTTCTGCAGACCCAGAGGCAGGAGTCCAGAGGCCTGTGGAGACGCCTGCCCCGACAGGGCCACAAACCCGGCCTCCTCCGCTGAGGGGCTGTGGCCTTCTCCACCCCTGCCCGTCTCCAGGGGCTGCTGGCCCTCTGCAGGTCATGCTACCTGTGCAGAAAGGCAGCTTCCGGCCACCTGCGTCCTGCTCCACAGGGTGCACAAGGGCTCAGCGGGGTGGCGCTCCTTCCTGCCCACGGGACTCTGGGCTCCTCTTGGGAGGCAGTTCTTGTGCTGTAGGGAACCGCTGTGGCCCGAACACCTCTGCCTGGGGGCATGGGTCCTCTTTCTGCAGACAGGACAGCACCATCTCCCCACCCCAAGACCCCTCATGTGGTCACATCTGCTGGGTTCCCCTTGCCACAGTAGATGACGTCCCCAGGCCACTGTGCAGCCGCCGTCTCTGCAGCCTTCTCTCTGCACTGTCCCTGTGTCCTCAGAGCCCCCACTGCCCACCCTCAGGCTCTGTCTTGGTGAGGTTCCCTCACACTGGGCACCCTCGCTGGCCCTCAGAGTGTGACAGGGGACACTGCAGCTGGGAAGCTCTGAGTCCCTGCACTGTGCTTAGCAGCCAGCCCACACCCAGGAGGTAGGACAGCCTCCTCCAGCCTGGGCTCCGGGGACTAGCCCTCAGATGGCTGTCGGCACGAGTTCCCCTGGAGAGATCGCCTCATGTCACCTGCAAGCCCCTCACTTCTAGAAGTGCCCCAGGGCACACTACCTCCCAAAGGCTCTGATAAGTTCTGCAACGAAGAAACTCACCTGCCCTTGCACACCACCCACGTCGTGTCCACTGGAGGCTCCAGCCTGTCCCTTGGCTGGCCGGAGGTGTGCGCTTCACACGGCAAGGCGGAGGGGCGGCACCCGGCACGGGGCGTCCTAGTTTGAGTGACTGACACTGTGTCTATCCACAGTCACCTCCTGTGAGTGGGTGGGGGTCCCACGCCCTCCTGTGAGTGGGTGGGGGTCCCACACCCTCCTGTGAGTGGGTGGGGGTCCCCACACCCTCCTGTGAGTGGGTGGGGGTCCCACACCCTCCTGTGAGTAGGTGGGGGTCCCACACCCTCCTGTGAGTGAGTGGGGGTCCCACACCCTCCTGTGAGTGGGTGGGGGTCCCACACCCTCCTGTGAGTGGGTGGGGGGTCCCACATCCTCCTGTGAGTGGGTGGGGGTCCCCACACCCTCCTGTGAGTGGGTGGGGGTCCCACACCCTCCTGTGAGTGGGTGGGGGTCCCACACCCTCCTGTGAGTGGGTGGGGGTCCCACACCCTCCTGTGAGTGGGTGGGGGTCCCACACCCTCCTGTGAGTGGGTGGGGGTCCCACACCCTCCTGTGAGTGGGTGGGGGTCCCACACCCTCCTGTGAGTGGGTGGGGGTCCCACACCCTCCTGTGAGTGGGGGGCTCCCCACATCTTCATAATCTGGGGCTGAGCTGCAGGAGACCAGGACTGAGGCCCAGGAGGCCGCGTGGTCAGTGCTCTCAGGCTCAGTGGGCAGAGGAGCTGTGGCACAGGTCCAGCGGACAGTGTTTTGGGTGTGCACTCTGCCCCTACCTCTCACCTGAGGGGTGACCTGCTCTCGACACAGCGTGCACACTGGGGTGGGCCCCATGCTGGATGTGAGGTGCCCTCTGACCTAGGAAGGGGACGCCCTGCCTCAGGGGACACAAGCCACGACTCTAGGCTGGGCCTAGGGAGCCAGGAGCAGAGGGTGGGCCGGGAGCGAGGGTGGGCTCCGGCCAGGCCATCACAGAGGCGGGCAGCGGTGGGGACCTTCCAAGAGCAGGGACAGCCTGTCTCAGAGGAACCCGGGTGCCCAGCCCCCACACCTCCCAGCCCCAACAGGCAGCCGCAGGACAGTACCCCTGCCCCTCAGGCCCTGCCCGCGGGCTCCCAGTGAGCCCAACACACCCTGCAGGGCCCAGGGGCCTGTCCCTGCCGAGGGCTGAGGGGGAGAAAGGCCCAGGGCCAAGCGTCCACCTTAGAGAGGGCAGAGAAAGGCGGCGTGTGGGGAGCAGTGTGAGGGGACACTGTGAGGCCCAGGCGGCGTCCTCCAGAGGACACCCTGCCCGTGCGCTCCGGGGCCTCACAGTGGCCTCGCTGGCCGTTCTCATCCTCTCACCCTGGAGAGTCCTGGGAAGAACCCAGCCCCTGGCCACAGCCCCCCTCTGCAGAGACCCCTCTGCCCTCGCCAAGGTCCCTGGCGGGTGCCAAAGCACAGGCCCTGGTGCCGGAGCAGGCCTGTGACACCTCCCACAAGCTGCCCAGGCCCTGACCAGCCGGACAGCACCTTGCCCTCCCATTTCTCCTCCCTCCAATCCAGAGCACAAATCAAGGGAGGAAGCCACTCGGAGAGGAGGAGACGGAAGGCAAGGCCTGCCCACCTCAGGCTGGCCACTCGGGTGAACCCGCAGGCCGGGCCCTGCGAAGGGCTTCTCCTCACCTGCACCCCAGTCCTGAGTGTCCAACGTGGCAGCCGTGGAACAGAGGGCTAGATGCGTTCAGAGGGAAGAGGGACCAGAGCCCTGGTGACCAGGGACGGGCAGAAGGCCTGGGGGAGGCCTGGGGAGCAGGGGCCTGGGGAGCATGGAGCTGGCTGGGCAGCAGTCATGGGGAATGGGCAGGGGCCAAGCCTGTGAGTCAGCTTTTTGTCACTGCAACAAAATACCTGAGAAAATCAACTTAAATGAGGAAGGATTTATTTTGGTTTCAGAGGGTTCAATCCATAGTTGGCTGGCTCCACTGCTTGGGCCCAAGGTGAGGCAGAACATGGCCGGGGAAGGGTGTGGAGGAGGAGTGCTACTCAGCTCAGAGCCGCAGGGAGCAGAGGGGAAGGGGCTGGGGCCAAGATAGCAACCCTGAGGACACACCCCAGGTCCCCTACCCTTCCCTCCGCCCCCCCAGTCCATTCAGATGTGAACCCTCAATGGTCTGATCCCCGGATGAGGTCAGGCCCTCCTTATCCAAAACCTCACCTGGTCTCTGCTGCATCGGGGACCAAGCCAGCCTCCAGCCCATGAGCCTCGGGGAGAGGCCCGATCCCCACAAAGACAAGGCAGCTCGTTGGGTGGGGCTCAGGGACTGCTCTCTCCAGCAGCCAAGGTGCAGTCTGGGGTCTCTTGGCCCCTCTGGGCCTGTGTTCCCTCCCCGGAAGTCGAGGGTGCTGAGCAGATGCTCCACGCCCCTCCAGACTCCAGGCATGTAGGACGTCGCGGCCCTTCACATTGGCTCTCCCTTGCACTGACAGACGTCCCCAGAAGCCACCTTGGCTTGAGCTGCACCATCAGAGTCGACATGAAAGAGGCGCCTAGGTCCTGGCTCTCCTTGGGCCCTGGCGTCCCCAGAAGAAGCTTCTGTTGTTTCCAGATGGTTCCGGAACCTTCCTGCGCCTGGTGCCCACAATGGCCTTCCCTGCTGCCCAGTCCACCTTGCTGCAATGGGCCTGGGGTGCGAAGCCCAGCTCTCTGTCCAGACTCAAGGCCGTGTGTCCTGGGGGACCGCGGAGTTGCTGTAGGGGAGGAGGCCCTCGGAGCTTGTTCCCACGGTCACCTCCCTCCCAGCTCCGCCACTGGCAGGGCCAACCTGTGACAGGCGAACCAGGCTGCTGGCCCCTCTCACCCTCTGTCCCAGGGGAGCGGGACCTGCAGCCCGCCGGCTGCGAGCCTGAAGCTTTCACAGATCCGCAGACACAGAGGGCCTCTCCCGGGGCTGGCACGTCTCTCCTGACAGTCAGACGGCGCGGCACGTGGGCCGGGCAGGATCCATCCTTGCCCGCCCAGATGGGTCTTGATTGTTCCCTTAAAAGATGTCAGGCGCTAAGCACTGGGACGGAGGCACTGGCCAGCGTCCTGCAAGGGTCTTCAAGACTGTGGCAAACGGCATACAGGAGAGAACCTTGAGCCGGCAGAGGAGGCCTGCGAGGCGGGGAGCCAGAGCCCGGCAGGGCCCTGTCAGGCTCACCTTCAAGTCAGAGTCCCGGCCACCACGGGGTGTCAGAGGACGGGCTCTCCAGGATCCCACCTGCCTTTGCTCAGAGCAGCCGAAGCCGGAGGGAGTAGGGCCACCCCTGCCCAAAGTGAACCAGCATGAACTGAGGCCGGAGCAGGCCCCCACGGGTTCTGGGGCCCTCGCCCCTCCACGAGCATCGGTGGCCTGCTGTGGCCAGAGTCTGGGTACCCCTGAGCGCCTCCTCACATGTCGGCAGGCCCCTCAGAGCCCCTGCCCCCAGGGGTTGTGCCACAACCATTGCCAAAAAGGGCCAGGCCCTCCTGGAGGGGCCTCTGTGGACGCACCCAGGTGGTCCACCCGGAAGGCCCCTGCCTCCATCCTGCGGGAGGGAAACCGCTCTGCCAGCCCAGCCGAGGGAGTCTAGCTGCCCCGGGAGCTGGCCTCATCAGGGTCAGAGCTCAGAGTGAGCATCACACAGCAGAGACGTCCCTATGTGGACAGTGACCAAACCCTGAGTGAGCCGTACAGGGCAGGCAAGCAGCGGTCCCCAGAGCTCCGGCCCAGGGACAGCGCTGACATCCACCCTGCGCCTCATTCTGTGGCCTGGCCTACGCTACAGGCATCCTTCCACCCCCTGCCTCCGACAGGAGGACCGGCTCCGAGGTGAGACGGCAGGACTAGCTGATGGCCTCACGCCAGAGCTGCCCAGCTGCACCTGAGGTGTGCTCCCCGGCGGGCAAGGAGGACAGTGTCTGCGAGCCCAAGGGCCTCAGGAGCCAACGTCACTTTCCCAAGGTCCAGGCCCCACCGCTGCCCCCACAGCAGTGTCCCGACCTTGCTGGGTCAGGGGTCAGGGGTCAGGGTGACTGTTGATACCCATCACCCCCTTCACCCCTCCCAGCACCCACAACATCCAGCATCACGGAGCCGAGCAGTGGCTCCTGGGGCACCAGGCCACAAAGAAGTTTCTGGAATCAACTGTTCCTTCTCTGCCCATCTCAGCAATGGCCCCTACGGCCACTCATCTCCAGGGGGGCCATTGCCTGGCTAACTGCAGACTCAAGTTGTAGCACCCTACCCCACCAGGCCCATGGGCAGCTCTGCCCAGAAGCTCAGGAGGTAGCCCTGCAGTCCAGAGGGGAGGTCTGCAGTCCAGGGGGGAGCCCTGCAGTCCAGGAGGGAGCCCTGTGGTCCAGGAGGAGCCCTGCTGTCCAGGGGAGCCCTGCGGTCCAGGAGGAGCCCTGCAGTCCAGGGGAGCCCTGCGGTCCAGGGGAGCCCTGCAGTCCAGGAGGGAGCCCTGTGGTCCAGGAGGAGCCCTGCAGTCCAGGGGAGCCCTGCGGTCCAGGGGAGCCCTGCGGTCCAGGAGGAGCCCTGTGGTCCAGGGGGAGCCCTGCAGTCCAGGGGGAGCCCTGCAGTCCAGGAGGGAGCCCTGTGGTCCAGGGGGGAGCCCTGCGGTCCAGGGGGGAGCCCTGCGGTCCAGGAGGGAGCCCTGTGGTCCAGGGGGAGCCCTGCAGTCCAGGGGGAGCCCTGCAGTCCAGGAGGGAGCCCTGTGGTCCAGGGGGGAGCCCTGCGGTCCAGGGGGGAGCCCTGCGGTCCAGGGGAGCCCTGCAGTCCAGGAGGGAGCCCTGCAGTCCAGGGGGGAGCCCTGCGGTCCAGGGGGGAGCCCTGTGGTCCAGGAGGGAGCCCTGCAGTCCAGGAGGGAGCCCTGCAGTCCAGGGGGGAGCCCTGCGGTCCAGGGGGGAGCCCTGCGGTCCAGGGGGGAGCCCTGTGGTCCAGGAGGGAGCCCTGTGGTCCAGGGGGAGCCCTGCAGTCCAGGGGGAGCCCTGCAGTCCAGGAGGGAGCCCTGTGGTCCAGGGGGGAGCCCTGCAGTCCAGGGGGAGCCCTGCAGTCCAGGGGGGAGCCCTGCGGTCCAGGGGGGAGCCCTGTGGTCCAGGAGGGAGCCCTGCAGTCCAGGAGGGAGCCCTGCAGTCCAGGGGGGAGCCCTGCGGTCCAGGGGGGAGCCCTGCGGTCCAGGGGGGAGCCCTGTGGTCCAGGAGGAGCCCTGCGGTCCAGGGGGAGCCCTGCAGTCCAGGAGGGGAGATCTGCAGTCCAGGGGGGAGCCCTGCAGTCCAGGGGGGAGCCCTGCAGTCCAGGGGGGAGCCCTGCAGTCCAGGAGGGAGCCCTGCAGTCCAGGGGGGAGCCCTGCGGTCCAGGGGGGAGCCCTGCGGTCCAGGGGGGAGCCCTGTGGTCCAGGAGGGAGCCCTGCAGTCCAGGAGGGAGCCCTGTGGTCCAGGGGGAGCCCTGCAGTCCAGGGGGAGCCCTGCAGTCCAGGAGGGAGCCCTGTGGTCCAGGGGGGAGCCCTGCGGTCCAGGGGGGAGCCCTGCGGTCCAGGGGAGCCCTGCAGTCCAGGAGGGAGCCCTGCAGTCCAGGGGGGAGCCCTGCGGTCCAGGGGGGAGCCCTGTGGTCCAGGAGGGAGCCCTGCAGTCCAGGAGGGGAGATCTGCAGTCCAGGGGGGAGCCCTGCAGTCCAGGGGGGAGCCCTGCAGTCCAGGGGGGAGCCCTGCAGTCCAGGAGGGAGCCCTGTGGTCCAGGGGGGAGCCCTGCGGTCCAGGGGGGAGCCCTGCGGTCCAGGGGAGCCCTGCAGTCCAGGAGGGAGCCCTGCAGTCCAGGGGGGAGCCCTGCGGTCCAGGGGGGAGCCCTGTGGTCCAGGAGGGAGCCCTGCAGTCCAGGAGGGGAGATCTGCAGTCCAGGGGGGAGCCCTGCAGTCCAGGGGGGAGCCCTGCAGTCCAGGGGGGAGCCCTGCAGTCCAGGAGGGAGCCCTGCGGTCCAGGGGGGAGCCCTGCGGTCCAGGGGGGAGCCCTGTGGTCCAGGAGGGAGCCCTGCAGTCCAGGAGGGAGCCCTGCAGTCCAGGAGGGAGCCCTGCAGTCCAGGAGGGAGCCCTGCAGTCCAGGGGGGAGCCCTGCGGTCCAGGGGGGAGCCCTGCAGTCCAGGAGGGAGCCCTGCAGTCCAGGAGGGAGCCCTGCAGTCCAGGGGGGAGCCCTGCGGTCCAGGGGGGAGCCCTGCAGTCCAGGAGGGAGCCCTGCAGTCCAGGGGGGAGCCCTGCGGTCCAGGGGGGAGCCCTGCGGTCCAGGGGGGAGCCCTGTGGTCCAGGAGGAGCCCTGCGGTCCAGGGGGAGCCCTGCAGTCCAGGAGGGGAGATCTGCAGTCCAGGGGGGAGCCCTGCAGTCCAGGGGGGAGCCCTGCAGTCCAGGAGGGAGCCCTGCGGTCCAGGGGGAGCCCTGCAGTCCAGGAGGGAGCCCTGCAGTCCAGGGGGGAGCCCTGCGGTCCAGGGGGGAGCCCTGCAGTCCAGGAGGGAGCCCTGCGGTCCAGGGGGAGCCCTGCAGTCCAGGAGGGAGCCCTGCAGTCCAGGAGGGAGCCCTGTGGTCCAGGAGGGAGCCCTGTGGTCCAGGGGAGCCCTGCGGTCCAGGAGGGAGCCCTGCGGTCCAGGGGGTAGCCCTGCAGTCCAGGAGGGAGCCCTGCGGTCCAGGGGTAGCCCTGCGGTCCAGGGGGAGCCCTGGGGACCAGGAGGGAGCCCTGCGGTCCAGCAGGGAGGGCTGCGGTCCGGGGGGAGGTCTGCAGTCCAGAGGGAGTCCTGCAGTCCAGGGGGAGCCCTGCAGACCAGGAGGGAGGGCTGCCTCCAGCACACAGGCCCACAGGGTGCCTGGGCCCAGGACCCGGGCTGGTCATTACTGCTGGACTCCAGCACCACTGTGCTCCTGAGGAAAGGCCGGAGCCCTCTGCCATCCGTTCACCACCCAGTGGATGCGGAGAGGCCCCCGCTGAGTGAGGCCCAGCTTGGGCAGCACCAGCAGGACGCCAGCTCCTGAGCACACGACCTGGCTGGAGCACGGACAGCTACACCAGCCAACGTGACGTCAGTTCAGACTGGAAGAGTGTAGAGGGGGAGTGTAGAGGCGCCAGGACAGGGACAGTGCTGGGGGCTGTGTGGGCTGCGGCTTGGGAGCAGGGGTCACTGGCCAGCCTGCAGAGGAGCTGAACGCAGGGAGACAAGAAGAGTCGAGGCCCTGCAGGACACTGGGCTGCATTGTCAGTCGGGATGACCAGGTCAGTTTGCCCAGTGTCCATGCATCTATCTGCATCTGGCACTCTGGGGCCTGAAGTCAGAGCCAGGGAAGCAGGATGACAAACAGCCACAGACACCAATGCCCCTTTCTCAGGAGAACCTCAGCAAGCATTGGCAGCTGCAGGGAGCCAGCACTCACACCAACCACCCTCCCAGGACAGTCCTGACTTCATGAGCTGTGGCCTCACAGGACAGTGGCCATGCCAGCACAGTGTCCACATGCTCTGGTCACACTCACTCAGCATGGGCATGGGTGGTGCCCTGGAAGTCATCCACCTGCTAGTAGAGAATGTAGGGGGGGAAGGATTGGGGGCAGAGGGGAGGGGAGGGACAGTCCTCCAGAGGCTTGTGAGCTGAGCAAAGAGGCCCAGGAACCTCTTAGTGGGTGCACTGACCACAGCCCCAGGATCCCTGGGTGGGTAGCGGAGGAAGCGGCACCCACTGGGGGCTGAAGGCCCGGGTTTGGCCCCACGACCGACTTTCAGGGCCCGGTGGCCTCTGAGCCGCGCTGCCCTGCTGTAACGTGGCTGACCCCTGCTCCCCGACACACCTGCAGCTCCAACCAACCAGGCGAGCAAGTGTCAAAGTTGTCACACGAGCTAAAGCAAGACGTGCCACACCGAGGTCAGAAGGAGGACGTCACTGGCCTCCGGGGCGCCACGCTGGGCCGCTCTCCCGGCGGTACTCAGTGAGACACATGGCCCTCCCTCCCTGGACTGGGCCAGCAGTGCTGACCCTGGCTGTGCCCAGTGCCCTTGGAGGGGTGGCATTTCTGAGCTCTGTGGCCTGTGAGCCTGACACCCACAGGCGTGGCCCTCCAGAGAGAGCAGGTCAGTCCCCGCAGAAGGCCCAGGGACACCCAGCAGAAAGCAGACCACCACGGGAGGCCTGGGGGTGGCCATGGGCAGAAAGGGAAAGGGGCGAAGAAGGGGGAAAGCCGGACCCGCAGGGGAGACAGGGCCGGCCCCCCGCCAGAGACCACGACTCTACCACCACAGAGACCACGACCCTGCCACCACAGAGACCAGGGCCCTCCCACCACAGAGACCACGACCCTGCCACCACAGAGACCACGACCCTGCCACCACAGAGACCACAACTCTGCCACCACAGAGACCACAACTCTGCCACCACAGAGACCACAACTCTGCCACCACAGAGACTGGGGCCCCTCCCACACAGAGACCACAACTCTGCCACCACAGAGGCCAGGGCTCTGCATGCCAGATCTCAGTGCCCCTTTCTGAGGCCCTGCAGATGCAAACAGCCCGGGGTGACGCGCAGGACCTGGACGGCCAGCACACCCAGGCCAAGGGTTCCTGGAGCAGTGGCCACACCCCCGACGGCACCTTGGGCTTGATGTCTGAGCACAGGGAGGGAGGCCCGGCAGGAAGTCCAGCCAGGGCAGCAGCAGGGCAGAGCTCCTGAGGCCCTCGTCCAGCTCTGCAGAGTGAGGCCGGCTCCTTCACCCCAGACGCCGGATGCACTGCCGCGTCCCACCCCAAGTCTGAAGCAGGAGGCGGCAGCCCCAGGAGCCCAGCCTGGACCGTCGGCCGTCCTCACCACTGGCTGCTCTCAGAGCTGAAGAGTCCCACTGCACACGTGTGCACACGTCTGCACACACACACAAGCCACACGCACACAGCACACAAGGGCGCGCTCACCCGCGTGCTCGACCGCTCCCTTGCGAGGCACCAGAGGTAGGCTGAGCTCCTGAATGTGCCCCTGGAGGTGCCTGTGCTGGGAGGAGAGGTCACTGCACTGACCCAGGGCACCCCTTGCAGCAGGTGCCACGGCCTGCTGTCCTGAGCTCTCAGGCCCAGGAGCAAGGACAGATGGTTGGCGCTCGGTTGGCCAAGTCAACAAAGTGGCCTAGGTTTGGAGCCCTGCTGGTGGTCCAGCCTGCAGAGGTCAGGGACCAGAGGGGCCCTGCCCACTGCAGCCCACAGAGGGGACCAGGCATGAGCCTCCTGGGCCTGGGCCAGGAAAGCCTCTGGGGCAGCCGGTGATTAGGAGCCTGTGGGCAGTGCAGGGCCGGGGAGCCCAAGGAAGCCTCCCGCTCGCTGCGCGGCTGAGAGCTGTGGCCCAGGCAGCGGTGGACAAGACCCTGCTGCTTGGTTTTTAAAAGGAAAGCACAAATTTTATGGACCCCTGTGTCCATACAGAGAGAGGGGCCACCCACGACCCCCTCTGCCATCCCTGCCCAACATCAGACTCCAGACCAGGCCCGGGACACAAAAAGAGCTCGTTTGAAATCCCATTTCAAGAGAAAACACAAACAGAGAAAGAAATGAATTGCTAATTAAGTCCTCTTCCAATTTAGTATGAGCGGAGACTCAGGGTGACTGCGAGCTGGCCGGGCAGGGCTCTTTGGTAAACATGCAAATGAGGGTGTGAGGACAGGTTCAGGCCTCTGGTCCTGCTGCTCAGGAGCACGCCTGCGCCTCCGAGGAGCAGCCAGGACAGGGGCAGCTCACGGCCTGGACCCCGCGCCCAGGAGCACATGTCCAGGGAAGAACCCGGGAAGCAGTCAGGAACTGGGCAGGCCAGGAGCCACCCAGTGGGCAGGGAGGGGCCAGGGGCCAGGCCCGGGTTGCTCTGCTGCCAGGGGCCTGGGAGGAAGCGGTGGGAGGAAACGAGGAAGGTGAGGCAGGAGGGAGTTTACCCAGAGGGCGTCCTGCCGCAGCGGCCCAGCACCCCTGCCCTCCAAGTCCCAGCCCCCCCACGGCTGCCCCCTCAGAGCGGGTTCCCAGCTCCATCCTGGCTCAGAGACACAGCTCAGGGCACCGATTCCACTTCCCACCTCCGCCTCTCTGTCTCCCCATCCTGCGGTCCTCAACAGAGGGTGGGTGAGTGTGGCCTGCGTGCCCACAGGGCCGTGTGCATCTGTGGGTGCACACGCGTGTGTGCATGAGCCTGTGTGTACAATGCATGTGTGCCTTCACCAGACATGTTTATCACATTCCCAAAATAAAAAGGACTCGGCAGTGGCGCCCCAAGGCAGGGGTCCCCGCCCTCCCCCTCCGCTGGCTCCCTGGGGTTGGGGTGGTGTGTGGCTGTTCCAGCCAGGCCCCTCGGTGGAGCACCAATCCTGAACAATCCTGGACGTGCCTGACACCAGCCCCTGCCGTCCCCCAGGGCGGCCCAGCCTCCAGGCGAGGGCGGCCCTCCCACCCGGGGACCTGGCCTGTCTGAGCCCCAGGATGCTCACCCCCCTTCCTGATTTCAGCCCTGGGGATGCTGTGCTTTCTGTTTGCCTTTGTTTTCGAGCTTTTGGTAGTAGTTATTAATGTTTTTCATTTCCTCAAAAATTACAGCTGTTGGGACGTTAATGGAGTTAATTGTTACAATTCAGCCCCTGGAGGGGCAATTTAGCACCTGCTAATAAAGACGCAGAGTGGGAAGTTTGGGGAAATGACCAGATTACCAGTGTTATCGTGTCACTCTGGCACGCAGAATTACTGAGGCAGGGCCTGGGGCGGGTGTGTGTCTGAGACCACGTGGCGGGTGCAGTCTGTGCTGTCCAAACCACACACAGGAGGATGGGTCTCGCCCCAGGACGCCTTCTCTGAGATTCCAATCACACAAGCGCCAAGAGCAGATCTCCAGCTTCTGGAGACCGCCGTGGGCCTGGTGGGCGCTGCAGGTCTGGGCTGCAGGAGGTGTGCAGGGCAGGGCCAGGAACCCGAAGGGATTCCGCTGGTCCCACAGCTGGGCCCTCTGTGAGCGGGGACCCCACCTGCCACAGCTGCCTGGGGCATCTGGCCTCAGGGCTCCCTCCTTCCCCAAACCGCAGGTCTGAGGGCTGGAGCAGGGCAGAGCATTACCCCAAAGACACTGAACACCATGATGCCCTGTCGAAATCCTGAGGGTTCTAAATCCTTAAAGCCTAACATCTCCAAAGTCACAACCCAGAGATGAAAATCTGGATGCTGAAGCCCTGAAAACCCAATTCCACAACTTCCTTTAAAAAAAAAAAAATGCTGAGAGCAGTAGGAAGCCGAGCCCAGGAGGGACTGTGCGCTTCCTGTCCAGCGAGGGGGCCTGCGAGGGCAGGGGCTCTCGGGGCCCGCGGGAGCCTGTGAGGAGGACTCGTGTCTGCCACTCACTTTCCCACCTGCCAGTGTTTTTTGTAGTTTGGGGATTTCTCTCTCCTTCTTTTATCTTTTCTTGGGTTCTTTCCCGTCCTCCCCTGGCCATTTTAGTTGTGAGCAGGCTTTGTACAACTTGCTGTGCTGGTGCTCGGCTCTCACACCACTTCCCCCAGGAGGTGTACGTGTGCGAGAACCCTCCGGGGCTCTCCCTGGGTCTGCATCTCTCCTGGGGTGTGACGTCGTGGAAGGGCACCGTCATTGCGCTGGCCATGTGCCGGCCCCGCGCACGTGCATGAAACCCAGGTGCTCCCTGGGTCCATGCGGACGGGTCCTTCCTGCACCTCTGCAGACCTGAAGACGGAACTTCTCAAGACCCCAGCTCTCTGGGTGAGGATGTCTGTGCTGCTCACCTGCTGGGGCTTCCCATTATCTCATCAAAAGACTTAGGGGGAAAAGACGGACGACCCAGGGCCTCAGGCTGGCTCAGAGGACCTGGGTCAAAGCTCGAAGCTGGTGAGCATGTTCCGACTCAGCGACATGAGGTACCCCTTCCCTTGTTGACATGTGTCTTCCTGAGCTCGGTCCACGTGCTCACGTCTGTTCCAGCCACGAGACTGCCGGCCTGCCTGAGGGCTCATGCTGCAATGTGTGTGTTGATGTTGCCTAACTGTGTACAGTGGCTGCACAACTCTTCTGCCATATTTTCACATGTTTGTCAGATGAACCGCCTTTTAAAAATACAAATGAATGTCTTTTAACAAATTGCTCTAGGGTTGGGGTTGTGGCTCAGTGGTAGCGTACTCGCCTAGCAAGCGTGCGGCCCTGGGTTCCATCTGTAAAGGTAAAATTTTTAAGCTGACTCCAAGCCGCAGAGCCTGAGTTAAAGTGTAAAAGACCGGACATTGTAAAGTTTCTAGGCTACAAGGCTTGGGTTAAAAAGTAAAAGACCAAGTATTGTTAAATTCCTCTGCTACCCCCAGAACCTGTAATCTCTGTAGCTGTTAGGACAATACCCAAACTGCCCAGTAAACATTCTCACTGGCTCCTCTGGTTGTCTAATAACCTGGGGTTCTATGAAGCTGGCACGTAGGCATCGCAGGACCTAAAACCAATCAGTTTAAATGTGCACCCCGCTTAGAAGTGACCAATCACCCCTGTCCAATCTGTTCCCGCCAATGAATGTACTAATCAGGTCTCAGAGTTGTTGTTCAATTTTCCCGCGCCTCATGATGATTTGTTCTGATGTATGCAAAGCCCCCCGCCCTCTCCAAAAAGTGTACTTAAGCTCTGCCTGACCTCTGCTCTGGGCTCTGGGCTGCTCTATCTTCCTGAGTGAGCCTGGAGCCTCAGCATGCTGAATCAATAAAACCCCTTCTGCCATTGCATGGAGCCGGTCTCTTGTGGTCTCTCCCTCTGACGCTTCGCCGGACCCTTACAGATCCTCAGCACCACATAAAAACAAATAAAGGCATTGTGTCCAACTACAATTAAAAATAAATATTTTTAAAAAGAAGTTGCTCTATAGTTTTTCCAGAATTACATATTTGGGACCTTAGGCTTTGATCCGACCATCAGCTCAGCTGCCCACCTCCCTCTGCGCTGCCACCCAGGCCGAGGAGCAGGGCTCTCCTGGCCCCGGTCCCCGTCCTGTCCTAAGCCCCCAGAGCTGGGAGAGAAACAGAGAGCATCAAGCCTGGGACGTGGCCCCGTGGCCTGTGCGGGAGACCCCTGACCTCACAGCCAGGTGCTGGTCAGAGGACCTCTCCTTGGGTGGCCTGGGACGCCCCTTCTCTCCTCCCCCGGCACCTGCAGAGCTTGCCCTCTGGGATGTGAGTGCCCAGGAGGGGGGCAGTGGGGGAGCCGGCAGGGAGGGCGGGGAGGGGGGCTGAGGGAGGGCAGGGCTTCATTCTGCTGCAGTCCAGGGCGCACCCGCCAGCTCCCTCCGTGTCTCCAGAGGCGGCAGCTGGAGCCGTGTTCTCGGCCCTTTAACTCCCAGCCTTGCAGGCTGGCTCTGGAGCTGGCCGGATGGACCACAGTCTCATGAAGGCCAGGGCGTCCAGCTCAGGCAGAGGGTCTGCTGCGGCTGCCTAGGGCAGAGAGGCGGCTGTCACCCTCTTCTGAGCCACATGTCCTCCTCACAGGAGGGGTGTCCCTGCCCTCCCCCAAAGCCTCCCCCGACCTTCAACCTCCCTGAACGGCTCTGCTGCTGGGTGCCACCTGGCAGGGCCTCTGCTCACCTGGGCCAGCTGCTGAGGCGGCAGGGACAGACGCACTGCCCTCCGCCCTCATGCCCCCAGGCCTCCTGATGCCACTTAGGACTGCGACGGATGCCAGGGCCACGGTTCCCGCCTGGGGCAGTCTGGTGGGACGCTGCCGGTTTCAGGGCCGTCACCACACAGCGAGGCTCAGAGCATTGGGCACAGACTCCCCAGTCTCCAAGGCTGGCAGCCTGAGGCGCACGACCTGGTGGGCCCGTCCCTTGGGGATCCCAGGGGACCTGCCCGTCTCTCCCCAGCGTGGGCTGTCCCAGGCCGTGTCTGGTCTGTGAACGTCACTCTGCGGTCGTCCTGCGGCTGCTTCTCCCCGTGCCTCTCGGCTGTCTGTCACTGGTTCAGGGCCACCAGACCCAGCACGACCTTGTCCAGAAACCCATGACGTCACCACATCTGTAAAGACCTTCCTAATGCCATCACACACAGGTTTCAGGGTCAAATTTTGAGGGGCCACGAGTCAACCCACTAAAGACCCCAAGATCAGCTGTGTCTGGGCTGGACTTGGCCACTCAGAGCCTGGGAATGGCAGAGCCAGGACAGGGGAGCCAGGACAAGTGTGGGGACGGGCTTCCGAGAGTGGCCCCTGCCCAGCAGTGCTAAGACCCAGGCTTTCCTTCCCGATGCCAAGACCAGGTTTGGGAGGACCATCCAGGGGGGCACTGGCCCACGGGGAACAGCACCAGGGACACGGAACCTGCAAAGGCACTGAGGTTCCTGGGAGCCCCCCCATTCTCAGTCTACTGGGAGGTGGGGCTGGACACAAAGACCACTCTGTCTCTGCCCCGGGGTGGCAGGGCTACACTCGAGTAAGACTCATGGTGGAGGTCTCTGGAGCAAGCTTGGCCATCACGTCCCATGCCTGACCCCACGCCCCTCATGCCAAAGCTAGCTCACAGTGACCCAGCACACCAGCCCCCAGGACCATCCTCCCCTGACCAAAGTCCTCTCCATCCACCCTCCCCGCGGGACACTGAATGGGGTTAGAAAGCCAGTCCACAGCAAGGTGGCCGAAGGTGGTGGGGAGCGGGGCGCAGGGGAAGCTGGGCCCTGGGGCAGGCCGGCGTCTCTGCACTCGGGGTCTCCCCTGCAAGCCAGGGCCACACCATCCCTCCTTCCGGCCCTTCTCTGAGGGTTCTTAGTGGCAGCAGTTAGCAGCGCTAACGCCTTCCGTGAGGTGATATTGTTAAACTTGGCAGATCCCCAGTCTTGTTAATAATTATTACTATTAATAGAGGCCAAAAGAAGCCAGAATTGATGGCCTTTTGTAGGTGAGCACGCCCAGCGGGTGCAGGGGCTGGTGGGCTGTCTCAGCCTGAGGGTCTTGGGCCCCAGAGGCTCCCACAGTGACCCTCCTCCAAGTACCCCTGTCTCTGTCCTGCTTCCTGTGGTCAGAAGAGCTCTTTTGGGGACGGTCACACCAACTCCCTAGCAATGCGCTCTCGCAGGCGGGCGGGTGGTGCCTGGAGAGACGGAGCTGCAGAGACACAGCACAGGGTCCCTTGCTCTGCCTCCCCTCGCGTTGGCCGTGGGGCAGTGTTCACATCACAGAGTTGGCACTGGGGTGACCAGGGCCCTCTGCAGGGCCACCGCTGTGACGCTGCCTCTGCAGACTCCTGGAAGGGTCCCCAGCCACCATGGGCTCCTCCTGCAGTGTCGTCCCATGAGCAGAGGCCACCATGAGAAACGCAGCACGGGGTCACCAGGAAAGAACAGAAGCAGGAAACGCATTTGTCAAAGCAGAAAGCTGTTTTTCTCGCAGGTTGGCGAGCCTGGTGCTGCGCCCAGCAGGCATGGCCATGGGCACCAGGAGTCCCCAGGAACCTCCTCAGCTGGGTGGAAGGGTGTGTCCTGCGCCCTGTGGCTGAGCATGCCACAGGGAGGTGCCAGGATGAATGAAGCAGAAGTAGCCACCAACACAGGGTGTCAGGCTGCAGAGAGCCACCTGTGGCCAGGAGCCCCCGGAAGGTCCACGCAGGCTGGTGTCACGCAGCATGTGGCACTGGGCCAGTGGGGAGCGTCCACCAGGGGCCACCTAAGCCTCACAGGCTGGGGAGGCAGGTGAGGGCCTTCCCAGCCACCCCCTCGCAGCTCTGACCAACCTGGACACGGGGCAGGCCAGCCACCTGGCTGAGCCTCCTGAACCCAGCTCCCACAGATGCCGGTTCAGATCGCCAGGCAGCCGGTCAGGACACGCAGGCACTGGCTTGCTCGCTCGCGTGGCCACAGCTGCCGGGAAGGAAGTGGCCTTCCCAACTGTGGGAGTGGCCATGCATGACAAGGCCCGTGCAGACCTGTGTCACCTCAGTCAGACCTGGTGGCACCCGAGGGCCCACCAGATAAAAGACTCAGCAGGCCAGTGAGCATGTGCCACGGAGGGCGGGCACACACCAGGGCGCGGGGCAGAGAAGGCTCTGGGGCGTACTGCCCTGGGTCAGGCACTCTGCCCCACACTGCCCCACACTGACCCCTAGGGAGGCAAACCAAAGGACACAGGAGAGCCACCTGGCTTTCACCCCTCCCTTCACCCTGATTGGTCAGGGAGGGGGCAAGGACTGCACCCTGAAGGAGCCAGGCTCATCCCCGGCCCCACCCTCACTCCTGACCACCATGGGTGGTCATTTTGTGGGCCTGAGGGGTCGAGAGGGAAGTCCCAGTGGCCCTGTTGGCTTCGTGTGAGGGTTCTTTTGGAATGATGAGACAGCTCTGGAACCAGAAGAGGTGGCAGCTGCACAGGACGTGGACACCGAGCGGCACCGAGCAGACGCCCCCCACGGCTAGTTTGGCTACGTGCACTTGATGATACACATTTCAAAGTGCTTTCAAGCCAGACAGAGTGTCGCACACCTGGGCTCGGGAGGCTGAGGCAGGAGGACCACGAGTTCAAAGCCAGCCTCAGCAAGAGCCAGGTGCTAAGCAACTCAGTGAGACCCTGTCTCTAAATAAAGTACAAAACAGGGCTGGGATGTGGCTCAGTGGTCGAGTGCCCTGAATACGATCCCCAGAGGCCCCTCCTACAAAAAAGAGTGGCCTCAAGTCCAACCGTGATGGACCTTGGAGATGGCAATGACTGAAGCCAAGGGCCTCCACACCTCCCCCCTCTGACACAAGGCTGAGTTCATGGGAACCCCCAGGGTACTTGTGCCCACTACTGCCCAGCAGCCGCCCACCTCTGGGACTCAGCCTGAGCCGTCCCCAGGCACTGTGAGGAGCCCAGCAGGCCATGCCATGTGTCACGCAGGAGGTCCTCGGTCACTCCTGGAGGTGAGGGAGGGAGGGGCAGAGGCGGAGTGCCAGCATTCACCTTGGATTCAGTCTTCCTCCTCCTCCTCTCATGGCCATGCTGCCCACAGGGGGACGCTGCTGTCCTTAGGTGTCAGGGCACCTTCACCAGAGCTCCCCAGGCAGTTCCCTGGAGGCAGGGCATGTCCCTGGGGGCTTTCTTGTGACCTGGTGCCTGGGTCCTCTGGTCATGTTCAGCCAGGGCTGTCCTCAAGCCAAGGGCTGGCCCGGAGGGTGGGGGCGGGGGGGCGCCAAGCCTCTGGACAGCCAGCAGGGAAGGCAAAGACAGCGCCCTCCTGCCCAGGGTGCTGTTCTCAGAGGCCTCGTGACCAGCCCAGAGCCGTCGAGACACACAGACAGGAAACTGCAGTGTGCCTCCTGCCCAGTGCAGAAGAGCTGCTCCCCTGCAGCAGGCGTCTGTCTCCGGCTCTCGGCTCTCGGCAGAGCTCCGTGAGGAGGGAGCGTTTTCTGGCAAGTTAAGAAAAAGCTGAAAAGGCCAGTTTTCTGGCTCCTGGTCAGCCCGTCGCCGCCCTCCTCTTGTCTCCTGGATTCGCCAGTCAGGAGCCTGCTGCTGCAAAGCCCAGCTGGAGCCTAGGAGTGGGGGAGCAAGCAGAAGGCCCCCACCCACACCCATGCATCCCCAGGGATGCGCCCTGCCCAGGCCACCCCAGGATCTTTGTCCAGCCCCCAGCGAGGTGGTCTGCCAAAGACGGAAGTAGAAGAATTTAAAAGCAGGTCTCATATCCCAACAACCTCATGTTACAAATGGGGAGCTGAGTCCCCCACTCTCTGCCCAAGTAAAGGAAACCCCATCAGGGATCACAAAGGCTAACCCCACGCTCAGTCCTCGAGGCTCTGCTGCTGACTCTGCTCCGTCACTCGCCCAGGGAGCCAGGAGCTCTGGTCCAAAACACTGTTTGTCCCTACTCGGCTGGCATGGATTCCCACCAGATTCCAGATGATTCCATGAGTGCCATGAGGATTCAGAGGGAAAGCTCCAAGCCCTCTTAGCAACTGGAGACTTGATCCTCCATCAAAACCCCAGAACTGGGGGTGTCCGAGGTGGCTGGAAGGGATGGCCAAGGCTTGAGCCACTGCCTTTAGGTGAGTGTCGCAGCTCAGCCGCTCGAGGCCTTAGGGAGCAAAAGGACTGCCACTTGGCTTTTCAACCTGGACCACCTCTCACAGAGTCAGGGCTGCTATGTCCTTCAGAATTCCCCTGCTGCTCGTCAGAGGACCAGGCTGCCCTCCCCGTCCCCACCTTCCTGCTGGACAGAGCAGAACTGCCCTCCTGTGCTTTCCTTCCACGGTCCAGCCATGGTGATCCCCTGGGCTTGGCCATCAGGGGAAAGGGGCAGGGCCAGGCAGGACTCTGCTCATTAAGTGTCCACAGAGAAGAGCCCCCATGAGGTCAGGAGCCAGGCTCTCAGTCCTCCATCCTGGGCTCTCCCCTTCTCCTGGCCTATGGCTGGAGCCCTTTCTGTGGGCCAGTTCCCTCACATCCAACTACCAGCAGGGCCTCCCCCTGTCCTGCCCGAGGAGGGGCCTCAACATGGAACAGAAGTGCCCAGGGAACACCCGGCTCAGGGTCAGGGGCGAGCACTGGAAAGTCCACCTGCTAAGCCAAGGAGCGCTGGCGGCCTCCCGAGCCGGGAAGAGGAGCACGTCTTTCTGGTCCGGGGAGGTCAGGTCGACCCTGGCTGCAGCCTCACGGTTAGGAAAATGAGACGGTTTGATTGGTTTCCAGAGGGTGGGGCTCTCACTGATTGGCTGGCTCCTAGAGGGCAGGGCTCTCACTGATTGGCTGGCTCCTAGAGGGCAGGGCTCTCATTGATTGGCCAGCTTCCAGAAGGGTGGGGCTCACTGATTGGTCGGCTTCCGGAGGCAGGGTCCTCACTGACTGGCTTTCGGAGCCTCGGCGCTGGGGGGAAGCTGCCCGTCCACCGGCGAGGCTCTACGCCTGGCCCCGTGGAGTTTATGTGGTCAGAGAGCCACCAGGATCCTCCTAGAATGACAGGCACTTATTCCCAGTTTCCAACAGAGCCCTCTGAGCTGGCCCCAGCCCCGGGACCCTGCGAGCCATCCCTAGCCACAGCCCTCGCCGGTGGCACTGGTCTAGCCCTTGCCTGGGCCAGGAACCGAGGGTGACAATGGAGAGCTCTCCTAGGGTCCCGGTGCAGCCCATCGCACCCCATGCACGGACCCTAGGAGAAGACCCCTTGTGACGCTCCAGCCTCCTCCACTTCATCCCCTGGAACCTGGACTTATTCATCTGCAGGGAGTGGCAACGGCACTTCTCTCCCCTGGACTGTCACAGGGTGCCATGAGACCACAGGCTGAGTCGAGGAAGCCAGCAGGGGACCACTGTGGCTACCAGAGCACACGTCAGGCAGGCAGAGACCCAGGAAGCAGAAGCTGTTTCCCCAGGAGTTCTGTGCCCACAAGGCTGTGCTCAGGGAAGTTCACCTCGTCCCACGGGCTCTGCGAGGGACACTAGAGGCTTCTCCTCCAGTCCCGCAGGAGAGGCAGGACTGCTCCACAGAGCTGGCCCCGCCCCAGCACCACACCCAGACTCAGTGTTTGTGTTAGAGGGGAATCAAGGCTGGTCACGTCTGGTACCTAATGTGGAGTGACATCTTTTGAATCTCCACATATTGCTGTTTTCGCTAAGCCACATGTAACACTTCAGAGTGCCAAATGCTTTTTAAAAAATAGACCTGGCTCTGAAACAGTGCCACAGAACACGGGTGGAACATGGCTTTTAGGAAAACACAAAATGCTACCCTCCCCCACAAAAAACAATAACAAGGACTCAAGGGATTCTTTGGAGAAAATGTTGAGTGGCCAGAGGTTGTCCTGGGCGCATATTTTGAAGACAAAGCCCTTGGCCAGCAGTGATTTGAACAGATCTTGGTTCCTCAGAATCTCTGCTCCCCAGCCGGGGAGACGGAGGCCAGCCCTCACTTCCCGCAGAGTGGCAGTGCCACCCGGTTTTGCTGTGATGTCCAGGTGTGGTCAGCGTCAGGGCAGAAAGACATGCTCCTGAAGACCTAAGAGGTAGCAGCCAGGCTCCCCGAGGACCCTTCCTCATTCGGCCAGCTCTGCACAGGCCTCCTGTCCCCACTGACCACCAGCCTCCCAGAACCTCTTGTCCCTTGTCCTGCTGCGGCACCTGCCCAACCCTGGCCTGCAGCCAGTCTAGTCAGGTGAAAACTGTGGCCTTCAGCCTCGACCAGGTAGGAAGAGCTCCTCACCGCCCAGCCTCTGCAGCCGCCCTCCACCCCTGGGGCTCCCTCGTCAGGGACGATTTCCCCCTTCCTCGTCCCAAGCTGACCTAGGACTCTCTCCACCAGAGCAACCAGAGCGCCCCCAGCACACTCCATTCAGCGTCTCCAGGACAGGCATCCCGTGGCGTGGCGGCCACCTCCTCCTGGCTTCCCAGGAAACCCGCCCCGCCCAGCATGCCCTCTCCTTCAGTTCCCACGCTCTCTCCTTCTCCCACCACTTCCCCTCGTCGGTACGTCGGTCCCTTTGACCCCATCTTATAAAACAAGGCCAAACCCAGAGGTGGTGAAAGAGCAGTGGTCGGCAGGAGTCGGGGCTCGTGGGAACCGGTGGGTCAAGTCCAGGTCCGCAGGGCGGAGGAGGTGGTCCTGCTGTGGTGGGCACGAGCCCCGGAGCCCTGGCTTAGTAGCCACGTGTTGGTGTGGCCTAGAGTGGTGACAGACACACCGACGCGATGCTGAGGCGGACGTGGACTGGGGTGGGGGGGTAAGAAGCTTCATTTTCTGCACATTTTTTCCATAACCTAAAAATATTCTAAAAAGATGATCTACTAAAAAAAGCAAGACCAAAACCAAGACCTTTCCTGGGTGAATTCCTGCAGACAGCAAGGTAAGCCCAGTGTTCCGCCCACTCCCAGCGTCCAGTGGAGACGCGTGCGAGATGGGCAGCCAGCTCCACACGGAAACCAGCGCTGCACCGGAAGCCCTCTGGCAAAGCTGTGGCGTGACTGGGGTGCACAGGAGGGAAGAGGCTAGTTTGCAGCCAGCTCTTCTCTGCAGAGCGGTGTGGTCTGCATCCAAGGGAAGGTACCCCGGGAGACCCTGCCGCTGAGGACAAGCAAGGCCATGACCAGAGGGCTGCCCCACAGGAACTGAGATAGCAAATGTGTATTGTTTTGAGCCAGTAAGCTGGTGGTGATTTGTCACACTGCAATATTTAGCTATTGCTACAAATAATGAAAAGAAACTTGTAACTAAAATGCACTTCTGCCCAACATGGTGGTACATGCCTATAATCTTAGCAACTCAGGAGGCTGAGGCAGGAGGATCACGAGTTAGAGGTCAGCCTCAGTAATTTAGTGAGTCCTTCAGTTTAGTGAGACCCTGTGTCAAAATTAAAAAAAAAAAAAAAAGAACTGGGATGTAGGTTGTTCAGAGGTGTGGTGCCCCTGGGTTCATCCCCTGTGCCAATTAATTAATCAATGAGTTTGATTAAAATAAAACTCATTTCCATCCATGATCCCTCCTTCCTTGCAGACCACACACCCCCACCAAGGGAGGTTCCACAGACTCATCTAAGGAGCTTCCTGGAAGCCGTGGCCATCAGGAAACAGCCTCAGAGGGTCAGGGACCTGCTCAGTGCCACCTCCCTGTCAGAGTCACAGGAAGCGCTGAAGCACAAGAGCACCCAGGGTGTCCTTCCTACCAACTTTTTGAGGGTAAAAATGATCTTTGGAGGTTTGGGTGAGGAAATGGGAGGGTGGTAGGGACGGATGGTCGGATGGTGGCTGGTGGGTGGTCAGCTGGCGAGTGGACGGATGGGCCGGGGTCCAGCGAGACCACAGATGCGTACTGGCCCAGGCTTCCTGAGATGGGCCAGCGTGGCAGGGCTGGCCCAGGATCTGCCTGGGGGCGGCAGGGGCCCCTGGGGAGGAGCAGATCCAAGGAACAGTTTGGTCCAAACGAAGGGCAGACTCGAGGGGACTGGGTGTTCTGGGAACAGGTCACGACCCCGTGGACTGGTGCCCACTTCCGCTGGAGAGAGCCCCAGTGAGAGCAGGACACTGAAAAGGCCGGGTCTAGCACTGGCCCCCAAGAGGCCAGGCGTGGGTGTCACTGGCCAGGCGTGGCCGTGCAGGCCCGCACACCCTGCCTCTGCCCCCGCCAGTGACCGTCTCCCAGAGCCCTGAGAGCCAGGGGATGGCCCCCAGGCTGAGGACCTCAAAGACCTGGGGATCCAGCTCCCAGCCAGCTCTTCCAGGTGGACAGAGCACCCCGGCCGTGGACTAGAGCAGGTCACCAGGAACAGCCCAGAGAGGTCGCAGCTGCCTCAGGAGCCATGAGGTCTCCGCACAGGAACTGGACTGGGCCACCCCGGAGCCAGACGGAGGGGCTTGAGCAGCAATGTGTCCCTCTCCACGGTCCTCCTCACATCGCCTGCCCCCTGGGCAGAGTGGTCAGTACTCAGAGATGTGCACTGACCAAGAGAGTGCAGGTCAAGCTCTCTGGGTGGGAGGGGGCGTGGGGACAAGAACACAGGAAGGAAGACAGCCACTCAGCTCGCAGCAGATGGGACGCGGGTCTGTGTGCCTGCGGGATGGTGGGGGCGGCAGGGACGGGAAAGTTGAGCTCATTTGTAAAAGATCTTAGGGTGGAAATAAATGATCTTTTAATTAAATTTCTACTAAATTTCAACTTGAATCTCCCATCTGCTTCCTTAATCATGCCTAACCCTAACCTCACTCTGAGCCATCTGTGCTTGTCTCATTATTTTGGGGTGATTCATGTGTTTGTCCAATCCCTCAGGGAGCAGTGAGTCCCTCGCGGGGCGGGACCAAGTCCAGGGTGTACTGGATCTTCAGAACCAAGCGGTTGTCACGAGACGCAGTCCCCGCGGGGTTTGCTGGACAGACGCTCAGTCAATCAGGCTGGAGCAGTGGACGGAGGTGTGAGGGGTGAGGACAAGTGGGCGGAGGGGAGTGGTGGACCCCAGCTCCCTGGACCGGCCACCCTGGGTGCCATCACCACTTGCTGTGACTGTGGAGGTGAGGCCAGAGGAGACAGTTCCTGTCACGCATGGTCGTGAGCCTCCCGCGGATTTGCCCGAGCGCCGACTTGTTGGCTCAAGTCACGGGACGTGTTCTCTGGTCCTTGGCCTTGAATCGGCATCAGTGGCCACAGCTTTGGGTGGAGGACTGAGTCCACTCCTCCGTGAGCCCTGGGAGTGGACAGGATGGCAGACATGGCTGTGGCATGTCTGTGGCTGGCCCTGAGAAGTCCTTGTGCATTTCTGTGTATGACCCCACACCTGCTGACGAGACAAAGCCAGGCTCTGGGGCAGGGGAAGGGGTTGACCTCAGCCACAGGCCACCGGCTGGCCACGTGCAGTGCTCAGTCTGCTCCTTCCCAAGGCCCACAGGAGCCTCGCTGCTTCACAGGGTCACCTTGAGGACTACGTGGGGATGTGCTTGGGGCCCACCTAATGCTGCACCCAGCACGTGCTCGGCGAGGGGTCACCTGGGTAGCCAGCCTCTCACCTGAATCACCTGCGCTCAGTGCGGGAGGGCTGGCTGCCCAGCATGAGCCAGAGTCCACTAAGCCTGCAGACAGAAGATGAAGACCCAGCTCCTCCCCAGCACCCCATGCCATGTGTCCCCTGCCCAGGGGCCCAGAGCTTCTCCATGAAAGCCCAGTGGGTATGACGGAGCTGACCAGGGAGCTTCCAACGAGACGGCTGATTAGAGCCCCCTGGATGTGTCCCCACAGGAGTCACAGGCTGTGGCCCAGGAGAAGGGAAGGCTCCTGGGAGGGGCTGTGCATAACCAGGCATCTTGGCAAAGGACATCTGAGAAGCCTGGAGCCAAGGGGACACCCTCAGGCCGCACTGAGAGAGGGACATCCCCTGGTTTCCTGAGATGGCTTCCCAGCCGGAGGAGGCCTGGCCAGGTAGCAGGGGCCTCGGGCTGCCCTGGAATATACTTGTTATAGATTAGATGTCGTATCCTGGGTTGTCCCAAGTGCTTGGAGCCACCCAATGTGTGGGGAGAGCAGGACGAGAGCGGGGAAGGGCACAGGCCCTTCCCTGGGCAGGCTGGGCATCCAGACCAGACCGCGCCTGAGACCCGTCCTGCTGCTCTGCTCATCAGCTCTGAGGGCCCCTCCATCTTCCTGCAGACGTGACAGCATTGGCTCCTGGGAGTCCCTCACGCACGTGTGCCCCACTCCCACGGGCAGTGTGTCACGCAGGCGTGAGGGTCTGCCCCTGTGTGTGCTAGGCCACACACCTAGACCCCTCGCCACACACAGACCTGCTCTGCCCTGAGGCCTGCCCTGAGCTGGGCTTCGTGGGCGAATGGCTGGACAAAGGAACGGAGACACGGAAAAGGCAAGTGACCGGCCACCAGGCGAGCTCGCCACACTCAAACACGCCCACCCCATCCTCCCCCTCCGTCCTGTGTCCTCCCTCTGCCCCCTCCCTGACACCCCCCACCCAGCGGTGAGTGTCCATTTCAGAGTCGCTGAGGTCTTGGGCTCCTTCAACCGTCTTCAGCCCTCCCCCACATGGATCCTGCCACTGGGCAGCCATTCAGCCTCCCAAGAGAGCCCAGCATGGACCCAACCGGAATTGGCTCCGGGTCACCCACGTCCCCTTATGGCTCCGAGGGTGTGGGTCACCCTGGCTCTCGAGTCCAACATCCCTGGGGACCCTGACCACAGCGGGTGTCCCTCCCGCCCTCTGCAGGCAACACCCTGCTCTGTGGAAAAGGAACACAGGGAGCAGGAGGAGCCACCATTTCTAACCCCACGTCTCCATCGAGACGTAAGGAACGTGCTAACCACGGCGTGGGGAGGTGATGCGGAGGGGAGGACGCACCGCAGACCAGCCAGCTTTAGGACTGCTCTCCAGCCGAGCCCTCCTCCACTGCCCTGGGACCCCCATCAACAGCAGGTGGCCGAGGCCAGGCCAGTGTGTGCACACCAGGAGCAGGCAGGCTGGCCAGAGGGTGGACAGGGCTCGGTGGGGCCAAGCAGTCTGCCTTGAGCCGGAGCTCCCCGGAGCCAAGGGGAGCACCAGCGGAGGTGGGTGCCGGTCACTGGCGCTCAGGCAGGGAGCTGGCTGTGCCCTACCAGAGGTCTGGCTCCAGCCTGCAGTGGCCTCAGCCTCTGGAGGGCACTGTGCTGAGGACCAGCAGACAGCAGGGTCCAAGGACCAAGGTGACAGCCCCACTGGCTACTAGGTCCCAGCCTGGCCTCCTCTGTCCCTGTCGTCCCTGAGGAACCAAAAGGAATTCCTGGCTGAGAGCAGCTCAGTTGCCACCAAGAGGGAAGGGCCACCGCTGCCCTCCACAGGCGCACAGTTGTCCCCTTGCTTCAAAGTGCTTCTCAGGTGGGGCTGGGGCTGGGGCTGGGGCTGGGGCTGGGGCTGGGCCTGGGGCTGGGGCTGGGGCTGGGGCTGGGGCTGGGGCTGGGGCTGGGGATGGGGCTGGGGCTGGGGATGGGGATGGGGCTGGGCCTGGGGCTGGGGATGGGGCTGGGGCTGGGGATGGGGATGGGGCTGGGCCTGGGGCTGGGCCTGGGGCTGGGGATGGGGCTGGGGATGGGGATGGGGATGGGGATAGGGATGGGGATGGGGCTGGGGCTGGGGCTGGGGATGGGGATGGGGCTGGGGTTGGGGATGGGGCTGGGGATGGGGATGGGGCTGGGCCTGGGGCTGGGCCTGGGGCTGGGGATGGGGCTGGGGCTGGGGATGGGGATGGGGCTGGGGCTGGGGCTGGGGATGGGCCTGGGGATGGGGCTGGGGATGGGGCTGGGGCTGGGGATGGGGATGGGGATGGGGCTGGGGCTGGGGATGGGGATGGGGATGGGGCTGGGGATGGGGATGGGGCTGGGCCTGGGGCTGGGCCTGGGGCTGGGGATGGGGCTGGGGCTGGGGATGGGGATGGGGCTGGGGTTGGGGATGGGGCTGGGGATGGGGATGGGGCTGAGCCTGGGGCTGGGCCTGGGGCTGGGGATGGGGCTGGGGCTGGGGATGGGGATGGGGCTGGGGTTGGGGATGGGGATGGGGATGGGGCTGGGCCTGGGGCTGGGGATGGGGCTGGGGATGGGGATGGGGATGGGGCTGGGGCTGGGGATGGGGATGGGGATGGGGCTGGGGATGGGGATGGGGCTGGGGCTGGGGATGGGGATGGGGCTGGGGCTGGGCCTGGGGCTGGGGATGGGGCTGGGGCTGGGCTGGGGATGGGGCTGGGGCTGGGGCTGGGGCTGGGGCTGGGGATGGGGCTGGGGCTGGGGCTGGGCCTGGGTCTGGGGCTGGGGCTGGGCCTGGGGCTGGGCCTGGGGCTGGGGCTGGGGCTGGGGCTGGGGCTGGGGATGGGCCTGGGGCTGGGCCTGGGGCTGGGGCTGGGCCTGGGCCTGGGCCTGGGGCTGGGGCTGGGCCTGGGCCTGGGGCTGGGGCTAGGCCTGGGGATGGGGCTGGGCCTGGGGCTGGGGCTGGGGCTGGGGCTGGGCCTGGGGCTGGGGCTGGGCCTGGGGCTGGGCCTGGGTCTAGGCCTGGGCCTGGGGCTGGGCCTGGGCTCAGTGTATGTGCACTCGCTCGGCATGTGTGAGGCACTGGGTTCCATTCTCAGCACCACATAAAAATAAATAAAAATACAGTTCTCTCTGAGGGTGTGGGTTGTCCTGGCTCTGTCGACAACTGAAAATACACCAAAAAAAAAAAAAAAAAAAAAACGTGTTTCACAGGTAGGGATAAAACGCGTCACCCCAGAACCAGCTGGGAACCATACAGCTCCCTGGATGCCACCTTCCATGTCCTTTGACCTCACTGCAGGGCGAAGCCTTCTGGCTTCTCTCCTTTGAAACGGCTTGGGAGCCGCTCCTCCAGAGCAGTGTTACTGGGCACCTCTAGGGGCCTCCAAGCCAGTCCTGACAGTGCCAACCCCAGCCACCCGAGGACCTCTGTCCGGAGGAGAGGTCCCTCTGCTGACCTGCACCCAGCTGCAGAGCTGTCCTGCTGAGCTCCCTGGTGCCCTGCTGGGCCAGGACTCAGCTTGCCCCTGTCTACCACCTCTTCTGGGACACCTGAGGGGTCCCCCGTGGTTCTGTGAGCCCTGCCCACACACAGACCAGGAGCAGAAGTCCCGCCCCCACCTCCAGCGGCTGCCACCAGCCCTTCTGCGTGACATGGAGCTTCCCAAGTCATGGGTGAGACAGCGATGCTCTTTGGGAAGGTTGGGCACAAAGGTGGGCACAGCAAGATGTGGCTGTGGCCTCCCTGCCCCGGGCCCTCCCCCCGCACAGGGCTCCTGCATCTGCTTCCTTGACCGTCTGAGGCTGGTGCTGCCCCTGCGTCCCACTGACCCTCCCACTGCCTTGGTGACCTGCATTTTCTGCATAGCTCTGGAAGTCAAGACTATTGTGACTGCTCCGTCTCCCCTCGGGCGAATCCTTCCAATCACCCAAACCCTCCACCTGCTTCTTAGGAGACCTCTGTGCAGTGATGCTGTGGCCTCCTCGATGGCCACTCGGAAGTGAACTGCCCCGAGGCTCCCTCTCTCTCAGTTCCATCCAGGAGAGCAGGGACCCCACCCCAACATCTTCCTCGATGCCCTCGCCCCACTCAGGATGTTGGGGCACGCGGGGGGTGTGGTGTCTGGTGGCACCGCGCTCTCCGTGGCGTGGCCCTTGGCTTCTGCGTGGAGCTAACCCCAGGGGAGGAGGCCACCTCCTCCATACCCAGCACTGGTCCTGCTCTTGTACCCAAGACCCCCCGACCTCCACGTGTCTGACCTTCCATCCCAGGGACGTCAGCAGGGTGCCCGGGTGGGTGGAGGGCTGGCAGGGACCTGGTGGGGACCTCGGCTCCTCCTTGTGACCAAGCACTTCTGGGGGACACTGTCATATCATCTGTCATATCAGCCGCGGCTGCCCCAGGCTTTCCGAAGGGTGGCCTCTGGGTTCCTGGAGAGACCCTGGTGAAGGCCTGTGGCTTGTGTGCCCTCTGCGCTCCACGTCCCTGCTCAGGGCCTTCCAACGTGCCTGCCTTCAGAGGCACTGCCCTCCTTCTGCCCAGCCTCCCGCGTCACCTTCATCATTTCTCTCACTCCTGGAGGGGTGGGGGTCACTTCTGTCCAGATGCTCCCCTGGCTGGGCTGCCCAGAGGCCCCTCCAGTGCAGGCCACCCCTGGGCAGCGCTTCAAGACACTCACACGTTCCTTTCAGGAAACCACGCCCTTCCTTGGAAACTGGACTGTCAAAGACACACTGGGTTCCTGATTGCAGGCGCCAGCCTTCCCACTCCTCCTTTCCCTGTTTAGGAAACGCATTCTTGATCCAAGTGTTCCCTCCCTCTCCCTCCCCTCCTCCTCTCTCTCCTTTCTCTTCTCTCTCCCTCTCCCTCTCTCCCTCTCCCTCCCTCCTCTGCCCCTCTCTCCCTCTCTCTCCCTCTCTCTCCCTCTCTCTCCCTCTCCATCCCTCCCCCTCTCTCTCTTCCTCTCCCTCTCTCTCTCCCCCTCTCTCTCTCTCCTTCTCCCTCCCCCTCTCTCCCTCTCTCCCTCCCCCCATCTCTCTTCCCACCTCTCTCCCTCTCTCTCCCCCCCTCTCTCTTTCTCTCCTTCTGTCCTTCTCCCTCTCCTCTCTCCCTCTGCCTCTTATTCCTCCTCTCTCTCTCCCCCCTCTCCTTCTCTCTCCCCGTCTCTCCCTCTCCCTCCCCCTCTCTCACTCTCTCTCCCTCCCTCCCCCTCCCCCTCTCTCCTTCTCTCTCCCCTCTCTCCCTCTCTCTCCCCCTCTCTCCCTCTCTCCCTCTCTCTCCCCTCTCTCCTTCTCTCTCCCCGACTCTCCCTCTCCTCCCCCCTCTCATTCTCTCTCCCTCCCTCCCCCTCCCCCTCTCTCTCCCCCTCTCTCCCTCTCTCTCCCCCTCTCTCCCTCTCTCTCCCCTCTCTCCCTCTCTCTCCCTCTCTCTCCCCCTCTCTCCCTCTCTCTCCCCCTCTCTCCCTCTCTCTCCCCCTCTCTCCCTCTCTCTCCCTCTCTCTCCCCTCTCTCCCTCTCTCTCCCCTCTCTCCCTCTCTCCCTCTCTCTCCCCCTCTCTCTTCTCTCTCCCCGACTCTCCCTCTCCCTCCCCCTCTCTCATTCTCTCTCCCTCCCTCCCCCCTCCCCCTCTCTCCCTCTCTCCCTCCCCCTCCCTCCCTCTCCCTCCTTCTCCCCCCCTCCTTAGCACGCCCTGGGGGCTCCCTGCTCACTCTTGCTGTGATCTTCTTACTGTTCACAGTAAGTGCTCAGCGCTGCCCTAAATCAGGCACCTCAAATGGCAGTGGCAGTGTGCTCAGGTGGGTAGGGCTGGCCGTCCACCTCAGGTCCACAGGCTGCAGAGGGGTGCTGGGCATTCTTGTCCTCTCCACCACCCCCCAAGCCCCAGGCCACAGCCCTGCCCTCTCTGCCTGGAGGCCCCAGACCTCGCAGGGTTCTCTGGACAGGAGGTCCAGCTGCAGGAGGGGAGCTGAGGCTGGCTTGATGGTCTCCTGTCCCCAGAGTCCCCGTGGGCAGGGACTGTGACAGCGCACTTGCAGTCTCCATGAGGGGTCGCCTCCCACTGCTGCAGAAAGGAAGAGCCACCTGGAGAAGCGCCTGGGGCCATGGTCGGTCCTGCACTTGTGGGTCTCAGTCAGGTTTGGTCCCCTAGGAAGGTCTGCTGGTGGACACGTGGCTGGCGGGCGCGTGGCAGAGGCTCTGCCACTGCCCTGTCTGCCTGGTCCCCTGGCCATGGTCACCTCCTCAGGTCACCTCAGTGTTGAAGGTGATGCTGGCAGGGACCTGCCGCTCTGCCAATAGCAGGTCAGGCCCCGGGAACCCCTGGACACTGGGGCCTACAGGTATCTGAACATCTGGCCCCCATGAGGCCACGTGGTATGTCCTGTGGCAAGGAGCAGCCACCTTACGGTCGCTACTTTGCACAATGCGTCTGCTGACACCGAGATTGTCAGGGAAAAACTTTCTTAAAGTGCCGCCTGCTCACCGTGGTCACGACTCGGCACAAACACTCAGCATCTTTATACCCACAGACAGAGTTCAAATAACCGCTGCAGATGTTGTTAACCCAGAGGATCTGTTGAGACTGCGCCACCGATAAGGTGGGGGGTGGGGAGAGCCGTCCTCTGGGGTGTGATCCGCCTGATTCAGGCTCTTCTCACAACTCCATGAAGGGTTTGCTGCCCCTCGCCTCCAGCCTCACCCCCAGAACTAGAGGTTGCCACAGAACCAAGCAGTGAGGGAAACAGGTCCCGTGGAAACGACCCGCAGCACAGCCGCTCCAGCACGTCCAGGCCTGGGCACACCCATACCTGGCCCTGCAGAAGTGACAGAAGCGCAGCATGTGACTCCTCTGATAAAAGCTCTGGCTGTGTATCGTAGCTCTCCTGAGAGGTCATCAGAATCTTTTTTTTTTTTTTTTTAAAGAGAGAGTGAGAGAGAGAGAGGGAGAGAGAGAGAGAATTTTTTTTTAATATTTATTTTTTAGCGACACAACATCTCTGTTGTATGTGGTGCTGAGGATCGAACCCGGGGCCGCACGCACGCCAGGCGAGCACGCTACCGCTTGAGCCACATCCCCAGCCCCATCAGAATCTTTAGGTCACTCACGGCCACATCAATGTTCACAGCAGCTCAATTCACAATAAGTAAGCTATGGAACCAACCTGGGTTCCCTTCAACAGATGAACGAATAAAGAAAACGAGGGATATATACAGTGGACTATTGCTCGCCCATAAAGAATGAAGTTCTGGCATTCACTGGTAAATGGAAAGAACTGGAGACCATCATGCGAAGTGAAATAAGCCAATCCCCAAACACCGAAAGCCCGATGTTCTCTCTGATATGCAGGTGGGGGAGGAGGGGAGGTTCACAGGGTTGGACAGGGCAGAGGGGCCGGGGCAATGGGGATGGGGAAAGACAGTAGAACGAATGGGCCATCACTTTCCTATGCTCATGTATGAACACCCGACCAGGGAAACTCCACCTCACGTACAGCCATAAGAATGGGAAGGGACACTCCACGTATGTATGACACATCAAATACACTGTACTGTCCTGTGTGACTAAGAAGAACAATAAAAACAGACATAACTTTAAAAAAAGAATCTCAAGGTCACTCTTGCAGTTGCAGTGACTTCAAGATGTCACCGTGGACCAGTCCGCCTCTCCCCCTGGTGGAGACCCCACGCTGGCTCTGCACATGGACCTCTCCACTGCCCTCACCCAGGCACCCTTTCCTCCCGCAAAGGAGCATGTCCCACTCCAGGCCCAGGGAGCCAGGGCGCCAGGGAAGGCCGCGTCCTCCTGGGAGCGTCCACCCTGTGTGGGAGTCAAGTGAGGAACCAGCAGACAGCACGGTGGACAGGTTCTGACTGGCCACTGCCGTCCACAGGATCCTTCTCACTCGGAGCTGAGAACTGGGACAGACACCCACTGAGTGAGCGAGTCTGGATTTTGTTTACTGACAACCCAATTGATCATCAGGGTGGGGAGGGGAGGGGGCTTCAACCAAGGAGGGCTGTGTGCCCACCTCCTGGACACCAGGAGCAGTCATGCCAGGAGACCGAGCAGTATGTGATTTAGACAAATCCCATAACATAAACTTAAATAAAGCTTCCGGAATATATGCCTTTGTCTAGAAGAAGCGCAATGAAGGAGAGAACTTCTTGGTCCTGAGAACAGGCCTGTGGCCAAGATCATCACCGATGGCCACAGCTCGGCCTAGGGTGGTCTCCATGGGGCAACAGTGACAGAAGTTAGCTTGGGAGTTGGTGGGACCTAGCAGGTGCAGTCCTTCCCACAGCACTGCTGTCTGCCCAGGGCCGTGCAGGGCAGGGCCAGACCGAGCGCAGGGGCTTCCCATGCCTGGGTCCTGGAAGGGGACATGGGAGGAGCCGGTCCTGTGCTGGTGGCCCTGGGGACAGCCTGTCAGCAGGTGGGGAAGGCGGGCTCCTGGGGAGAGAGGGCAGAGAGAGAAGACAGGCAGGGAGAGGCCATGGGCAGCGAGGGGAGGAATGAGGGTCTGGGCAGCGGCCAGCCCTGCAATGCACACCTGGACATTGTCACACAGCACACCTGGAGGCTCGCCGTGTCCCCGGTGGCACAGGAGTCACCACAGGCAACTCGCAGGCCCAGGTCCCCTGCTCAAATGCTCCCTCGTGTGCCTGCCTTTGTTCCCAGGGAGACCGTGGGCTACCAGGGAGGGGACAAGAGGCACGTCAAGGCAGCTCTGCAGCTGTCTCGTGTAGGAGGAGAGGACCTGTGCAGAGTCCCAGTCACTGTCCCCAGCACCACCCTCCACCCCTGAGCAGGCCCCTGTGGCAAACATGGGGACTCTTGAGCCAGGTCCCAGGATGACACCTTCTGGGGGTGAGGGAAGGGTGGGCAAGAGCCAGGAGGGAGGGACACGTGGGACCCGCAGGGCCCGTGGGTGAGTCAGGCACAGCCAGGCCCCAGGGCCCCGTCACGCTGCCCAGCGCAGCTCCCACTCGGCACCGGCATAGCCCCAGGCCCTGGCTCTCCTCCTCTGCCAGGCCACACCTGCCCGTGCCCAGCGGCGCAGGCCCCAGCCTCCCCCAGGAGCTGGGCTGCGAGCTCCTTGCTCCCCCCGATTCCTGATTGAAGTGAAAGCTGCAGACCCTAAAATACAGCCTTTGAGAGCCCACGGGCCAGTGGTGTTGGGCAGGCCTCCGTGTTCTGTGACCACCTGTCTCCCCAGCGCCCCTGGAGGGGCCCGTGCCCGTTGGGTGGTTGAGTGCTACCTCCCTCCTCCTCACCCTCAGCAGCCCCAGGGACTGGCTTCCTTCCTCCCCAGAGCTCTCCGGTCTGTCCAGGCCGCAGCGCGGATCAGTCTCTATTCCTGGCGGCAGATGGACAGTTTGTGTGTCCACTTGGGCGTCGGCGGACATCCAGAGTGCTTCCAAGGGGGCTGTTGTGGACGCTGTGTCTGGGCGCCCTTTCCCCCCTGAGCTCTGCACCTACGAGGGCGTCTCCTGTGGGAGGCCAACCTGCCAGGCCCTGTTCCAGGGAGGCGCACTGGGTCCTGTGACACATCCCTGCCCCCAGACCCTGCCCTGGCTGGAGTCCAGCCTCAGCTCCACCCTGACTGTGGGAGGGGACAGGTCACAGGCAAGGCCACAGAGGCGTGGCCAGGGGCAGGGCGGAGGAGGGACGGAGGGGAGCAACAGCTTGGGGTGAGCTCCTGTGGCTAGTCGGCCTCTGGGCCTCCGAGTCCCACCCGTCCACGTTGGTGGGAACTCGGAAGCAGAAGCTCATGTAGGTCTTTTCTATTTGAAAACAGGAAACACTGACAAGTGGCGTCCTCTCCAGGTTCAAGCCGCTTCCACGGCTCACAGTTCAGTGCTGCTGGCTGCTGAGCCCCTGGCTGGATGGACCTGTTGACGCTGGGCTAACAGCGGCTTGCCAGTGGCTTTGTGCACACCTGGGACATGGCCCAACTGCCACCCCATGAACAGCTGCGCACGCCGTCCCCAACCCCACGCCAGCTTTCCTGAAGCCTGGTTCAGGTGCACAACTGCCCGGCTCCACAGCCCTCCCTGGCTCCCTGGGGCCTTCCGAGGCAAGAACTTCCACGGATTGGCCCCAGCCTCCAAGCAGCTTTCTCCAAGCCCCAAGAACAGCCCGCAGCCACGACTCCCCGCACAGCTCCCTTGGCTCTCCCTGTCCTCCTCGGACCAGCCCTTCCCCCTCAGCCCACCCACACGCCCCTGAGCCCCAGCCCAGTGCCGCCCCCCTGGGTTCCGCACCCACCAGGACGGGCACTGCTGCCCCTCGCTGAGGCTCAGCTCAGGCTCACCTCCTGGTCTCATCCATGTCATTGTTCCCCTTGTTGACCTGGGGCCAACCCCCTATTGACCTTGGGCCATCTCCCTGTTGGCCTGGTGCTGTCTTCCTGCTGACCTTGGCCCTCTCCCTGATACCCTTGGGCCATCTCCCTGTTGACCTTGGGCCATCTCCCTGTTGACCTTGTGCTGTCTTCCTGCTGACCTTGGCCCTCTCCCTGATACCCTTGAGCCATCTCCCTGTTGACCTTGGGCCATCTCCCTGTTGACCTTGGGCTGTCTTCTTGCTGACCTTGGCCCTCTCCCTGATGCCCTTGGCCTGGCTCCCCGCTGGCCTTGGCCATCAGGTTCTTTTCCTCCAGGCTCCTTGGGCTCACTTTCAGACTCCTCTTTGGTTCCTCCGACCTGGGAACCAGGGAGCGCAGCCCGTTTGGGGCAGCTCAGCTCATGGCACCTGGTGAGAAGGGCACATGGTACTGAAGCCTGCCCAGGCCTCTTTGGCAGGGCCTCACAGACAGGGGGCAGCAAATCCAGTCTGTGTGTCCTCAGGGAGGTCAGCTCCCCCGATGGTGGTCAGGCCCTGGTGGTCAGGCCCTGGTGGTCAGGACCAGGTGCTGCTTGGCCCTGTGCCCCCTCTGAACCAGCCCCACACCCACCTGTCTCCAGAATTCTCTCGGCTATCTTCTGAAAAATCTAGAGCCATTCCTAACTCTACCAGGAAAGAGGACGACTAAGCCCAGCTCTGAGCTGAGATCCAGAGTCCAGTGGACAGGCGCTCTGGCTGCCTGGGGGGGCCTAGACGGCAGCACTCAGGTCTTCAGCCTGGGGAAGTCCTGGGAGGCCAGAGCTCTGTGTGGACAGTCACGCTGGCACTTGGCAAGCAAGGCTCTAGCTGTGCAAGGTGGGGACCTGGGTTTGCTCCAGGATGCAGAAGCCCCGTGGGATCCTGTCACATTCACTGTGTAGAGGGCGGGGCACAGCCCAGGCAGGACACCTCGGCCTTCCCGCTGCCTCCCGGAGCCAGGCCCAGCTGGAAGTCAGCCCCCTCTCCCGGAGCACTGGGGCCCGGCGCTCACCACGACGCCCCTCTGCTCAACAGCAAGCTTCCACCCAAAGGACTCCCCACAGGGGGACACTGGGGCCAGGTAGCAGGTCCACGCGCTCTGGCCTGGGCCCGACCTAGAGCTGACTCCCTCAGGCCAAGGACGCAGGGCCAGTAACTCAGAGAGCAGGGGAGGGCTCACATCAGGACAGCGAAGGTCCTCTGTCATCTAGGCCCCTAGGCCTTTCAAGAGAAGAAACAGGGGTCAGAAGCAGGACAGGCTCTACCTGTGTCCACAGAAGGCCACCAGCCACTGTCCTTAACAGGTGTCCCATGGAGGTCCCGAGTCCTCGAGGCTGCCCCTGTCCCCAGGAGGGACAATTGGCTCCACTGCTTGCCATTAACCCCAAGTGAGGTGGCTCTTCCGTGGAAAGTATTCTTCATTCCAGAAGCTTCTGCCAAAGTCCACGCGACCTTCTGACCTTTTGTCACTCCAGAGGGCTGTTCCGGTCAAGCAGGAGCTACACAGTGTCGTAGCAGGACTTCAGGGAACATGTCCACGAAGTGCTGAAAGGTGGGTTTCTGGGCCACCTCTCAGCTGGCCGTGACATCGGCGTCCTTTCCACCCTTACTGGGCGGCACTCAGCGTGGACCATCACAGGCAGACCACTGGTTAAGGTCACCCAAGGAGGCTCTGCTGGGAGGTAGCTCCCAGGGACAGGGACGTCCCAACACGCTTGGACCTGGTGCCTCGGGGGTCTGCTGAGGGAGTGAAGAGGGTGGGCAGCCCTTGTCCGTCCTCCTCCATTCATCAGAGTCCAGTTAACTCATCGCCCACTCAGCAAGTATCCCTTGAGTGTCTACTAAGTGCATGCGCCAGGAAGTCAGGGGCTTCCCATTAGCAAAGCAAGCCTGGCCCCGGAGCTTGTGGCCCAGACCACACCAACACAGTCACAGTGGCCACGCAGCCTGGGGAGCAGCAGCCGGGCGAGAGGGTCTTCCAAGGGGATCTGAGCAGGACGGGGGTTGAAGCAGAGTCCTCCAGGAAGCTGCCTGAGCTAAGATCCAGAAAAAAGGGAGAGGGGGAACCACGACCTTCCAGAGACGACCCCGCCTTCTCCCCCAGGGGACCCGGAGGCTGCGTCACCACGACCAGTCCTGCTGTTCCAAACCCTGTGTCCTTAGCTCTTCTCTGTATCTAAACATGGAAAGGGACCTGATGAATGTGGGACGTGGAGATGGGGCCCATGAGCTGCAGGTGAGGTCTCTGCGTCCCCCTGGTGGGCTCCAACCTCACTTGCTCTGTGCAGTCACCCTGTTTGCCTACACGATACACGTCACATGCGTCCTCAGTAATTACAGGCTGCCAGGTCTGGTTCACCCGCATTTGGAAGGTCCAAAAGCAATCACCATGCAGCCTCCCCTTGCTTAGGAAGACGGAGTAATCAGGGCTAATGACAGCACTTGTTGTGTGACCGCGCTGCCGCTAGGCTGTGATCACCATGTAATTAAGTGGTCACCAGCCCCCACGTAAACACGGCTCACACGCCCCACAACGCATTTTAATTTCAACATGTTGAACGGAAAACAGTCGGCTGGCAGACACAGGGAACACAGGGCTGGCAGAGCAAGAGGACCCTCGGGAGGGAGGAGGGCCGTGTCCGGCCCGCGTCATGGTAACAGAGCTCGCAGGGGTGTCACTGCGAGGAGCCGGGCCCTGCACAGAGGACCTCCTACGTGAACTCCCAGCCCGGTGTGCAGACCACAGCATCGTAGCATGGTTTTAAAAAGAGTCAGTGTACATTCCAGACCACCCAGTGAAAGGGCGCAAGAGGGACCCTTTCCTTCCCAGGGACGATGGGGCAGAAAGCTCTTCCTGTGTCCTCAAATCCTGGACATGCCAGGGTGGCAAATGGCTAAGGCGATGGTGAGCCCCGTGCGCTGACTGGACGGGGAGGGATGTCCAGCTGGCGGGTGCCATGGCGTTTCCAGGTGTGGGGGACATTCAGGCTGAGGTTAGCACGCATGTGACTGAACGAGTAAAGCGTCTGCCCTCACCACCGTGGACAGCGCCACCCAAACTGTCCAGACAGAGCAGGCGGCAGAGGAAGGGTGAGCTACTCTCTTTCCAAAGTGGGGCATCCATCTTCTCCTGCCCTGGGACATTAGCTCCCAGGGGCCTCTGCCTCAGACTGGGGTGGCACTTCACTGACGTCACTGGGCTTGCTGGTGGCACATGGTGGGACTTTTCCACCACCATGATCATATGAGCCAATTCCCTCCACACATTCTCTCTTCTCCTGTAGGAGACCTGGCCCTCTGGGGGTTTGGCCTTGGTCATTTGGAGGACCCAGGAAGAGGCTCAGTTGCTGATGCAGACAGGGCAGGAAGCCCTGGGGAGGTCTGTCCCTGCCTCTGGTAGGAGGTAGGTAGGTAGATGACTGACAGATGGATACGTACATACATACGTTCAATCACTGATAGATACATAAACACATAGACGATAGGTAGGTACAGAGATACTCTGAAAGAGAGAGAGAGAGAGAGAGAGAGGATCTCTTATCTGAAATGCTCAGGACCAGAGTGCTTCAGGGTCAGGAAGCTGTTATTTTGGATATTTGCATCTACTAATGAGTGTCTTGAGGGTGGAATTCTCCTCCTCACCAAGGGTACACTCTGTTTCACAAACCTCTTATGCACAGAGCCTGGAGGCGATTTGATGCAATATCCTCAGAGTACCTGTGGCTTGGCGTGGGGTCTTGTGTGGGATTTCCTACCTGTGGTGCCCCTCAGCAATCTGGTGGTTTTGATCATGAAGCATCTGGGGCTTCAGAGTCTCCGATCAGGGCTGTTCAGCCTGTGCACGTTTGCATAAGCATGTACATAGGCACATGTCTCCCATCCTGGTTCTCGGGGGACCCTGACTGCTACACTAAGACCCTGCACAGGGAGGGGCCCGGCTCTACCTCCGGCTGAAACTGGACAACTGTCCGAGTTCTCCTCCTCTCACGCTGCTGAGGGTGGGTGGTGGAGAGACCCACTCCTCACACCATCAGCCTCCACACCCTGGGGTTCCGTGTCATCATTCTGCCCTAAGGCATGTGGCAGGTCACTGGGGCACAGGTGGACCGAGGCTGGAGCAGAAGCTGGTCCTGGAAAACTGGCAGGAAAGCCCAAGGGGCAGGAGAGGTGCGTAGCAGGAGCCCAGCCAGGAGGACCTGGGAGCCCAGTGCTCATCCCCCAACCCACAGGCTTTGTAAGGGTCCGGCGAAGCGTCGGAGGAAGAGACCACCAAGAGACTGACTTTATGCAACACGCAGGGGAAGTTTATTAGGATCTGGTTCAGCACGCTGAGGCTCCAGGCTCACTCAAAAAGGGAGAGCAGCCCAGAGCCCAGAGCAGAGGTCAGGCAGAGCTTAAGTACACTTTTTGGGGAGGGCGGGGGGTTTTGCATACATCAGAACAAATCATCATGAGGCGCGGGAAAATTGAACAACAACTCTGAGTCATGATTAGTACATTCATTGGCGGGAACAGATTGGACAGGGGTGATTGGTCACCCCTAATCGGGGTACACATTCAAACTGATTGGTTTTAGGGCCTAAATGCCTATGTGACATATTACACAGAACCCCAAGTTATTAGACAACCAGAGGAGTCAGTGAGAATATTTACTGGGCAGTTGGGGTATTGTCCTAACAGCTACAGGGATTACAGGTTTTGGGGGTAGCAGAGGAATTGTAACAATACTTGGTCTTTTACTTTTTCACCCAAGTCCTGCAGTTTAGAAACTTTACAATGCCCGGTCTTTTACACTTTAACTCAGGCTCTGCGGCTTAGAATCAGCTTAGAAATTTTACCCTTACAGCTTGGGGGAGACAACATCAGGGACAGAGCCTCCCGCAGGACCTCCACCCCATCTACCTTAGCATCTGGCCCTCTGCTTGGTCCTCCAAATAACCAAGGCCAAAGCAGACCCAGAGGGCCAGGCTTTAGGTCCTTCAAATCTGAGAGGACCTGCAAGGCCACAGTGGAAAGTCACATGACTCATGGTCAGTGAGGCCCAGGGCTTGCTAGCCACCTGCACTGGCCGAGGCAGAGCCAGGCGCCCTCTGCCCCTGCCCTGGCCTCTACCCAGAGCATTTGCCACCCTGGGCACGACCTGCTCCTTACTGACCCTCCCACTCCCTGCTTCATGGAGTCCACTGTGCCTCTCGGCTGCTCCTGTGAGTTCCTTCACCGTCTCCTCTTCCCTCTCCAGAATGCTAAAGGAGGCCCCCCAGTTGGCCCCACCCACTCACGGGGTCCAGGCCTGCGGTGCGGACGTCCAGATTTCTGTCTGCAACCCCATCTCTCTTCTCAAGGGCAGACTTGTCCCAGAGCCCCTCCGGGGGACCCCTCCCCTCAGCCAGGCCCTGCAGAGGGCCACAGATGGAAGGAAGCGCCCCCCACTGACCACACCCAGCCGCACAGACTGGCAGTGCCCATGGCCGTGGAGGCTGAGGTCCAGCTCAAGGCCTCACCAGGTCTGGGGGCTGCTCTCGGCTTCCAAGAGGGCACCTTGAAGGCCCTGTCTTTCGGGGAGAACTGTGTCCTCACCTGGCAGAGGGAGAAAGGCGAGGAAAGAGCCAGCCGCGCAGGGCACTACTGTGCGAGAGCCTCGGTCCTGAACAAGGGAAGGCACCTCGGGACCTAGTCACCTCCTGGAGACCCCCCCCTCGATACCGTCACTTTGGTCTTCAAGTTTAAATACCTGAATTTGGGAGGGGACACCCTCAAGCCAGAGCACCTCCAGAATCTCAAAGATGCACCTACGACTGCACATGTGCACCCCAGATCCCCTCAGAACCAAGACAACTCCTTCCAGCCGCCAGAGTGCACTGCTGACCACTGGCACCTGGGTCCTTCTGGGAAGTGCCTCGCCCAGGACCCTGCTCCAGAGCAGGCCTCGGGGACGCCTGCAGCAGCACCCACCCAGTGACTGCATGGTGCTGGGAGCCCAGAGGCCCAGCCCTCGCCGCACCGCTCCAGAGGCACCTGAGGGGCCTGCAGGGTCCCAGGTGGATGGGGAGGTCCCCGCTCCCTCCCATACACTTTCAGGCCCTGCTTGGGAGCGAGGGAGACCAGGTGTATGAAGTTCACTTCCCAAGGAACCAGGAGGGGCCAAGGAAGCCGACTCAGAGTTTAGATCCAGATCAGCTCCTGGCCAGCTGGCCACGAAGACTGTCACTGGTGCAAACTCACTGTGACCACATGTGGGGTCCTCCGGGACCCCCCAGGGACTTGGTGTAACCATCTCCTGTAGGCCTGGAGACAGAAGATGCCGTGTCTGACTTGGCTCCCATCTCCATCCACTCCTCCAGTAACAGCAGTCATGACGGGATCCCATGACATGGTCCAAGTGGTGGCCCTTGAATGCCACAATCATGGGGAGGAGAGCCAGGAAGTCCCGACCTGCAGAGAGCTCCAGAGTGGCTCACAGCACACAGCTCAACTCCTGCAGCCAAAAGCAATCCGAATAGGTGGCCAGAGGTGACAGGTGGCCCTCCAGTGACCTGGCCACACCATAGCTGGTGCACATGGTGTGGACCCCTGGTCCTTCCCCAAACACCCCTCAATCACTTCTTCAGGAAGGCTGTGGGTTTCTCTGGGAAGTGACACCAGCCGATCCTGCAGGATATGCTCCCAGATGGGCTGAAGCCACCATGGGAAGCGAGTGAGCCTCTGGCAGGTGGGTGGGCGCGCAGCAGGGGCACCCGGCTTAGTTAGGACAAAGGTCCTCATTTTCTCTCCTTAAACTGCTCTCAGCAAAGGGAGTCACCTCTCCTAACACACATCCCAGCCCCAGCCCACACCTGTGGACAGGTGAGCAGGAAAGGACACTCCCAGCTCTGGGTCGCCCAGGGCTTGACACAGGTGGGGTTGCCAGGTGTCCTGGTCCAACCTCCAGTGTGCGCACGCGCTTTCCTCCACCCGGCTCAGGTGAGGCCGGAGCAAACCTGTGCTCTGCTGCTCTCCAGCTCAGGGCCATTTCTGGGGAGCGCACATCAGAAGGAATCCCAACACGGGCTCGTGGTCCCCGTCCCCAGCCTGGGGCTGTGAGTCTCCCAGCTCAGGAGCCAGGGCCAGGAACGGAGCGTCTGCTCAGCGCCAACGCAGGCACCGGTGCCACCTCTCCTTTTCCCCGACCCCAACACCGTCCCAAGACCAAGTATTTTCAGACCCTGTTCAAACAGGGTGGCCTTCCAGTCCCACCTGACGAGCGCCTCACCTGTAGGCAGCTCGCTCCCACCGCTTCCCCAGCTCTCATCTCCAGGTTCCCTTCTCAGGAGGACCGCTGTCTGCCCAGCTACCTGCACCACCACCTGGGCACCCGAACCCGCCAGGGTTTGTTAGGCACTCATCTGTGAAGTGGCCTGGGGACGGCCAGGACTGGGGGACAGGGAGGCAGCAGCCACCAGCCTGGGAAGCAAGTGTGGGCCGAGAAGCCTGCCACCCCTGCCACCAAAGGAGCCCCGGGCACAGGCAGGCTGGGGGCGGGGTGTCACCGGGGCTGCCTTCCCTCTTCTCTGCTGTCCCTTGATCCCTCCCTCCTGACAGGCAGAGGAGTGTGCCTTCACAGCCCCAGGCTGCTCCAGGCTCAGGGTGGCCACAGGTCAGCCAATACCCTGCACGCCAGCCCCCCAGGCCGGGGGAAGCCAGGCCCACCTGCATACCACACGGTGCCCTCCTCCCATGCCAGCCTCCTCTTCATCAGGGCTGGCTCCCAGGTAGGGAGGGCTGGCACGTGGAACCGAGGGGCCACCAGGCAGGGAAAAGGACCCTCAGCACGAGGAAACCAGACGGAAACTGGCCATGAACGATTAATGAAACCAACGTGGGCCCCCAGCCTGTCACCCGTGTGCTCTTGAGCACAGCTTTGCAGACAGGCACAGAGCATGAGCGCTGGGCACTGTGGTCTTCATCTCCATGTGGCTCCCTCCTGACGGGGGAGGGGACAAGGGGACACCAGAGCGATCCCTTACCTGCTCCGGCCCTGAGGCCTCCGCAACTCACAACGGCCCTGGGTTTGGGTGGGGCCCTGGGCACACTCTGCCCAGACGAGAGCCTCGCCCTGCTGGGGTTGTTCAAGCCCGAGGTCTGCCCTGGGAGCTCATCAGAAAGGCAGGCCCTGCCCCAGGACCTAACCCTGGCACTCACGGAGGCCCCGGGAGCGCCAGGCGCCTCAGAGCTTCAGGGGCATCAGGGCTCCAGGGAGAGCCCAGCTGGCCGTGCGGGGCAGCCCCGGGGGCGGCTGCGGCCCTGTACACAGTGGGACGCGTGTGGTGCCACAGGAAGCCCCGAGGTGGGGTATCAGCCCAGAGGCTGGTCAGGTAACTCTGCAGGCCACTGGAAATGGCCCTGGTCTGTTCAGCTGGGCTGTGGGAAAGGAGGGCCTGCCCACCCCACAGAGCCGGGCTTGTCAGCTAGGGACCCGGCAGGGCCCAGATCCAGGGGAAGAGCCCCGGAAGCACCCGGGAGTGGCCAGGCGTGGCCGCAGAGCTCCCCTTGCCGGCCGGGCCTCCCTGACGAGGCTCACAGTGACGGCGGCCCACCCCTCAGCAGCCCCTTTAGAAAGATGACCTATTTTTAGTCACATTTTCTGCTGGTGCTAAATATCTGTTTAAACACAGGAATTAACACATCTGTCAACAGGCTCAGAGTGGGCAAAACACCCTCCCAGAAGGTGATTTAAAACAAAAACACCCTGTCGCGGGGGGCGTCCCCTGCGCTGCGCTCCTGTTCTCGCTGCCTGGGGGGCTGTGCCCATGGCAACCCTGCAGGGTGCTGCCAGGGGCTCTGTGGGGGGCAGCAGCCCCCACACCGCCAGGGTCAGGACAAAAGGGAGCCAGAGGGAAGGCAGAGAGGCTGGGGCCAGGCTGGGGGCCAGGCTGGGGGCCAGGCTGGGGGCCAGGCTGGGGGACTGGCTGGGGGACAGGTTAGGGGACAGGCTAGGGGACAGGCTGAGGGACAGGTTAGGGGACAGGCTGGGGGACAGGTTAGGGGACAGGCTAGGGGACAGGCTGGAGGACAGGCTGGGGGACAGCTGGAGGACAGGCTGGGGTGTCCGAAGGGGACCAGAGGGGCCACTCCTGCAGCAGCGTGGATCCCAAGCCCTGGGGGCTGCTGGCTGAAGACCCCCGAGTGGTAAGTGGCCATGAGGGGTGAAGCCCAGAGGGGGCCGGACCCGGGTTACACCTGGCCCTGTGGCTGGAGCTCTGGGAACGTCCTCAGGCCTACTCTTCTGGGGAACCTATGTGGGTGAGAGATCAGAGAGCCCTCAGGGGAGCCCTGGCCATCCTTCATCCCCTGGTCCCTCAGCTGCCACCCATTCAGGGCCACTATGCTGTGACCCACAGGCTGCCCAGCTCCATGAGGGCTGCCCACAGCTGACCTCCCCCGGGACAGGCCCTCTCTAAGGGACTCCATTCTGGCCCCCGGGCTCCGTGCTGCAGAGCTCTGCCGTCATCGCGGGCACTGGACAACGGGCTTCTTGGGGCCACCTGGATATTTCCAGGTCATGTGACTGAAAGGCCCCTCCTCCCTGTACTATGGCCTGCTGGTCCCACGACCATGGTCAGGAGGCCGTTTCTTATGCCCACTGTTGCCTGAGGGGATCAAGGAGTGGGTACGCCGGGAGGGGAGTCTCCCCTCTGAGGGCGCCGGGAAGCCCATCTTCCCCCCTTCTTTGTCCCAGCTTCCCTCGGTGGGGGTTGTGGCCGGGAACAGGGCAGGGGCTGGAAGGCCGTGTCCACGGAAGGTGGTGGTTACGAGAGGGACACTAGGGCCCGGTTAGAAGGTCCAGTGCCCAGAAGATGAAATGAAGATGTCCTCACTCTCCCCGGGGACAAGGAGGACTCGGGCTCCCAGCTTGGCCCCCACCCCACTCCCAAGCTCCTTCAGGAATGCAGAGGCCATCCACAGGTCCCTGGAGACAGGAAACCCTCAGGGCCTTTCCCAGGGCTGGGGACCCAGGGCCAGTGCCCACACTTTCCAGGGACTTGGGGCTCAGCTCCCTCCATCTTCTCTGGACAAAGGACAGAAGCCAGGGTCTCTTCCTGACGCCACCATACACCTCCATTCCTCGGACCTGCCCCTGGGTGCTCTGGAGCTGGGTCCCTTCCACAATGTGCTGGCCTTGAGTGCAGTCGTGAGCCAGCAGGGAAGGGGCTCCCCGTGACCAGGCCATCCCAGAGGGAAGAGGGGAGGTGGCCAGGTCCGGGACATACTCCTAAGACCCTCTGGCAGCTTCTGGACACCCTCGGGTCACTGTAGACCCTGAGGAGCCCAGGCAGGAGACCACCAGCTGGGAGTGGGGCTCCCTGCACCCCTATGCCCCTCTGTCTACTGTCTGCCCCTCTGTCCATCTCCAGCAAGGACAACAGACAGGCTTCCCAGGTCTCCGTGAGGGAGGCCAGGGGAGAAATGCTGAAGCTCACAGAAGACAGAGGGCCCCAGAGTGGCAGCTAGGCCACCAGTGGCCTTCAGACAGCCACTGAGGCAGCCTCTCCAAGAAGCTGCCCCTGACCATGTCCATGCGGTGCCCCTCACAGAAACGGCAGCAGCCCCATGTCTGCTGGCGGGAAGGTCACAGCGGGGCCTGGGGTTGTCCAGGAGGAGCAAAGGTAACGTGGGAAGGGGCCTGAGGAAGTGGCCAGAGGAGCTGGGTGTCCTCAGACCCCTTTGCCAGGGATTCAGAGGACCGTTGTCCCCGAGGCAGGTGAGCCCCAGGGCAGAATCTCCTGATCCCAGTGACAGAAGACCTCCGCTCCACGGGGAGAGGGACGCACCTGCTCTGGCGGACTGGGGGGGGCACAGGCCCCTGAGGTCAGCAGCAGACAGCAATTCAGGGGTGGGGACGGGCGGGCTCCCCATGCCTCCGTCAGCTCTGGGGCCATGATCCTCCCACGGTCACCTCCAGCTAATAGCAGGAGCGGAACCTGAGGAGGACCTGAGCAGGACCAAAGGAGGGCACACCTGTCCTTTCACACTTGCCTCCGTTATTTCTGAAGATAATGGATAATATTCAAAATTACACAGATGCTCAGCTATCACACCAATGTCCATGACGATGACCAGGCAATCTGAGCCGGGGGCGCCGCTGAGAACCCAAGATGATGATAAAACCTGCAGGAAGTCCACACAGCAGGCGCCTCCAGAGAGCAGGAAGCAGATCCCGCGAAGCCTCACACAGGCTGCTGCTGGTCTTGAGAGCCGTGTGGCGAGGAGAGGAGCTCAGCCCAGCTGGCCGCAGACCCGGCACACACGAAGGGACGCCAGAGCTGCCTGTCACTGTCACACTCATGTTGCCACCTTTCAAAGCCACGAGCAGTGAGGAGGACAGTCACTCCAGTGAAGCCGTCTCTTCGGACGACATTTTTTCATACACCTGCTAACTATCTGGACCGGTGGAGTGACCCCATGTGGCACCTGGAGACCTGGGAGTCGCTGCACAGGCTCCAGAAGGCCACCGTGACGAAGGACGACGGTCAGAGCAGGAAACAGGACCCAGCGTCTCACTCTGCAGGCTCTGAGCAGGCAGAGGCCCTGGCAGGCGGGCTCCCGCCGGCCTCTGTCCCTGGCCCACAGCCACCTGTCCTCAGAAGGCCCTCCCTCTGCATGTGTCCCTCTGCAGGCCCTTAATTTCCCCTTTTTATGTGGACACCAAGCATTTGGATTGGGCACCACCTAATGACCTCATTTTAACATGTATTTCTTCAAAGGTCCCATCTTCTGAGGTTCCAAGGGCTAGACCTTCAACAGCAGGCACAACATCTTTGTTTGTATGTGGTGCTGAGGATCGAACCCGGGCCGCACGCATGCCAGGCGAGCGCGCTACCGCTTGAGCCACATCCCCAGCCCTCAACATGGTTTTTGAGGAGACACAATTAGTTGGTTAAAACAAACCAAAATATGATGGTTGAAACAGATCCTGCCCAAGGTAAGTGCATGTGGCACTCCTCCAGCCCACCACCAAGGCACTTGGTCATTCAGGAAGCTCTCCGTCGTCATGGTAACGTGCATCCTCAGCCAGCGTGGCCCATGGCCGGGAGTGAGACATGTCTGCTGCCTCCCTCCTTACTTCTCCTAAGGGCCACCTCCCATCACCTGCCACAGTGTGGCTGCACCCAGTCGGGCCTGGCAGACCCCACCCAGTGCCACCCACACCTTTCCTTCATTCTGTCACTCTGCTGCTTCCTCCCCCCCCATAAATATCAATCAAGCATGGGAAAAAAACAGCTTCATGTTTGAGTCAGGGAGAAACAACAAATAGCAAATCAGACCCGAACCATTTTTCAGGCACAGCTTTAAAAGCAAGTTTATGTACCATATTTAATGAAAAAAAGTTTGAAAATAGAAATAGCTGTAGAAATGCAAAAACTATTACTTGACAGATTAAAAAAGACTCAGAACTTACAGATATTAAAAATCTAGTAGTCAAACATTAAAGTCTCATAATTATGTATAGTTATTATGTGTCAATTAAAAATAAAAATAGGTATTTAAAAGCCTGCTTGTCAAAATGGTGCATACCTATAATCCCAGGAACTTGGGAGAATGTGGCAATAAGATCACAAGTTCAAGGCCAGTCTGGGCAACTTAGTGAGACCCTGTCTCAAAATAAAAAGAACTGGTGATGTGTCTCAATAGTAAAGCATTCCTGGGTCCAATCCCCAGTACCAAAAAAAAAAAAAAAGAAACTTACTATAAAAACTTATAAAAAAGACCTAGATAACAAAGGCATGATTATCCTCCCCACAAAAAAAGTCACTAAAACTGCCAGAACAGAATAAATAAATTATTAGAAATTGCTGAGAAAAAAAGAGTGAAATGGAAGAAAACTCAGAAGAAATAATCTGGAATGTACCACAGAGAAACAGGGAAATAAAAATAGAATGGAGAAGCTGATTGATGAACAATGGGGTGAGAAGTTCTAACTCCTGCCTAAGGTAGGCTCTACCAGAGCAGAGAGAGAGTAGAAAATACGGAAGAGAAATACTGTGGCTGAAAATCACCAATCCATGGGTTCAAAGAGTCCAAGGAATCTAAAGCAAAGTACCTAAAAACAAGCCACAATTAAAACAAGTCTTTAATAAAACTTCATTTTACTAAAGACAGAGAAAACCTGAACAGTTATAAGGGAGCGAGGAGCCCAGATAATTCCAAGGAGTATCTGTTAACTGACTGAACAGCAACGAGGCCAGGAACAGCGGAATGACACGTCAAGGTGCAGAGAGGGAAGTGTTAACCTAGGGTGATTCAAGAACCAGAAAATACGTCTTTCAAGAATGAGAAAGGAAAAAGGACATTTTCAGATACACCCACCACCACCAACAACAACAACAACAAAAACACAATAAAGAATCTGCCACCAGTAGACCCTCACTAACAGAGGATTTAAAGGGAGAGAGAGCAATCTCCAAGACCTGAACATGAAGACTGAAGAACTAACATATATAGGTGACTACAGACAACATGATGCAACAGTGTATCATGTCAAAGGTGGGAATTAAATGCACAAAAATACATTTGCATGCACCCCAGAACACACCAAAAATTCAAGCAAAACTGCAGAGAATGAGACAAATACACATTCATCATGGAATATTTCAGCACACTTCTTTCAGTAACACATAAATAAAGCAGATCTATACTCATTAGGAGTACTTAGAGATCTATAAAATAAATGAGAAATTTTAAATGAACAGGTATAGAACAACTCATCCATTAATGGTAGAATACACATTTTCCTCAAATACACAGAAAAATATTTACAAAAGCAATTGCCATATGCTTGGCCATAAAGCAAGGCTGGGCCGGGCGAGGAGGCACACGCCTGTAATCCCACTGGCTTGCAAGGCTGAGGCAGGAGGATCGAGAGTTCAAAGCCAGCCTCAGCAACTTAGCAAGACTCTAAGTGACTTAACAGGACCCTGTCTCTAAACAAAAATATAAAAGGCGCTGGGGATGCGGCTCAGTGGTTGAGTGCCCTGGGTTCAATCCTAGTACCAAAAACAACAACAAAAAAGGAAAAGGCTGAACGGTAGGTGGCAAGTTAACACGTGAGAATTAAACTCATAAGTGGCTTCTGAATGACCTGTGGGTTCCAAACATGCCAAGTGAAATCAGAACACATTGGTGCTGAGTGGCAATGGATGTCACATATTAAAATTTGTGGGGTCAGGGTCTTCGCTCTGTGGCAGAGCTCTTGTCTTGCACAAGCAAGGCCCCAAGTTCATTCCTCAGCCGTGAAAAAAGAAAAAAAAATTGTGAGATTTATGTAAAATTGTATTTAGAGGAAAAATAAATCATATGTTTATGTTAAAAGACTGCCTGATCATTAATGAGCTAATCTCCATCTCAGTATATTTGGCAAAGAATACTAAAATAAACTCAACAAAAGTATCAAGAAAGAGTAATATTAATAGAAATATAAATTAATAAAACACCAACAAAAACAAAGACATTTACCAGAGCAGATAAGCACATGGTTATTTAGGAGAAAAAAAAACTAACACTGTCAATGCTCTGATGAGACTCATTAAGAATCAAGAACAATAACACAATGATTTTTAAAAAATCCCTACAGACCTTGCAGCCAGGAAAAGGTAATAGGAGGATATTGTTTTTAAAAATCCATTAATTCATGCAAATAAACTTTAAAATTTCCATGAAAGAGGGAATTTCTAAAAACCTATCAAAACTTAGGAAGAAATAGAAAGCCTGTAATTATAGAAGCAATTGAATGTTTAGTAAAATTTTTCTCTTAAGGGAAACTCCAGGTTTAGAAAATTCAAATGTTCAGGAAAGAGATAATTCCAATCTTACAAAATCTCTTTCCTCAAAAAAAAAAAATTAGATAAAAAGGAATAGTTCCTAGCTCATTTAATGAGGCTGATATATTAAAGCTAGCCAAACCTACCAAATGCACCATAAGAAGGGAAACGCACCGCTAGGACCAGTTGAGTCTTCTTAATCAACTTTGTTACTTTCCCAAAGAGGTCTTCCCCAGAGGTCTTCCCAGAGGTCTTCCCCAAAGATCTTCCCAGAGGTCTTCCCAGAGGTCTTCCCAGAGGTCTTCCACAGAGGTCTTCCCAGAGGTCTTCCCCAGAGGTCTTCCCCAGAGGTCTTCCCAGAGGTCTTCCCCAGAGGTCTTCCCAGAGGTCTTCCACAGAGGTCTTCTCAGAGTCTTACCCAGAGGTCTTCCCCAGAGGTCTTCCCTAAAGGTCTTCCACAGAGGTCTTCCCCAGAGGTCTTCCCCAGAGGTCTTCCCCAGAGGTCTTCCACAGAGGTCTTCCACAGAGGTCTTCCCAGAGGTCTTCCACAGAGGTCTTCCACAGAGGTCTTCCACAGAGGTCTTCCCCAGAGGTCTTCCACAGAGGTCTTCCCCAGAGGTCTTCCACAGAGGTCTTCCACAGAGGTCTTCCACAGAGGTCTTCCCAGAGGTCTTCCCAGAGGTCTTCCCAGAGGTCTTCCCAGAGGTCTTCCCAGAGGTCTTCCACAGAGGTCTTCCACAGAGGTCTTCCCAGAGGTCTTCCACAGAGGTCTTCCACAGAGGTCTTCCACAGAGGTCTTCCCCAGAGGTCTTCCACAGAGGTCTTCCACAGAGGTCTTCCACAGAGGTCTTCCCAGAGGTCTTCCCAGAGGTCTTCCCCAGAGGTCTTCCCCAGAGGTCTTCCCCAGAGGTCTTCCACAGAGGTCTTCCACAGAGGTCTTCCACAGAGGTCTTCCACAGAGGTCTTCCACAGAGGTCTTCCACAGAGGTCTTCCCCAGAGGTCTTCCACAGAGGTCTTCCACAGAGGTCTTCCCCAGAGGTCTTCCCCAGAGGTCTTCCACAGAGGTCTTCCACAGAGGTCTTCCCAGAGGTCTTCCCAGAGGTCTTCCCAGAGGTCTTCCCAGAGGTCTTCCCAGAGGTCTTCCACAGAGGTCTTCCACAGAGGTCTTCCACAGAGGTCTTCCCAGAGGTCTTCCACAGAGGTCTTCCACAGAGGTCTTCCACAGAGGTCTTCCACAGAGGTCTTCCACAGAGGTCTTCCACAGAGGTCTTCCCAGAGGTCTTCCCAGAGGTCTTCCCCAGAGGTCTTCCACAGAGGTCTTCCCCAGAGGTCTTCCACAGAGGTCTTCCACAGAGGTCTTCCACAGAGGTCTTCCACAGAGGTCTTCCCAGAGGTCTTCCCAGAGGTCTTCCCCAGAGGTCTTCCACAGAGGTCTTCCACAGAGGTCTTCCCAGAGGTCTTCCACAGAGGTCTTCCACAGAGGTCTTCTACAGAGGTCTTCCCCAGAGGTCTTCCCCAGAGGTCTTCCACAGAGGTCCTCCCCAGAGGTCTTCCCAGAGGTCTTCCCAGAGGTCTTCCCAGAGGTCTTCCACAGAGGTCTTCCACAGAGGTCTTCCCCAGAGGTCTTCCCCAGAGGTCTTCCACAGAGGTCCTCCCCAGAGGTCTTCCCAGAGGTCTTCCCAGAGGTCTTCCCCAGAGGTCTTCCACAGAGGTCTTCCACAGAGGTCTTCCCCAGAGGTCTTCCACAGAGGTCCTCCCCAGAGGTCTTCCCAGAGGTCTTCCCAGAGGTCTTCCCAGAGGTCTTCCCCAGAGGTCTTCCCAGAGGTCTTCCACAGAGGTCTTCCCAGAGGTCTTCCACAGAGGTCTTCCCCAGAGGTCTTCCCAGAGGTCTTCCACAGAGGTCTTCCACAGAGGTCTTCCACAGAGGTCTTCCACAGAGGTCTTCCACAGAGGTCTTCCCAGAGGTCTTCCACAGAGGTCTTCTCAGAGTCTTACCCAGAGGTCTTCCCCAGAGGTCTTCCACAGAGGTCTTACCCAAGGTCTTCCACAGAGGTCTTCCCAGAGGTCTTCCCCAGAGGTCTTCCACAGAGGTCTTACCCAAGGTCTTCCACAGAGGTCTTCCACAGAGGTCTTCCCAGAGGTCTTCCACAGAGGTCCTCCCCAGAGGTCTTCCCAGAGGTCTTCCCAGAGGTCTTCCCAGAGGTCTTCCCCAGAGGTCTTCCCAGAGGTCTTCCACAGAGGTCTTCCCAGAGGTCTTCCACAGAGGTCTTCCCCAGAGGTCTTCCCAGAGGTCTTCCACAGAGGTCTTCCACAGAGGTCTTCCACAGAGGTCTTACCAGAGGTCTTCCACAGAGGTCTTCCCAGAGGTCTTCCCCAGAGGTCTTCCACAGAGGTCTTACCCAAGGTCTTCCACAGAGGTCTTCCACAGAGGTCTTCCCAGAGGTCTTCCACAGAGGTCTTCCACAGAGGTCTTCCCAGAGGTCTTCCACAGAGGTCTTCTCAGAGTCTTACCCAGAGGTCTTCCCCAGAGGTCTTCCACAGAGGTCTTACCCAAGGTCTTCCACAGAGGTCTTCCCAGAGGTCTTCCCCAGAGGTCTTCCACAGAGGTCTTCCCCAGAGGTCTTCCCAGAGGTCTTCCACAGAGGTCTTCCCCAGAGGTCCTCCACAGAGGTCTTACCCAAGGTCTTCCACAGAGGTCTTCCCAGAGGTCTTCCACAGAGGTCTTCCACAGAGGTCTTCCACAGAGGTCTTCCCAGAGGTCTTCCACAGAGGTCTTCCCCAGAGGTCCTCCACAGAGGTCTTCCCCAGAGGTCTTCCACAGAGGTCTTACCCAAGGTCTTCCACAGAGGTCTTCCCAGAGGTCTTCCACAGAGGTCTTCCACAGAGGTCTTCCACAGAGGTCTTCCCAGAGGTCTTCCACAGAGGTCTTCCCCAGAGGTCCTCCACAGAGGTCTTCCCAGAGGTCTTCCACAGAGGTCTTCCACAGAGGTCTTCCCAGAGGTCTTCCCCAGAGGTCTTCCCAGAGGTCTTCCCCAGAGGTCTTCCCAGAGGTCTTCCCAGAGGTCTTCCCCAGAGGTCCTCCACAGAGGTCTTCCACAGAGGTCTTCCCAGAGGTCTTCCCAGAGGTCTTCCACAGAGGTCTTCCCAGAGGTCTTCCCCAGAGGTCTTCCCAGAGGTCTTCCCAGAGGTCTTCCCAGAGGTCTTCCACAGAGGTCTTCCACAGAGGTCTTTCCCAGAGGTCTTCCCCAGAGGTCTTCCACAGAGGTCTTCCACAGAGGTCTTCCCAGAGGTCTTCCCCAAAGATCTTCCCAGAGGTCTTCCACAGAGGTCTTCCCAGAGGTCTTCCCCAGAGGTCTTCCACAGAGGTCTTCCCAGAGGTCTTCCCAGAGGTCTTCCACAGAGGTCTTCCCAGAGGTCTTCCCCAGAGGTCTTCCCCAGAGGTCTTCCCCAAAGATCTTCCCAGAGGTCTTCCACAGAGGTCTTCCACAGAGGTCTTCCACAGAGGTCTTCCCCAGAGGTCTTCCCAGAGGTCTTCCCCAGAGGTCTTCCCCAGAGGTCTTCCCCAAAGATCTTCCCAGAGGTCTTCCACAGAGGTCTTCCACAGAGGTCTTCCACAGAGGTCTTCCACAGAGGTCTTACCAGAGGTCTTCCACAGAGGTCTTCCCAGAGGTCTTCCCCAGAGGTCTTCCACAGAGGTCTTACCCAAGGTCTTCCACAGAGGTCTTCCACAGAGGTCTTCCCAGAGGTCTTCCACAGAGGTCTTCCACAGAGGTCTTCCCAGAGGTCTTCCACAGAGGTCTTCTCAGAGTCTTACCCAGAGGTCTTCCCCAGAGGTCTTCCACAGAGGTCTTACCCAAGGTCTTCCACAGAGGTCTTCCCAGAGGTCTTCCCCAGAGGTCTTCCACAGAGGTCTTACCCAAGGTCTTCCACAGAGGTCTTCCACAGAGGTCTTCCACAGAGGTCTTCCCAGAGGTCTTCCACAGAGGTCTTCCACAGAGGTCTTCCACAGAGGTCTTCCCCAGAGGTCCTCCACAGAGGTCTTCCCAGAGGTCTTCCACAGAGGTCTTCCCAGAGGTCTTCCCAGAGGTCTTCCCAGAGGTCTTCCCCAGAGGTCTTCCCAGAGGTCTTCCCAGAGGTCTTCCCAGAGGTCTTCCCAGAGGTCTTCCACAGAGGTCTTCCACAGAGGTCTTCCCAGAGGTCTTCCCCAGAGGTCTTCCACAGAGGTCTTCCACAGAGGTCTTCCACAGAGGTCTTCCACAGAGGTCTTCTACAGAGGTCTTCCCCAGAGGTCTTCCCCAGAGGTCTTCCACAGAGGTCCTCCCCAGAGGTCTTCCCAGAGGTCTTCCCAGAGGTCTTCCCAGAGGTCTTCCACAGAGGTCTTCCACAGAGGTCTTCCCCAGAGGTCTTCCCCAGAGGTCTTCCACAGAGGTCCTCCCCAGAGGTCTTCCCAGAGGTCTTCCCAGAGGTCTTCCCCAGAGGTCTTCCACAGAGGTCTTCCACAGAGGTCTTCCCCAGAGGTCTTCCACAGAGGTCCTCCCCAGAGGTCTTCCCAGAGGTCTTCCCAGAGGTCTTCCCAGAGGTCTTCCCCAGAGGTCTTCCCAGAGGTCTTCCACAGAGGTCTTCCCAGAGGTCTTCCACAGAGGTCTTCCCCAGAGGTCTTCCCAGAGGTCTTCCACAGAGGTCTTCCACAGAGGTCTTCCACAGAGGTCTTCCACAGAGGTCTTCCCAGAGGTCTTCCACAGAGGTCTTCTCAGAGTCTTACCCAGAGGTCTTCCCCAGAGGTCTTCCACAGAGGTCTTACCCAAGGTCTTCCACAGAGGTCTTCCCAGAGGTCTTCCCCAGAGGTCTTCCACAGAGGTCTTACCCAAGGTCTTCCACAGAGGTCTTCCACAGAGGTCTTCCCAGAGGTCTTCCACAGAGGTCCTCCCCAGAGGTCTTCCCAGAGGTCTTCCCAGAGGTCTTCCCAGAGGTCTTCCCCAGAGGTCTTCCCAGAGGTCTTCCACAGAGGTCTTCCCAGAGGTCTTCCACAGAGGTCTTCCCCAGAGGTCTTCCCAGAGGTCTTCCACAGAGGTCTTCCACAGAGGTCTTCCACAGAGGTCTTACCAGAGGTCTTCCACAGAGGTCTTCCCAGAGGTCTTCCCCAGAGGTCTTCCACAGAGGTCTTACCCAAGGTCTTCCACAGAGGTCTTCCACAGAGGTCTTCCCAGAGGTCTTCCACAGAGGTCTTCCACAGAGGTCTTCCCAGAGGTCTTCCACAGAGGTCTTCTCAGAGTCTTACCCAGAGGTCTTCCCCAGAGGTCTTCCACAGAGGTCTTACCCAAGGTCTTCCACAGAGGTCTTCCCAGAGGTCTTCCCCAGAGGTCTTCCACAGAGGTCTTACCCAAGGTCTTCCACAGAGGTCTTCCACAGAGGTCTTCCACAGAGGTCTTCCCAGAGGTCTTCCACAGAGGTCTTCCCCAGAGGTCCTCCACAGAGGTCTTCCCAGAGGTCTTCCACAGAGGTCTTCCACAGAGGTCTTCCCAGAGGTCTTCCCCAGAGGTCTTCCCAGAGGTCTTCCCCAGAGGTCTTCCCAGAGGTCTTCCCAGAGGTCTTCCCCAGAGGTCCTCCACAGAGGTCTTCCACAGAGGTCTTCCCAGAGGTCTTCCCAGAGGTCTTCCACAGAGGTCTTCCCAGAGGTCTTCCCCAGAGGTCTTCCCAGAGGTCTTCCCAGAGGTCTTCCCAGAGGTCTTCCACAGAGGTCTTTCCCAGAGGTCTTCCCCAGAGGTCTTCCACAGAGGTCTTCCACAGAGGTCTTCCCAGAGGTCTTCCCCAAAGATCTTCCCAGAGGTCTTCCCAGAGGTCTTCCACAGAGGTCTTCCACAGAGGTCTTCCCCAGAGGTCTTCCACAGAGGTCTTCCACAGAGGTCTTCCCAGAGGTCTTCCCCAGAGGTCTTCCACAGAGGTCTTCCCAGAGGTCTTCCCAGAGGTCTTCCACAGAGGTCTTCCCAGAGGTCTTCCCCAGAGGTCTTCCCAGAGGTCTTCCCAGAGGTCTTCCACAGAGGTCTTCCACAGAGGTCTTCCCCAGAGGTCTTCCCAGAGGTCTTCCCAGAGGTCTTCCCCAGAGGTCTTCCCCAGAGGTCTTCCCCAAAGATCTTCCCAGAGGTCTTCCCAGAGGTCTTCCACAGAGGTCTTCCCCAGAGGTCTTCCCCAGAGGTCTTCCCCAAAGATCTTCCCAGAGGTCTTCCCAGAGGTCTTACCCAAGGTCTTCCCCAGAGGTCTTCCACAGAGGTCTTCCCCAGAGGTCTTCTACAGAGGTCTTCCACAGAGGTCTTCCACAGAGGTCTTCCCCAGAGGTCTTCCCAGAGGTCTTCCCAGAGGTCTTACCCAAGGTCTTCCCCAGAGGTCTTCCACAGAGGTCTTCCCAGAGTTCTTCCCAGAGGTCTTCCCAGAGGTCTTACCCAAGGTCTTCCCCAGAGGTCTTCCCCAGAGGTCCTCCACAGAGGTCTTCCATAGAGGTCTTCCACAGAGGTCCTCCACAGAGGTCTTCCACAGAGGTCCTCCACAGAGGTCTTCCATAGAGGTCTTCCACAGAGGTCTTCCACAGAGGTCTTCCACAGAGGTCTTCCACAGAGGTCCTCCACAGAGGTCTTCCACAGAGGTCTTCCACAGAGGTCTTCCATAGAGGTCTTCCACAGAGGTCCTCCACAGAGGTCTTCCACAGAGGTCTTCCACAGAGGTCTTCCACAGAGGTCTTCCATAGAGGTCTTCCACAGAGGTCCTCCACAGAGGTCTTACCCAAGGTCTTACCCAGAGGTTTGTTAGATGTACTATTGGGAGTTCTGTGGGTTTGGCTTTTATATATGGCATTTTAAAATATGTAAATTTTGTAAATTTTCTAGCAGTTTTTAATGTTATCTAAATATAACTGATTTCTATATATTTAGTGTCTGCTTTGCTAAACTCTTGTTAAATATCATCTGATATTTGTTTTATCTTTCTAATTGTGTCTGTTAGCTTTTTCTCTGGTCCCCTGTGCTGGCTGGGGACCACAAAATAGGTGAAAATATCACTACAAAAAATAAAGACTAGGGCTGGGGTTGTAGACATAACTATAATGGAAATACAAGTGTCAGAGCACTTATCTCGCATGTGTGAAGCCCTGGATTCCATCCTTGGCACCAATAAAAATAAAGATATTGTGTAATCTAGAGCTAAAAAAAATTTTTAAATAATAAAAATAAAGACTAGTCAGGCACAATGGCACATGCTTATAATCCCAGCAACTTGGGAGGCTGAAGCAGAAGGATCACAAGTTTGAGCCCAGCCTCAGCAATTTAGCAAAGACCTAAGCAACTTAGCAAGACCTTAGCAAGACCCTATCTCAAAATTAAAACTAAAAAGAACTGGAGCTGTAACTCAGAGGCAAAGTATCCCTGAGTTCAATCACCAGTAAAAATAATTAAGTAATTAATTAATTAAATGCAACATTATAGAAAAAGAATAATACCTCATGACAAAATTGGGTTACACCCAGCTATCCTACTCCTCATTTTATATCCAAAGGACTTAAAAACAACATACTACAGGGACACAGCCACATCAATGTTTATAGCAGCACAATTCACAATATCTAATCTGTGGAACCAACCTAGATGCCCTTCAGTTGATGAATGGATAAAGAAACTGTGGCATATATACACAATGGGATATATTACTCAGCAATAAGAGAATAAAACCATGGCATTTGCAAGTAAATGGATGGAGTTGGAGAATATAATGCTAAGTGAAGTTAGCCAATCCCAAAAATCCAAAATACTGAATGTTTTCTCTGATATAAGGAGGCTGATTCATAGTAGGGATTGTGCAGGAGCATGGGGGGAATAGATGAATTTTAGATAGAGCCAAGTGGAAGAAGGAGAAGGGAGGAGGAGCATGGGGGTAGGAAAGACAGTGAAATGAGATGGGCATCATTACCCTAAGTACATGTATGAAGTCACGAATGGTGTGACTCTACTTTGTGTACAAGCAGAGACATGAAAAATTGTGTTCTATATGTGTACTATTAATTGAATTTCATTTTGCTGTGATACATAACAAATTAGAATAAATTTTAAAAATTGGGTTATACCTGGAATGCAAGGTTGGTTTAACATTAGGAAATGGAAAAAAAATATCACATAAGTGGGAAGGAACCTTTCAATAATTTCAATAGATGTGAGGAAACTTGTTTGGTAAAATTCAATAAAATTCAATAATTTTTCATTATGTAAAAATCACAAGGGCTGGGGTTGTGGCTCAGCGGTAGAGTGCTTGCCTAGCATGTGCAAGGCCTTGGGTTCGATCCTCAGCACCACCTGAAAGTAAATAAATAAAATAAAGGTATTGTGTCCAACCACAACTAAAATATAAATATTTTTTAAAACTGCAAATAAAGAAGAATTTTCTTAATTTGATAGAATATTTCAAAAGTTCTACAGGTAGCAGCTTATTGTATTTACACTCAAGACTAAGAACAAGGTAAGGATATCCTGTTTTATGCTCACCTTCATGTTGGATTGGAGGCCCCAGCAGCACAGGGAAACCAAGAGAAAGAAAAGACATAACTATAATGGAAAAGCAAATGTCAGATAATATTTAACAAACATGTAGTAGACACTAAATCAATATATAGAATCAATTATATTTATAGACAATATTAAATACTGCTAGAAAATTTTCATATTTTAAAATACTACATACAAAAATATCCAAAACCATAAAACTCCCAATAATAAATCTAACAGAAGATATACAAGAACTCTGTGGAGAAAGTAATAAAGTTTACCAAGAAGACACAGATAAACCGGGAGATTATGCTCATGGATCAGAAGATTCAATGTTGTAAGTGTAGCAATTTTTCTTAGAAAATGACTTGGAGATTCAATGTAATTCCAACCAAAATCTGTCATATAAAGGGACAGACTGATTTTCAACTTTATATAAGACACCCAGACCAAGGAGAGCCGCGTCACTCTCCAGGGAAAGCAGGTGGGAGGGGGTTCCTCCTGGCGTCACCCTCCAGCGGCCGCTGAGTGCCCAGTCTGTGATTCTGCGGCTAGTTCCACAAAACTGACTCGAGGGCATTACAATAGGCTGGGACCCTGACCCGAGCTTAAACTCCATGACCATCTCTCCAGGTACGTGGACTTGCTCTCATTGCTCAGCCATTACTTTCTCAAAAGAAGGACATTTATTTCAAATGATCAAAAATGGCATATTTGTGGCTTAATTTTAGTTTTTATAGGTGACCAGTGGGACAATAAGACTCGACGGGTTAAAGAAAACGGATACAGAAGACACCAAAGACCAAATAATGACCGAAGGACAGCGGAGATGCCCCCTTTGTCAAGTGCTGAGGGGGTGAAGGACGGGCCTGTCCCCACGTGGTCAGGACTACTGACCCCCATCCGGGAACAGCCAGCACGGCACCTCCCCCTGCACCCCGCTCGCACGGTCCCATGCAGCTGAGTACAGGGACTGCCGTCCTGGCCAGCTTGCTTAGGAGGGTCCCAGGACAACCCAGCATGAGCTGATCGCCCTGGACAGGTCAAGTGGAGACAAAGCAATAAAGAATTTATAAAATATTAACCCAAGACCATATTTCCAAACTCTCCATAGAAAAAATAGTCATAAACCAGAGATTAAGAAGAAGTATCCATAAAGAGAAAGAAAATTCGATTGAAATCAGTCACCTACAGTCGTCAGGGGCTGTCCTCGGGGGCAGCGGGAGCCCCGTTTAGACGGTCTTTGAGGAGCGCATTCCTCGGCGGGTGAGCTTTCAGGTCGTGTGAGGACCCATCAGAGCATCTGTGAGAAGTCAGACACCCAGAGGGACATGTACAGGACAAGCACAGTCACGTCCAGAACCCAACTTCCAATGGCCAAAAAGCCTGGCCCCATCAAGAGCAGGACAACCAGCCTACTGACCTGCACACCTGGACAGTGCTCACCACAATGTGAGAGACGGCAGGCACACGGGGACCAGACACACAGACCTCACCTCGACTAAAGAGACCGGGGCAAGGCCCAGGCCTGCAGCGAGAGTCCACAGAGCCAGAGTGCAAAGCTCTGCCCTGCCGTGCTCTCTGAGAAGCCCAGCGGACGCTCCCCACAGGGACTGCCATGACCTTAGCCCCTGGGATGGCCAGGAGCGCCCGGGCTGCAGACAGCTTGGGAGCTGGGAGCTGGGGCGAGAGGGTGAGCAGGCCCTTTCCCCCTGGCCACAGAGTCCTGCAGGCTGCGGGGCCTGCCTACTGTGGTCGGCCACGGCAACCGGGCACCCACGAGGTCTGCCCTTGCAGGAAGGACCCTGGGAGTGTGGGAGCCACTGAGGGGAGGGGGGAGCAGCTCCACCTTGTATGTTTTGTAAAGAAAGAAGCGACCCGGGAATCTGTCCACACCCCTTATACAAAGTCCTCCACTTGACATCCTGAGAAATGCAGTCCTCTTTACAACTCCCTTCCAGTGCAGGGAAGAGCTCCCGGAGACGGGCACAGGCCTCCACCAACAGCAAGGGGCAGCAGGGTCTGGGGTTGGCACAGAACCCACCCAGACATGTGGCAGACCCACAAGTGCCAGCAGTGCTGCTGAGCAGTCCTCGTGTAAGTCCTCTTATTATCTAATGGGGAAGTCCCACAGTCTCTGCACATTCTTAAAAAGAAAAAGCCCTCTGTTGCCAAGAAGTTTTTGAAAGTTGCTATTTTGGTAGGACCTATGAAAATTCAGCATCTTCTCCCCCTGCTGACTCGGCAGCGCGCTCAGCTCACAGGCCCTATTTCCAGAGCCCAGTTGCCATCTGGGCCTTGAACAGATGTTTGGGACAAGAACCCTCCAAACACGAGTTTGTTCATTGTATTAAACAAAAGCAGCCCTGTTAATTTCAGTTCCATTCAGCACTGAATCTGAAGGGGGGAGCAGGGAATCAATATTTGCTAAGAGGAGAAGGACAAAATGAGTAGGGAGAAAACAATTATTTGCTGGCTTTTCAGAGAGTATTACAAATAATGATGGTTCAAAACCGTAAGAACTGCTCAGAGCACTGCCTGACATAAGCCCTTGAATCTGTGGTTCCGTTTACCCTCTGGTTCACTCTTTCCATGTAGAACTTGAATCCATGAAAATTTTTGTAGGAATACAAACTAATTGGTGAGCAAGTGTGCGCTTCCCTGCTGTGGAGTGTGTTCAGCTGTCCGGGGTCACAGCAGCCGAGAGCGGGGTGAGTTCTCAATTCCAGACATTAGGCATTCCGGAAAATAAACCGACCCCAGCAGACAACTTCAAGGTCCTTCAAGAAAAATGCGTCCTGCCCCCTACACCCCCTGAAGTCCCCCCGAACCCCGCCCCCCGGCGTGCTTGAGAGCATCAGCAGGAGCCGAAGACGGAGACAGGCACGGCTTATCCGGGCAGCCGTGTGCCCAGGGCCAGGCAGAGATCATCTTCTCCCTGAACAGCAGGGGTTGGAAAGCCCCAGTGTGAGTCACTCTGTTAACCAGGGGACCTGGGCTGGATCGCACGGGGCCAGAGGCCTGCCTGTTGCGAAACACCTTCCAGGAAATCCAGAGCTCCCAGTCCCAAGAGTGGAGTCTAGACTCTAAACTCTGCCATTTCACCCCATGGCCCCTCTGACAGAGCTGTCCACGGCTCGGCTTCTGGCAGGAACACCATGGGCCTCTCTTGCTTGACCTGATCTGCCCAGTGTGTACACCAGAGGACGAGGAGAGGCCTCCCCGCTGCTCCCTGTGATGGACAGGAGGGCCGGGTGGTGCCACTGCACTAGCCGTCGGGCAAGCCTGGGAAGCAGGCAGAGAGCCCTGGCCACAGCAGCCTCCTGTGTTCTCTGCCCTGCCTGGGCCTCGGCTGGGCCTGTGGCATTCCTAAGCCAGTGGTCTCCAGCCCCTGATCCCTGAATCCTTCATTCCACAGCTCAGAGGTGGACAAGGCCTGGACGCACAGCTCAGAGGTGGAGGACCACACAGGACCCAGGCTCTCAAGTCACAGCTCCTGTCCTTGACTTCTCTGAGCAGCAGGAGCACCGTGGTGGCCCCTTTCCCACCCGAGTGTTAGGACGCCATGTCGCCTTCTCAGAAGCGGGACAGGCCAGGAGGGAGTGGCCCACAGGCAGCTGGTGCCCAGGGAGGGACACTGGGGTCAGCCCAGCTCTGGGCATGCTCAGACTGTGCTGGTTGGAGGGGGACACAGACATGGCTGGGGTCAGAGCCCAGGGCACGTCAGGCAGGGTCTGGGCTGAGCGCTTGGCCCTAGCGTGGAAGGTAGAGGACACCTGCTGGGCAGAGGTACGGGAGAGAAGCAGAGTCAGCAAGGAGACCCCAAGAGGTGCGAGGTGCGAGGCCCAGCGCCAAGGCAGAGGCTGAGGGCCACCCCGAAAGGGTCTCCTTGGAAAGAGAGGTCGGCTTTGGCTGGGGGATGGAACAAAGCGATTTCTCTGCCCGCTTCTGTGGCAAGACCGTGCTGGCCCATGCCGGCTCCGCTGCGACTGTGGCCGGGTGGAGACAGCCCCTGTGCTCTGCCCACATCCGACACTTGACGTGCGGCGGGCAGGGACGCTGGAGCCTCTGCAATAACACACAAGAGGGCTCAGTGGACCGGACCCTTGACCCTGGCCTCCAGGTGAGTGTGTCCCTGGTGGAGTCCCGGAGTCACCTTCCTCTTTCTGTCCCTGCCGTCAGGGGCTTGAGCCAATCTCTTGACGTCTGCCATGGGGCATTGACACCAGAGCTGAGCAGCTGCCACCAACTGCCCCAGAGGCTGGTGTTGGCATTCAGCAGGGCCCCGCTCCAGGGCAGGAGGCCCAGCGCCCAGGCTCTGAGCCAAAGGAGCTGTCCCACACTCTCTCCCCCGTCTCCTCATATAAGATGCATTCAGTTAGTGCATACTGTGTGCTGGGAACCGAGGTGGGTGCCGCACACACACTAGCCCACATGATGCTCCGGTCCTTGGGGTGGTGCCCTCCTGGCACCGACCTCAGGCCGCGGAGCGAGAGCCTGAGCACAGAGCCACTGGACGCCTCTCCCGGGAGGCACGAGGGTCAGGTAATGTCTCCATCAGAGTCGGCCCTGGGGGCGTGGGTGGGCCACCACGCTGAGCAGCAGTAGCAGACACAGACTCGATTCTGTCACCTACACAGTCCTTAGATGGGACGGCACTCCTGGCAGGAGGGGACAGGGTGCAAACGTGCGGAAGAACATCAGTACAAGGGACTGTCCTTCCCGCGGTGAACCGCTCAGGCCCCTGGAGGGAGCGGTGCCCGCTGACACTCTGCCTGGGCGCCAGCCTGCACTTCTCTGCTGCCAGGGAGGCACAAAGTGGACTTTGATGAGCCGGCTGGGTGCCCAGGGGCCAGTCTACTTCTCCACATGCAGAACAGGTGGGTGCTGGCCACGACCTCCCACTCCAGCCCGGCAAGGGGACGTCGAGCTGACCACCAGCCTTCCAGGGGTGCGATTCTGAGGCGCCAACCAAGACCACCAAGAGGTACCCTGTGGCGTTTGTAGACTAGGGAATCGGAGCAATGGAAGTCGTCGGCCAGTTCTCCACAGCTGCGACAAAATGCCTGAGAAAAACATCTTAGAGCAGGAAAGGTTCATTTTGGCTCGTGGTTCAGCCCGTGGCCTTGGCTCTGTTGTTTCTGGGCTGTGGTGAGGCAGAACATCATGGCGGGAATGTGTGGCAGAGCAGAGCTGCTCGCCTGGCTGCCCGGAAGCAGAGAGAGATAGAGAGGGTGTCAACCAGGTGCTGGGGACAAGACACACCATCAGTGGCCTGGCCCAGTGGCCCACCTCTTCTACCAGGCCCTCCTCCTACGTTTCCACCTCCCACACAGGAGCCGGGGGACAGTCCAGATCCAGAACCTCCCAGACCTCCAGAGCACAGTGGTCCCAGGGCTCCTCTGGATCTCAGGAGTCAGACTCTGCTCGGAAGCCAGATGACACTGTCCAGCTCTGCGAAAGGCTGCTCTTGCCGGGTGCAGCACGTGTTCAGGATGAGGTGCCTCCTCTCCCTTCAGGGGAGGCAGGACCGGGCCTCTGCACTGTGACTCCGCGCAGAGAACCGCACAGGGAGGCCCCAGCAGCGGGGCCCTGACGCCGTCCACAGTGCAGGGAAGGACGCAGGGAAGGACGCGGTCCTCCCGCAGGTCAGGCCTCCCTGTGTGCTCCGCCCCCGGCTCCTCAGGGAAGAGGCCAGCACCACCCTCCCCTCCCCACCCTCGGCTGGCGACCATATCCCTCGCACCGCTGGAGACATCCGGGACCGGGAGTGACCTGAGGGTGTTCTCACAGCTGCAAGAGGCTTTTCCACTTGAGTCTGTAAAATAGGCCCTCACCCCCTGGAGGGGGAGTCCAAGCCCAGCCCACTTCTGAGTCCAGCGAAAGGAAGTTTGTAGATGTTTAGTTTGTGCCTCAGCAACTACCAAAGGGAGCCCGGGTCCCCACCTGGCCTTGAGGTCCTGACGTGGGGCCCTTTGGCTGTGTGCCGGGCCTCAGGTCCACTCTGGCCTGTCTCCAGCAGCCTGCTCCAGGGGGAGGGGAGGCCCTGCCCTCCTGGCCTCCGCCAGCTCAGGCCCAGGGCTGCCATGGGCATCTGGGCAGCAGCAGCCTCACAACTGCCAAGACTCGGCTTCAGAGGGAGTGTAGCTGGGCAGCTGGGCAGCGGACGGGAGGCTGGCTTTGTTCCCCCGTCAGCCTGCCCCGTCACCGGCACACGCACAGGCACACGCAGGCACATGGGCACCACCCGGGCTGAGGCCAGGGTCCTTCTGCTGTCAGTCCACGAGATCTCGAGCTCCGTCCCCACAGTGCCACGTGGCATTAAAAACAGGTGACACTGTGCGGCATCCCCCTGCTGCTGACTCTCGGCAGAGGACAGAACCCACGCGGCAGGGAAGCCCCAGGCGGGGCGGAGGGGCCGGCGGCTGCGGTCTCAGGAATCTCTGAGCTCCCTTCTTCTCCTGGCCCTTTCCCAGAAGCTGGGCCTCGGCGATAGATTTGGGGGCTAGAGACGCTTTTTATACGCAGTTCAGTGATTTTCCAAACAGCAGCCGCCCTGGGAGCGGGGGCCGCCCTGGGAAGGCCTCCCCCAGCTCTCTGCCGCGCCGAGGACTCTGCCTGCCAGCTCCAGGCGGCACCTGGGACCCTGAGGAGGCAGCCGGGCCCTGGTACAGGAGGCCACTGGCGCCTCACCCACTGCCCAAGTGGCCTGCAGAGGCCCTGCCCTCCCCAGGCCTGGGCAGGGCTGCAGCTCAGACAGGACGGGCCCTTGCCTGCCTTGCTGAGTGGGATGCAGGGGCCACAGGCAGGTGGCAGAGGGGCCTGGCGGGGGCCCAGCCACCACGGCCTGCAGTGGCAGAGGACTGGGGGATGGGCCGAGCGCCAAGGTGCAGCTTCAGAAATGAGGGCTCTCCAAACCCCCGTATCCCACCCTGTCCTGGGACGGCTTCGAAGAGTGTCCCAGCACACAGAGAGGGACAGGCCCAGGTCTGTGGCTTGGGCAGGTCGCCAACTTCTCTGAGCATCCACCCACCCCCTTGAAGGAAGGAAGGGGTGCTGCCTGAACGAGGCCACTCCAGGGAGGACCCCACACGGTCCTTGAGGCCTCTAAGGGCCCCCGCTGCCCCTCGGTCTCCTGCCCAGAGGCCCACTGAGCTCATGGTGTCTCCTGCCTGCTCCGTCCCTCCCTCCTGACCTGCCTCTTCTCCACCCGTCCAGCACACTCACCTGGCCTGTCCTCTCCCAGAGTCCCAGAGGCCACTGTGGTGGTTTTCCACTGGGCACAGAGCAGATGGCCCCCACCGCTCCTGCCCAGGTGGTACCTGCAGACATGCACATGAGCCCCGGCCCCACAGAAGGGCACCCCTCCCCGGGTGCTCACAGAATTGCAGGTCCACTCCCACGCCAGCCTCCCGGGTTCCCGCACGTCAAACCTCCAAAGAGAGCGGTGGTGACGAGCCACTGTGCACGCGGCTTCCCTTGTCTGCCACCCGCCTCGGACCAGGGTGCCCAGGCTCTGGGGCACAGCTGCAGATTAAAGATCCAGGAACGTGCGCGCGCAGGAGGACCCGAGATTGGAGTGAGTGCAGGCAGCGCGTCTTTCTTTCCCTCGTCCCCTCCCTGTTGGCTTTTCCCCACTTTTTAAAAACCACAGTCATTAAAGATGGCCCCTGAGGAATGGCATAGGTACCGAGAGGTCACGGAGGTCGTGACTTCCAGCCCCCAGCCCCCAGAAAGCTCTGCATCAAGCCAGTTAGTTCCACATTCACAGCGACACTGGAGACTCCCTAGAGAAACTGTGCAGAAGGAAACGAATTGTGATGTGATTCCCGCCTGCGGCCATACCACCCTGAACGCGCCCCATCTCCGATCTCGTCTGACGTGATTTCCCCACTCTCCATTTGCCAAGGCTGCTTGCACTTAGAAAATTCTTATGAATGAAAAACCAATGAAGCTCCCAGCAACTTCAGTGGCCAACGCCTGGTCTTTGTGGGGAAGGACCTTGAGACTTTAGGGACCAGGCTGGTGTTTAACACTCTCTGAGATGTGTCTTCGATCATGCTTGGGTAGTTGTGTTTTTTAGAGATAAATGTGCTCTCCACTATAACAAAGACCCTGTTAGCTTCTGTCACTATGACAAAATACCTGAGATAATCACTTAAAAAGAGGAAAGGTTCTTCCGGTTCACAGTGGGAGCTGTAGGCTGTGGTCAGTGGGCTGCATTGCTTGGGGCCTGTGGCAACACAGCAGAGGCAGATGCTCCCCTCATGGCAGCCCACAGCAAGAGCGAGAGAGGGACAGAGCCCAGATCCGGGGCTTGGCAGGTCCCCCACCTCTCCAGTCGTCCACCTACCCTTGGACTCACAAACAGTGCTGCTGCCTGAACTCAGCCTCCGCCTCGTGGTGAGGAGTGCCTTCTTTATGGTTCTAAGGAGGGTGAGAAGTCAGAGGCAATCAGGGAAGTTGGAAGGGTCTCCTCGTGTGCAGCTGCAGGTCTTCAAAAGTGCCACCCGAGGCGGAGAAGCCGTGGCCCTCATCACCCTGCCCACCCCTCTGGCCGCAGCCCTCCCTGCTGGAGGGGCCCAGGGGCATCAGTCCACCAGTGCCACCTGCTGGATGCCCCTGGACACACAGGGCAGCAGGGGACACAGCAGCAGGCAGGTGGGGCAGCTGAGCGCCTGCACCCACCACTGGCCAATGGCCAGTCCTCACTGCCCGGGGATGGAGATGTCCAGCTCCAGGGGAGGAAGAACCAGCCAGGGCGAATGCACGACCTCACTTGCAGAACCTCAGCTTCTGGAAGAAAACTGCTTCACGTGTCAGAGCCTCGAGGCCCCCTGGGCACTGGGGCCAGGCTGCTGTGGGCAGTCAGGGGTGGGCAGCAGCCCTGGGCAGGCGCCTTCCCTAGGGGACACCTTCAGCCCCCTCACGTGGGAGGAGCATGGCCACTTCTCCCAGATTTTTTCAAGGGAATTCAGGAATCCAGGTGCTGATGTGAAATCTCTCATATTCAAGTGTTTACTCTAAATTTTCTTAAAATAGGTCATTTTTAAAGTTTCTGTTCTAGAACTCCAATGCACAGTTTTGAAGAAAGAGAGAATTTATTCCTCTTGAAGCAAAAAGTTGGAATTAGTTTGACCTGGGAGAAGTCAGGAAGAGAGAGAGCTGTGTCAAGTGGATCCTGTGCGTAGCCTCCCACCTCCATGTGCAGCAGATCCTGTAGGTGGAGATGCTCGACACCCACCCCAAATCCCCTCCTCACTAATCTGCCTCTACTACACCAAGTGAAATTAATAATTTAATTTCTGAGCTTCCCTGAAAATAGTAGTTGTCTTGTGGTACCTAAAACAGCATCTGCTGGCCTGAAATAAAAAGACAAAATCTTATCAGAACACAGGTCTTTACCGCCTATTCTTCCCCTTTCTTCTATTTCAAAATGTTGATGAAAAGTCTGGAAGTGCAGCAGCCCTAATGTGACCATGATGACAAATGCTCCGTATGAAGAATGGTAGAGCAGGAAGATTGAAAGAGTGTGGGGACCACAGGACACACATGCCACCTCCCTGGCCTGCCTGTGTTCCTCCAGACTTCTTACTAAGTGAGAAAAATCAGGGCTGTATCTGATCCCGGATTCCTGAGAAAACAGAGCGTACAGCAAGGGTTCAGTGTTGACTGCTGGTCTGTGAGTGTGGGGAAACGGGCAGCACGAGGAATAGGGCAGGGTGGTGCCACCACACGCCAACCCTTCCCAGTGGACATCGGAGTCACTTGGCGGAGACGTCCAGCTGGACATGTGGATGTCTCTGGCCAGGCTGGATGGACGAATGTCTTGGAACAGCCCGTGAGAGGAGGAGGAGGGCTCTGTCTTCCCAACTCCCTCCCGTCCCTTGTTCTGGGCAGTAGAAGACTCCCCCTGAAAGGTGTGCACTCCACTTCCTCTCAGCCCCTTTGGCAGCTTTGGGGAGGCCAGACTGATGCCCAGTGATGTGACATGATGGGCAAGGGAAGCCAGGAGCCCCAGGTACCGCTGGTCATTCTGCCCAGCAAAACCCAGGGTGGACACCTGAGTCCCCTGGGCAACTGAACAGTGGACCCTGATGGCCGAACAAAAGTACAGGGCTAAGGACGCGGAGGGTTGGGACGAAGCCGGCAGGCCAGGCTGCTGTGACCACAGGGCTATTGGACTGGTGCTCCCCAGGACGTGGGTGCGGGTCAGTCAGGAGGCGCTTCTCAGAGGCTGACTCTGATTTTTAAATGCTCTTTTCTTTGAATGATACCTTTTTTGCTCCATTGATTTTAAAAACATCTTCTGTTTGAAGGCCATCTACTCACACAGCACGTGTTCTTGTTAAATACATCGACATGCTTTCTCTTTGTGAAAATGTCAAGCATCACAGAAAAAGCTCATCACTGGTCACTGCTGCCTGTCACCATTGTCCTCAAAGGTAACTGAAGTCACTGCCTTTGTGCCATAGGAACCTGTCAGTTCTTTGGTTCTTTCCCAGGTATTTGCATAGAAATTTTTCATATGTGGGCATTTCTTTCTTTTTAGTTCTTTCCCATTCAATTTATTTATTTCTTGAGGTCAGTGGAAGAAATGAAAAGAGATTTCAAAAAATATAAGCTTGAGGGAGACAATATTTGAAACTCACACCTAGCAAAGGACATGTATGCAGAATATATAAAGAAGGGCTGGGCTGGGGCTCAGGGTAGAGCACTCGCCTGGCACGTCAAAGGCTCCGGGCTCAGTCCTCAGCACCACCTAAAAATAAATAAGCAAAATAAAGATACTGTGCCCATGTATAACTAAAAAATAAAAATATATATAAAGAAGACCCACAGCTCTACAGCAAGACCAAACGGCCCGACTTAAAAACAGGCCAAGATCTGAGCAGACCCCTCCCCAGAGAGGCTCTGCCAGTGAAGAGCCCAGGAGAGGACCTCAGCCTGTGGGAACAGGGAGATGGGAGTCAAGGCCGGATGAGAAGTCGCCACACCCGTGATGATGGCTCAAGTAAAAAGTGAATAACGAAGGCAGTGAGCAAATCAGTAGAACTGACAGCATCAGGTGTGGGGAGGCTGCTGACGGGCGTGACGGCCTGTCCACACTGAAGGCCTCCTGGGGCTCCTTAGGAATCCCCAGAGGACCCAGAAGGGTGCCTGCGTTTGGCCTGGAGGAAGCGAAACACCTGCTCACATGAAATCCAGCTCCCAGCTCTGCTCACCTTTGCCCAAATGGAAGCCATCAAAGCGAGACCCAGGCTTCTGCTCAGTGAACCTCTGCTGATGTGGAAGAGCAGCGAGACTGGACACTTGAGGGGCAGAGCTGCAGCTTGGTGGTGGGGCGCTTGCCTAGCCCGTGAGGCCTGCGTGTGATCCTCAGGACCACATGCACAGAAACAAAGCAAAGGCACTGTGTCCAGCTACAACTAAAAAATCAAAAAATGAAAGAGATCGTATATTCAACCAGCCTCCTGGGCCGGGGAATGGAGTCTCGGTCCTGCCGGGACCAGGGAGCCTAGTACACAACCCCACCCTCAGGAAGGATCTCCTAAGAAGGGGACCGAGGGTCCTGGGATACTAGACCCTTAACAGCTGGTTCTCCAGGGCAAAGCCCTGGCTGGCACGTGTGCTAAGGGCCTGTGCACAGGCTCCTGCCGTGGCCGGCTTCAAGCTGCCACGTGACATCACTGAGCAGAGCGGGGAAGAGCGCTGGCTCTCGGGTCCCCCCACACCACCAGCCAGAGCCAGGCAGAACTGGAGGCAGCCGGCTGCGCTGCCAGCACTGAGTCCTCAGGATGCAGCAGAAGCCCTAACCCCAAACTGGAGTCCCAAGACCCCAGCGTTCCAGTGACTCAGAGCAACCCCGAGGGTGGCTCATGAATACGTGGAACTCCTCTGAGAGAAGTGTGTGTGTGCGTGTGTGCGTGTGTGTACTGCTCACTACAAAAAAGATAACCAGGCAGATAAGTAAACAAGACCACACAAACAAGAACCAGCAAAATAAGATAAAATAAAAAACAGACAAAAGAAAGCCACCTCAGGTACCCAGAGAGTGAATGACTGGGAAGGGAGCCAGGCACTAAGGAAATCTTACTGAATGATCGATTCTATTTATATAGAAGTCAAAATGCAAAATAGAATCGCAGTGCTTGGATTTACATAGTTAGGTTGAAAAGTACAGAGAAAATAAGGAAGTGAGCACAACAGGAACCGCCATCATGGCAGGTGGTCAGTCAGGAAGCTGTGCCTGGGAAGGAGTGTGCAGAGGAAGGTCCTGTCCTGGTTCTGGGGGTGGAGATTCTGTGCTCCCTACTTACTGTCCACTAAACTGTTCAGACGTATTAATGCATCTTTCTCTTTATATTTCACAGGAAAAAATTAAAAATAATACCATGCCCACGCCATCTTTACCCCATGATACAGAGGTGACTCAACATTTGCAAAACACCTCCGTGGTCCCCCCATGCGGCTTCTGCCGGAAATCTCAGCCTGTGCAGCGGCCACAGAAGGCAGTCTAGAGAGGGAGCCCAGACGCCAGGGAGCCAGCCTGGAGGTGGAGGGCGGCTGCACAGAAGCCCCGAGGGCCAGGTGCTGAGGTCGAGGTCCCACCTCTCAGGACCTCTGCCTACACAGAAGGCGTGTGTGTCACTGCTGTGCCTTAAGGCCCTGGTGTGAGAGGCCTGGGCCCCAGGACGGTGCTGTGGGGAGGCAGGGGCCCTGGGAGCAGAGGCCGATCCGATCGGGAGCTCCTTAGGTCACAAGGAGCATGCCCTCCAGGGCTGGTGGGACCTGGTCTCCTCCTTCTCTCTCTCTGCTTCTGGTTCATGATGTGAGTGGTTTTCCCATCACACATTCCCATAAGGGAGCCCGTAGGAATGGGATCACCAGACCTTGGACTGGACCCTCCAGAGCCTTGAACTAAATGCACCTCTTCTCTGTCCAAGACAACGGCCTGCAGTGCTCGTTGTGATGATGGGAAGTGACTGACCAGTGGAGCTCCCCAGGGTCACACAGCACAGCAGAGCAGGCAGCAAGCTCTCAGGACTAGCAGCTGTGTGTCCCCCCCGATTTCCACATGGAAGCCTAGCCCCAGTGTGGGCAGGAGGGGGTAACTAGGCCTTACGGACAGAGGCTCGTGCCTGGTGAAAAGAGCCCCAGGGAGCCCCCCTCACTCCCTTCAACCACGGAGGTGAGGACCGCAAGAAAGGAGCCCTCGCCAGACCCTGGACCTTGGTCTTCCCAGACGGCAGAACTGTGAGAAATAAGCTCCTGCTGTTTATAAGCCACCCAGTTTGTGACAGTTTTATCACAACAACCCAGAGGTACAGACCCACATCGCCACGTTCAGGGCTTTTCCTGTGCCACTAGAAACGCAAGAAAAAGAGCCTCCTTCACAGCAGCAGCCAAAGTATTCACGTCCAGAGCAAACCCAACACAAGTGCGCTGCGCTCGTCAAGAGAGGACTCCACTGAAGGGGTTTTTAAAGCAAGATGGTAAAAAAGAGAGAGAGAGAGAAAACAATCAGTTCCTTGATTTTCAATCAAACAGACATCAACTCTCCCCTGAATTGATGCCTAACTCCAATGAGATTCTAACTAAAATTCCAACAGGGTTTCCCAGGACTCCTGACAACTGTTTCTGAAATTCACGTCCACCCTTAGGCTCATGCACAGCCGGGCTTGTGTGGGGCTCTCGCCAGGCAGCTGTCAGGACCCACCACAGAGCCCACCCGGTGAAGGGTGCGGACTCCATGGAGCCACCTCCGCTCCCCACCCAGCCTCCCAAGGGAACCCATGGCCATGCCACGCTCTGCTCCCAAAATGGACCGGACAGACAAGATCCCACAGGTGAGCCACAGCCAGGGCTGCAGGGCACCATGGCCAAGTCCACGGTCACTCTCCACCTCCTGTAAAGGCCATGGGGCGCCCAGGGCAGGAGCGTGGGAGGCTGGGGAAGCTACCTTCGGGTGCAAGGGGCAGGCGGCGGGGCACACCTTGGAATCACAAGCACCTGAGCCTGTGAAAGGGGAAGAAGGTGTACGGCCACGAGGCCGAACTGGCTAATTATTACGAGACCTTTTTGTATTAATTAAGAATTTTCTTAAATTTCTTTTGCAAATACCTTATTATTTCCACCACGGCAAAACACACCTGCAAAACCGCCACTCACTCGCCCATGTTCGCTGCCGCGCACCCTCCAGACTGCACCTGGCCACGGGGCTCCCCACGGTGAGCAAGGCGCCCACCGCTCCCTCCGCCCCCTGGCTGTGGCCCACAGGCCCTCCCAAGGGACCCTTCCTCCGGAGCCACCTGAAGGCTGAATCGCTCCTTCCCATGGTCCATCCAGCTGCGGTGGCCTTTGGGGGCTCCCTTGGCCATGGCATGTGTGATGGGGTGGGTGTGGGCACGCAGACGTCTTCCCGGGTGGTAGGTGTGCACCCCGAGGCGGAATCGCGGCTCCCGTGGCCTCACCCGTCACCTCGAGGCAGCAGATGGAACCCTGCTCACCCTCTAAGGAGCCTTTCCATCTCTGAAGCCACTGCTGGCCCCATGTGCTGCCCTCTGCAAAGGCTTGCCAAGGTGCAGGGTCTGAAGAGCTGCCGAGCTCCAGAATGGCTTGGGAAAGGAGCGTCCTGTTCCTAGAACAGGGGGAACCCCTGCACCCCGGCTTTCCTCCAAGGCGGAGGGCTGGCCAGTGGAAGCCCAGTGTCCAGCTGCCATGTGCACACATCAGACCATGGTCGGTCAGGAGCCGTGTGGCCGGGGGGCTGCCTAGCCAGGCCTTGCCCCAGTGTGCGCAGCCCAGTCTCCCAGGTCCTTGCCTGTGCACCTGCCACCCCTGCTCGACTGCAGAGGGAAAGGCCTCCTCCAGCGCCCTCCACTCTGTGGGGCAGGAGGGACCAGGCAGCACTGGCCATTTCCTAGGGCATCGCAAGTCCACCAGGAATCAGGAGTTCAGGGAAGCTTAAAACTAAATCTGAAACTACAGACATGGACAAGAGGGTGGCGGCTATGCCCGGGAGTTTCGCCAGGCCAGCCGCTCCAGCCACGTGTTGCACCCCAGCGAAGAAATGGCCCTTGGAAACACAGGACCAAAGTCAACCACGGACAGCTATGGGCTGCCCAGGCAAAGAACCAGGACTGGAACCAGCCAAGCAGGGCCACAGTTCACAGGCCCCTGTCAGACAGAACCAAGGGCCTGTGCTTCCTCCCCACAAGGCCCCAGGAACAGGCGTCTCCCAGGAAGATTCCTGCCGGAATCTGGGAATTATAAAAATTTGTGGCATGTTCCAATTCAAACAAAAGCCACGATATTTTTTTAAATACTGAATATAAACTTAAATGTGGTGCAGAGAAATGCCACTGATGGTCTAAGGCACTCGTAGTATCACTGACTGTCTGCGCAGGTGTTCACTGAGCGCTTACTGTATGCCAGGTTCTCGCTCAGCCCTGAGCCCTGAGCAATGAAAGGGAGAGTCTCAGTCCCTCTCCACAGGAAGCCAAAGCCGACCAGAGCAGAGGCAGCTTGGTCTCAGGTTCAGATTTGGGCCATGACATTTTCAATATCAATTAATCTGTGGGTGTTTAAGCAGGAAAGAACACAGGGCAAAGCGGTGGCGGCATCCGGGTGTGTCCTCTTTAAGAACATTGTCATTAGTGCGTTCTAGTTCTACAGACTTCCACTGACTTTCAGTTGTTAAGCTAGGGGTCCTGGTGCTCCTAAGCCAACTACTAGCAGAGAGAGACGAGCTCACCAGCAACAGGTGACTGAGGTAGGAGCTGACTCTGCCCAGCCTGGAGCCCAGGGTGCAGATCTGGACAAGTAGGTGCTCTGGGAACAGAGCAGCAGGCAGTGGAGGTGGGCGCAGCAGCTGCTGCCTCTGCCTTCTCATCCCCTTACAGAATGCTCCTGTTCCAGGGAAAGAGCTCTGCGGCGGAGCTCGCTGGGGGTGGACTCCTGGGCAGGATGCATGAGTGGCACAGCAACTCGGCGACCCTCGTAGAAGACTGCAACACGGCACGAACCAGACTCTTCACAGGAAGCAGTGCTCTGAAGACGGCTCCAGAGAGAACGTGAGGTCAGGGTTGGGGGACTCTTTGGTGGGAGGCAAGGGGAAAGTTGCCCCTCTGCAGCGGGTGGGGGGAGAGTGGGGAGGGTCCTGAGCCCCTTCTGCCAGCCCAGTCGCTCCTCACACGCCAGCTTCTCTGCAGGTGAAGGACCAGATGCCGGGGAAGGGGGTGGTTCACCCTGATGGACGTGCTGGTCCTATGCCGTTCTCAGGTTCTCCAAAGTAGAAAAAGTCAGCAGGGGCGGGAAGTCTGTCCTCCATGCACAGCCTCCCCCATTGCCTCCCTGCATTGTCCCTAAGGAGACCTGGCTCCAGAAGGCCCCAGTGAAATAGGGGCAGGCAAGAGACAGAGGCCCAGAGTTGTCCAGAAGGTCTGGAGTTGGAATCAGACTTTACCAGTTCTGTGGAGGACAGGGCCCTGAGCTGGAGGGTGCCCAGTGAGGACTCTGCAGAGGACAGGGCATGTGGCCGGGGCTTAGGGACAAAGGGGTCTTTCTGAAGAGTGACTGGGTGGGTGGGGCGGGTAGAGTCACAGGTGCAACTGTCCCAGAAGGAATGAGTCTCTTCCTGTGTGAATGGAATGGAGTTTCTCTGGACCTGGGCTTTGTCCTTCATTCATGGCTGAAACTCTGGCTCCAGAGATTGCCCCCCAGCTCTGAGCCTCTGACTCACTGTTCACCAAAGTCCGAAGATGTCAGAACCTTCCAGGCTCTGGGGCAGATTCGGCTGCAGGCCCGAGTCAGGGAGCATGGTCCAAACCCCAGGACACAGCACCTGTGGGGGCAGCCTGGGCTCAGGGGGGCCCTGTCCCTGCACACTGGTCCTGCCCAGCGCCTCTGCGAGGACGAGCGCTTCCGCACACGCCACAGGCCGCCTTGGGCCTCTCACCCCGGGCGACAGTGTCACGGGGCTGCTGTGCCCACACTCCTCTCCAGACCCTGCTGTCACTCAGCAAGTCCTGGGGCGAGTGTCCAGAGGACACAGCGCTTCCTCCTCGGCGTGCCATGTTTTGGAGAGATTGTGTAGCAGAGCAGCGGCCACTCCAGGAAGGCGGCGAGCGCCAAGCGTGGGGAGGAGCTGTCCTTCCCTTGGTGTGTCTGCCCATCAAGCTCCACGCAGGACAGGTCCTTGCAGGCCACCATGGGGCAGGCTGGTGGCTGTGGCCGCCTGCTTCCTCTCCTCACTGTCCTCACCCACTCTGCCCCTCTCTTTCCCTGTCTCTGCCCTGCAGCCGTCGTCCCCCCCCCCCCCCCCCCGGCCACCCCTCCTCCTCCACTTTCGCCTCTTTCTGTGTCTCTCTGTCTCTCCACCCGTCCAAGGAGGACGGGACTGCCTGCCCCTCCTAGCGCCCCTCTGTCTCCAGGAACTCTTCTGTCACCTCTCAGCCTCGCACACCCGCAGCAATCGTCAATCAGCGACTGTTGGGGAGCCGTCTTCCCCTGGCCTCTCTCGGGAACCCCTGGCTTCCTATGAACCTTTGCCCTCTCCAGACCTTGTTCTCACAGGCGTTTCTGGGTGGTGTTCACTCTTGTTTTTAAACACCCAGAAAAGTCGTTTTTGACCTGGTTGGACCCCTGCGCCCTGGGGCTCAGTCCCCAGCTCTTTCCTCCTTGGGCCTCCCCCCACAGGCTCTCCTCTGCCTGGGGACTGGCTCTTGGTGGTGCAGGCCTGGACCCCCTGTCCTCTCTCTCTCTCCCCCTCTCCGACCCCCGCCCTCTTGCTCATTCTGGGGTGCTCTGGAGCTTGTCTGTGCCCCAGTTCACTCTGCGTTCAGGGACACTGTAGGGTCCCACAGGAGCTCAAGGGGTGACACCTCAAGGTTTACCCATTTGCTGAAACAACACAGCTGTCCTCACCTGGGCCCTGTATGGATTCCAGAGGCAGGACCTCTCCCTGCCCTCAAGGGGGCTGGGGGTGCCCCCAGGACCGGCCTATGGACATGACACCACCCAGCCGACCCGTGGCTGTCAGAAGACATGGGAAGGCACCCTGACAGCCATGCTCAAGGGGACAGCAGGTGCTAGGAGAAGCACGGTGTCCTCCAGGAGGCCCAGGACAAGCTTCTTCTGCTTGGGAAACGGAGATGACCCCAAGAAAGAGGGCATCTCACGTTAATCACCAGCAACAAGGAGACTACTTGTGTTTTCCTTGTCTTTCAATCTGTCAACCCCTGCGGGCAAGCCACACCATTTGCATGTTTTGATCATCCTGAGCTTTCTGAGTTGCCTCTGAAACTAGTTCCCCTGGACTGAAGAGAGTGCTTACAAACCTGGTCCACAAAACTCCAGGCCGCCCGACCTGTGGCCACCTCTGGAGGCCAACACGCTCTGGCATCTAGGCCAGCACCTACGGCACTGGTCACAGATGGGGAAGGCTGGCCTTGCCTAGCTCCTCCGGGCCACGACTGGAATTCTTCTGGTCCAGGTGTGCAGGAAGGGGCTCGCTCCAGGTCACTCTTGGGCTGAGTCTGCACAGACAAGGCCACCAGCTCACCTCTCCCAGTGTGTCCACGCATGGCTTTCGGCTCTGACCAAAACAGTCACTGTGTCCGTGCTCTTGGGGCGCTGGCCCGGAGATGCCATGGGTCACTGGGCGCTGGCACCCCACCTGGTGTTCCAAACACCCGACCCAGTCAGGGTGTGATGTGAGGCATCTCTGCTGTTTTCCTGGATCCAGAGACATGGCCTGTGCGAAGCGCCGCGGCAGCCGGCTTGCACTGACGAGCAGGTATTGCCATCCAGGCCCTTACGAATCTGTTTCTAGAACACAAGGATTCGAAAGATGAGGTCCCTCTGGGAACGGGAGTCTTTGTTGTTCCTCCTGCCCCAGGTCTCGGTGAGTGTCCCGCGGGGTGTGCTCCCTGGGAGGGTGTGCGTGGCGAGGCCTGGAGGGTAGCAACAGCAGCCCAGCCTTTCGGGAAGAGCGAGGGTTTACAAGCAGTGTCCTCAGCAAAGATACCCAACCTGCACAATAGGTACGTTCCTCACTCCGTCTCTGAAAGCTGAGAAATCTATTTTTTTCTAGCTTCCACAGTCCATGGCCTTCCCATTCAATCTTGAATAATAGCACTGAATTGAGCTCTAAAAGCTTCCGAAGTTTGAAGCCTTTTGACAAGTTAATTTAGCAGTATGGTAGAAACTTCTTCCCCAAGACAGAATAGAGCCATCATATCATGAATGCAGCAGTCATCCCCGGGAAAGAAAACACCATTAGGGTTAGAAACGCTGGCTTATGGAGAGAGTCTGTGGTTTCGCGTAATCTACCATCAATATTTCAGGAGAAAGATGCCCCACTCCTCAGTCAGCTGGAAGTCAATATCCCCACTTAAAGCCGACTCCGGGGCCGGGTCACATGCATCTTTATTGGAAAAATAACGTTCTCTATGCAGTGTTTCTTTCTGCAGGTCTTCAGATTCTAATTGTGGGGTGTGTGTGTGTGTGTCTGTCTGTGCGCACACACGCATGTGTACGTTACCAAAAAAACTCTTTTTCTAGGAAAAACAAGGAAGAGAAGCAGCAATATTTCTTCTGCCCCCAACTCCTGCTCTCGTGAGTTCTCGCCCCTTCAAAGAGAGGCTGAATGAGATCAGAGGCCTGCGTCACACACAGGAGAGCTCCACGGAGGTCTGTCTGCTGCCGGTCGTCTGTTTTTAAAAATTAAAGTCAGTAACACAAAGCACCTGGCTCCTATTTTACAACAGCAGTAAGGAAAGGGACAGCCTCCCGGCCTTTGGCCCAGCGCCTCAGTGTGACTGCTGAGAAACTCGGGAAGGGAAATTGTCACCCATGAATAGAACGAATGGGAGGATCCGATAAAGATCCGACTTTATCATGATGGGGAATGAAGCCAAGAAAAATTAATTATATTTAACAAAGAAGTGCTTCAGATGCCATTTGGTCCTGTGCCCTGAATATAAATCTCCAAATGTTTCTCACTTGAATAGTTTAGTGGGAAAAAAATAAAATTGAAATTAAAAAACAGATGCCCTATTGTTGTGTTTACATGATTCCATGAGCTGCTCTGAAGTGCTCTGCGGGTCACCCAGCTCCCTGCTGGTGGGGGAGGCAAGCTGGGTGTGGGCAGGGACCTCTTGCCTGGGGCTAGGGCTCAGCAAGGCCTTCCCCAGGACAGATCCCAAGGCCACACAGCCAGGCAGGAGTGCCTACCAACCACTCCCTTCAGGGTGGGGGAGTGCAGGGGCTCGTCCTGTTCACTGACCCACGGAGGGAGAGGACGTTGGATGGGCTGGGACCAAAGGACCAACACAACTGGCCGAAGTGATTTAAAGCACACACTTGGAATCAGCCAGCCCTGGTGTAGAGGGAGCATTGCTCTCTACAGATGCCGCCGAGTGAGACCCCCAAGAGGTTCCGCCAAAGGCCTCCTGCATACTGGGTGCCATGGGAGGCCCCAGGGCCACAGACGGGGATAGGAAACAGGTATTTAAGGTTGTCCACACATGCCCTTAGCAGGGTTCTCTCTTGTTTCTCAAGTCTCCTTACCTTTTTTTTTTTTTGGTACTGGGGATTGAACTCAGGGGCACTCACCCACTGAGCCACGTTCCCAGCCCTGTTTTGCGCTTTATTTAGAGACAGGGTCTCACTGAGTTGCTTAGTGCCTCACTTTTGCTGAGGCTGGCTTTTGAACTCACGATCCTCCTGCCTCAGCCTCCTGAACCGCTGGGATTACAGGCACGCACCACTGTGCCTGGCAGGTCTCCTTATCTTCAACCACAAGTGACGATTTATCAGAGCACCTGTCTCCCTGGGGCCAGTGAGGATTAAAGAGAAAAGAACTACCCTGGGCGGCCTCAGTGCCTTTGCACAGAACGACTGCTCAGGTGTCTAAGTCGAGATCAAGCAGGACTTTCAATCAGTCTAAGTTATAAGTTTCAGCAATATTTTTGGGGTTAAATGTTAAAAAAGAGTCTCAGAATAACAAAGAACATACTCACTTTAAAATAAAATCCTATGAGACACACAACGACTCATAGCTTCTTCCTTCTAACCAAAATAATCCAAAGCATTGTAGTCATTTAAAAAGTCACCTACTTGCCCCACATTTATATACTCCTTTGAATTATCATTATATTTTGTGATATCTTTTGTACCTTAGTAACTTTTTCAGTGGGAAATATAATTTGATTCTCATAAGAAATAACGGATTTCAGTGGTGTCCATAGAACTGAATTCTGAAGCCAACACCCAGTGGGGTTTCATGAGTTTTAGTTGGTGCAACTGGTGATGTTCCTCCCTGTGACAAAGAAACAACATGGGATTTTTGTCTTTCCTGGGTCACAGAAATAATATCCGTTCACAAAAATCTGTGGAGGGCCTTGAGCTGTGGAAGGTGGGGAGCCTGTAGAGCAGCGATGAAGAGGTGAGGTTCCAGAGCTTCTTGACTCGTATGAAGACAAGCACTGGGTAAAGGATCACCAGGAGGTCAAATACTAGAATCTTGACAGAGAAAGTTTCTGTTCTTTGAACTGTGTTTCATAATTTTATGCTGTATGTCTGCATGTTTTTTTTATTTTTGTCACTATCAAATATTTCAAACTTAAAAAAGTATAAAGCATAATTAATGATCACACACATTTATGCACTTTGTCATGTGTATCCATAGTTATTCATTCCTTTTTGTTGTTGCGTAGTACTCCATGGAACAGAGGTGCCACTCTGCTTGCTCACTCAGTTGTCAGCAAGTCTTTGGAGTGTTTTCAGTTTGTGGCTTTGGTGAGTAGAACTCCTGTAATCACATATCTTGGTTTTGTGGAGCATAAATTTACATTTCCCCTGGAAGAATATGGAGCAGTAGGATTGCCAGGTCATGTTAGATACATGTTTATTGTTGGGGAAAAACTGCAAGAAATCAAAGCAGAGCACCTGTGTTCTGGAGCAAGGAGCCAAGCTTCATGGCCAACCCCTGGGCACTGCGGTCCTCGGCCTCCTCCTTGGTGCCTGGCATCGTCATTCAAGTGGCTGTGCAGTGGCAGCTCATGGTGGCTTTCGCATTTCCTGGTGGCTAACGATGTTGAACAATGTTTGCCTTTTTGGTTTATGCTTCTCATGGTCTATATAAGAGATCCTTCCACAGACCGTAGATGTTCCTTCCCACGTTGTCTTCTAGAACTCTGGTGTTGCCTTTTTCCCATACGAACCATTCCTCTGTCAGGCTTCCGTGTTTGAAGGGGATGGTGACCTCACATTGTTCTTCCAGCAGGAGCAGTGCTGTCCGAGCAGCTCCACATGCAGCCTCTGTCCTGGGTCCAGTCTCCATATGTACATGCGTCCTGGCTGGGTCACCTGTCACCTGGCTCTACTTGTCCATCCCAATGCCAATGCCCTATGACCAAACTCCTGAAGCTTAGACTAGACTTTGATACCTGGTGGGGACCCCTGAGGCACCCTGTGCCCAGACTTGGTGGGTGGGCAGAGTCCTCAGACAGTCCCGAGGCCCTGGCAGGGGTGGGAGCAGGTGTGACTTGGGAATGCAGGCACCCACATGTGACTGCCACCGCGGCAGGTTTCCAGGGGGCCCCAGAGCTCAGTGGCACGAGAGAGACAGCAAGAATTCATGTTTAAAAGAACATGTGTGCACACTGGTGGCCCTAAACTGCAAGACCATGTGCTTCCACAGCGGGAACAAGGAAGGGAAAGGGCAGGAACTTACTTAGTGGGGAGACTCAAGGAAGTAAGAACCATCCTGACTGGGGCTGTGGGCGCAGAATTCCCACTGAACGATGCTGGTCTGCTCCTCTGGGCAGGGCCTCCTCACGTGGACAACATTACCCCCTGTTCTCAGGAGGAAAGCAGAGCTCAGCAGGCTCCTTCACACCTGCTCTTCCAAGTGCCCTTGGCCTGTGGTGGCCTTATGCTGAAGCAGCACATTTACAGGTGGCATTTGGCTGTCCTCTGCCCACGTCTCTGAGGTCCCTCACCAGTGGACTTGAGCTAACCCGAAGGGAATTGTTCTGGGTGGGCCTGACCTAATGAGGTGACTCTTAAAGAAGCCAGAGAGAGGCCAAAGTGAAGGGGTTCATCCCACTGGCCTTAGAGGTACAGGCCACTGTGCTGTGAAGGGACCAATGGCAGAGGCCATGGAATGGCCTTTGAGTGTTCAAAAGCCCAGCAGTAAAACAGGACTTCAGCCCCACACCCCCAGGAACAGAATGGTACCACAAACTGGTGGAGGCGGGAGAGCACCCGCGCCTCAGATGAGACTGTGGTCTTGGGCAGAATGCTGGCCCTGACTCAGAGAGGGAGAGCAGAAGTGTGCGGTCTTCAGCTGTGAGGCTGTGGCTTGTCTGCTGGACAGCCAGGGCCAGGACCGCAGCCCCACCCTGCCCTGGGTGTCCTCTAGCACTGCCGCGGGGAGACCTGAGGCAGAGTCAGCTCATCCTGCACGCACAGTTCTCCTGAGGCCAGGCTCGCCACGTCCCCAGGGCACAGCCACTCTGTGACCAGCCAGGGTACTTGAGGAGGGACAGAGGGCTCCTCTGGGGACTTTCCTGCTGCCTTGAGGCCAAAGTGTGCCCCCTCTGGCTCCCTGGGTGGTCTTCTCCCCTCTCCAGTCCTCACCAAGCCCAGGTGGCTCTGAGTTCTAGCCTGAGTCCCTCTCCGCATGGCAGAGACGTGACTGGTGCCTTCAGCTGAGGCCCTTGAGGGGCCTGTGCTAGTCCAGCTGCCATCGTGCCCACAGGCCCACTGCATGGCCCCATCTGCCCCCCCAGCACTGGGCTTCCTGACCTGAGGAGCCCCTGGCTTCAGAAACCCCAAGAGGCCCCACCTGAGCTGAGACACCCTGAAGCCGAGCCCCAGGAGCGGATTCTGATCTCCTGGGGGCGCAGGAGCATGCCTCTTCTGTTCCCCGTGGCTGGAGGCTGGCCTCAGGGCCTCCCTGACTCAGGAGGGAGGCCACCTCCCAAGCACTTCTAAGGTAGGCGACTCCCTTTGACCCAGGACAGTTCTGTGAAGAAAGACACAGCCCTAAGTGTTGGCAGGCCACACCTGCTGCTGGTGAGGGAGAGACCGGCCAGGGCACCCGTGGGCCTCCTGCTCTAAGGACATGGACATTTCCATCCCTTTTACTCTCCTCTCTGCACTTGGATAACTGACTCGAATCTATCTGCTAGTTGCTAGTAACATTTTCTAATATGCTTTGCTTTTTACCATCCCCAGTGAATTTTTAATTTTATGATGACATTCTTGGTATGTCCAGACGTTTTATTTGGCTCTTTTAATAAGAAAACCTTTCTTCCTCCCAGAGGCTTGTTCTTCTGTTAAGTATCAAAATCACTTCCTTAACTTCTTCATCATTTTTAAGCTCCCATATTGTCTCAATGTCTTGCTGATTTGCTCTTCACTTGCCCTCTGACTCTTGCTCACTGTGAATTTTTCCTAATAGACTTATAATTTTATTCAAAATTTTACATTTTATATATACAACCCAACCTTCCAATTGTGTGATTTTGGTCGTGAGCTCGTTTTGCATGAGAGTCTAATCCTGAGGATTCTGTGTAGCCTGGGTAGAGGTGACTGCTACAGGTGACAAGCTTCTTCTGCACAGGACAACTTTCACATTGGTGTTTGGGCTGAGAGTTCCTGGACCAGGCAGGCATGTGGACCCAAATCCACGTGAGCGCAGACACTGCCTCAGGCGGTTGCCACTGGTCACCTCCCTGCCCCACAGGGAGTGTCCTTTCACTGAGAATGGAGTCCCTACCCAGCCTCAGACCCGCCCTCGTTTAGAGACCAAGAGAGCCCTTTTCCTCCCACATCAGTGTAGGGGATTTCTGAAGAGCTTATGTGTTTATTTTCCTTTGCTTTATTTCTTGAGGTTCTGGGGACTGAGCCCAGGGCCTTGTGCACACTAGAGGTGAGTCTTCAGTTCCTTCTTCACCTCTGGCTGCGAGGGCTTTCCCTTTCTTTCTTGCACACTTAGCCAAGTGCTATCGTGAGGCAGCACTCCTGGGTCTCTGGAAGGACACTGTCTCCAGGTAAGCTAGACTGCCCTCTGCCCTGCCACGGAGACCCTGGGCTGCAAACAGTAACATCCTTCCATAGCTGCGGTGTCTCCAGTTCTCAGTCCACTCCGAGATGACCCAAGCAGCACCTCATCCAAACCTCCAAAGTCCCTGGTTCTGTCCTTCACCCTCCGGCCACCCTTTGTTTTCCCACTCAGCCTGGCCCCAGGTGAATCCTGGGGGAAGGCCCACTGTGTGGCCAGTGTCCATGGGTCCTCACTGCTCTGTCCTTTGTCCCTGCCACCAGGCGTGTGCCATCCATGCTCTGCACACAGTGCTCCGCAGCGGGGCTCTGAGCACCGTCACACGCACTGCGTTGGTTCTGGCTGGCCTATAGGCCAGTGGGCAACCCTTGGCCTGGCCCAGATCAGCTCCCTTTGCAGCACCTCACCCAGTGCCGCTCATCATAAGCACCTCTTTATCACCTGCCCTGACTTGTGTGTCTCAGCGTGTTGTCCCCAGGTTCTCCCCACACCTGCAGTCGGCTCTCTGGCTAGACCCCTCCCCTTCCCTCTGGAGGCCCTCCCCTGCTCACAGATTTTCAGAACCTCTCCTCGGCTGGGCAAGCAGGCCCTTGGCCTGCCCCTCATGCTTGTGAGGCCCCAGGTTGGCCTCCTCTAATATGTCTTACCCTTAGGTGAGAAGCCTGTGGGGTCGAGGGGGCTATTCCTACGGGCCCCTGCTCCCCGTCCCAGACTGTGCTCCAGACACCCAGGACCCAGGATCTAGGATCCCATGTCCAAGTGGTCCAAGCCCATTTCAGAGCCTCTTCTTCAGATCCACCCCTGTGAGTAGACCACACCACTGGGCCACCTGCCCCTGGGTGTGGTTGTGGACAGGGCCTGGGCAGAGGGCTGGGCATGAGGTGCAGCTCCTTGAGGTGCTGGGGGAGGCCGGTGGAGGCAGAGCAAGGGCCAATGGCTGGGTCTGGAGCAGAGGCCCAGAGCTGGAGGAGGCTGAACCCCAGGCTGTCAAGGCCTGTGTGGCCAGGCAGGAGGGTGCGTGTGTCTCACCCAACAGTGTGAGGGCTTGTTTTGCTCTTAAGTATTCAGATATATGTGGAAGCCCCTTACCTGGTGCATAGTTTAGGGATGGACCTGGCACTTTCGTCTCAACCACCACTGGCTCCTCTGGGCCATTCCGTGGCCATGGCCAACACCCCTCCTCTGCCACAGACATACCGGGGTCTGCTCAGAAGGGAGGACTCTTCACCCAGGTCTCCCCAGGCTAGCTCCCTGCCTCTTCACTTTGGTGGGAGGACAACCCTATACGTCATCCACACTGAGTCCTTTGAGCCTGAAGGGGTGCTGGATAGCTTCCCTGGGGCAGCACCTTGCCCTGGGACTGGCCTTCTGACCCCTTCCAGGGGCTGCAGGTGACCCCTTCCAGGGGCTGCAGGTGTGGCCTGGCCTGGCAGCTGCTCGCCTTGACCCGATGGCTGTCACCTGGTACTCAGGGTGTGCAGCAGGACCCATGCTTGCTCCACCAACAAGGGTGGGGACTTAGCACCTACGGGGCCAGTCTTGACATCAGGGATGGAGCTGACGGACCACTGCTTCCCCTTCCTTCCCAAGCCAGAGCCTGGTGACTGAACAGTACAGCCATCATCATCTTTCCTGTCTTTCCTACTTCCTGAGCAGCCCCCAGCCATCACTCCCACTATCTGGGGTTTTTATGCCAGTTTTCCTTTAGGGGTCCTGGACTAAGCTGCTTTGCAATTACGTTCCTCAACAAGCAACCAGGTGCAAACTCACTCCACCTCCAGTCACAGAAGACCCAGTAATGGCCTTCTCTGGAGGACCCTTCCTCGGGATGCGGGCTCCGGCCCACAGTCTTCCGTGGCTCCACTTTTCCTGAGACTCCCGGCCTCCTGGGGCCCTGGTCTCTATTCTTCTTACCCTCTACCTGTTCCATATCTGGTTTACCTCCACCATGACTGTGGCTGCCTCCTCTATGCTGATGACCCCCATGTTATTTCAAAAAAATGACCAAACCGCAACAAAAATAGCTTTGGATGGGATCTGTCCAGTCAAGGTCACCTCCAGGTATTCAGTGGTCCAAGGCTCGCCTGGGCAAGAGGAGGCAGGTGAGGGTTCGTAACCAGCTGTTTCTTGTCTCTGACTACTTCCTGGTTGAGCTGTCCCTGTTGCAGCAGGTCTGAGAAGGAAGCTTTGAGCGGCAGGTGAAACATGCAGGTGAGCCTAAAAGAAGAAGGCAGGCTCAGAGGACGACAGGCCCTGAACTACCCTCCCCCGCGGACCTGCTGATCCCACGAATCCCAAGTCAGGCTCCTCACCTGTAGTGCAACCGGCTTTGCAGATTTTCTCAGCATCCACCCTGCTGTTCCCTTAGTTAACTTCCTGTCCTTTGGGATATTTAAAAATGGCTACAAACTAATACCAGATGAACAAATAGGAAACAGTGATCCTTTGTCATTTTCAGAAGAAACCACTGGGAACATTTTGATTACTTTTTCTCATCTTTTTTTGTTTTTATTTATAAAAATTATGTTGCATGATGTTTTGTAGTCTTCCTGTTTCCTTACAACTGTAAAATTAACTTTTTTCCAAGATAGAAAATCCCGTAGTTGTATGTTCATTCCAACCCCCTGCCTTTTTTTCTGTGAAACATTAAGCTTGATGTTTATCAACATCCATATTTATTAGGATCAAGTTATGGAAGAGGAATCACTATGTGAAAGAACACGCAAAATTTTAAGGTTTTATTTGTGCTTGCAGTTAAGCAACCATCCAGAAGTTCCTCTCAGTTGACACTCAGTTCATGTGCGATGATGCTTATTTCTTCACATTTGCTTTTATCAAACAGAGAAAGCCTTGCATTTCTCCTGTTATTAGGGAAGAGAACATTCTGTCATGTTTATTGGGTGTTGTGTTTTCTCAGTCCTTGTCTCCGTCTTGCTTTTGGAATGCACGTTTTTGTCTCAGCATTGAAAGCTCTCTTTCCTGTAAAGGAGATTAGCTTTATGAAACAGGCACACACTTTCCCACTTTTAATTTTATCCGTGTTCTGATGCACAAACAGTTCCTCCTTCCTCTTCAAACTGGGTCACTATTGCTTTCTCTTGGTAAAATCTCCCTGCACAGGCACAACTGTTAGAGTCAAGGAGATCAGACAGGTGTTCACCTGTGTGACCTATACTCCAGTCCAGATGTGCATCATTTCCTTCCCTCCAGGAAGTTCTTGGTGCCCCAGTCAACCCTCTGCTCATCCATCCCAAGGAAAAACCCCTTCTGATCTATGCCCTGCACAAGTAGTTGGCTAGCTCGGGTTTCATGCTAATGGTCATAAAATGTCTCTTTCAGCCAATTTCATTATGATGCTGACATTCATCCACTGGTCATAGTTCATTCTTTTTTTATTGCTAAATAGTATTCCCTTATATTCCACAATCAGGAATTATCCCATTTCCTGTTGATTGTACCCAACATTTTAATTCATGGTCATATTATCAATTTTTCCATTTATGATTGTTGATGGCATTCTCTATTCCATAACTCTTATAGAAACATCCACTAAGTTTTTCCTTAGTACATTTAACATTTAAAGCTTCATTTAATTTGATAAGGTACAAATTCAGAGTTATTCTTTACTCTTCAAATGATTAGCACATACTCTCTCGCATTGTGTTATGATTTGAACTCACCTTTTTGCATTTTAAGTCATTACTGGGGTGATATTAAAAAATACTGAACAATTGGTGCTGCACAGGCAAGGACCAGGCTGGAAGAGGCCGGGCGATAGCTAGGACAGCGGAGCACACACAGGCATGCTGGATGTCAGCCTGGGTCAGGATGTTTTCATATTAGAGTTTAGATAATGTTTTCTATGAGTTTTCCTTCATTACTTTTCTTTTTGACTGTTCTCAAATGTTTATTCTTCCAGATGACACTGTCAATGATTTTGTCAATTCCCAAGTTTTACTGGGACTCGGAGTTACATTTAATATTTAAGGTGTTTTCTGGCTAATGTGGTTGGGCTATTCTATCATGTGTCCTAATGCATACACTCAGCTCAATGCTCAATGCTCAATGCTACTGTTACTGTATCTAAGTAATTGCTTTTTCTGTATTTTATCATTAGTCACTGGCTGGACTTCTACCAATTCTAGATTTTGAGTCTTTGAGGATGTCTTCATTTCTAGGGATTGGTTTCTTCTGCCACTGGGGCTTGTTTTTTTCAGATTGGGATTCTCCTTAAATGCCTTAGGTGAAGCCCCAAGTGGATGTTCCCTGGTGTTGGGAACATTCCTCCTTCCCTGTTTGCTCTGTTCAATGCTCCACCTGCACAGCTAAGGACCTTTCTTTTATTGTACATAACTCTCCTGAGCACTTTTGTTTTTACTGGCCAGGACAAGCATTGTTCTGACATAGGTTGCCCTGAGGCTCCCCAGGGGCCTCTCTCTCCTGGAGCTCAGGACTCCGGGTGAGGTCCAACTGGCACAAAGCAATGAGACTGCTTGTTTTCTGAATTGGAGTCTACCTTTTAAAATCAATCCCACGTAGGATTATATACCAGAACCTTCTGATTAGACTTTTTGTTCAGGCATATGTCTCCCACTTGTACTTGAGATGTTTATATGCCAGACTTCTATTGTAATATTATTGCACGTCTTAAATAGTCCTGTCAAATAATCTTGACTCTTGATTTTGTCATCTAAACGTTGCTGGCTGCAGACGCTGCTTCACTCCATGAGAAGGTGACAGTGCGCCTTCTCCCTGGGCGTGACGACCTCTCTGGTGGGCATTTCTCCACCCTCGGCGGGGAGGCTGAGCTGTCCTAGAGCTTTCTTACCACGAGCAAAGCCCGGAGATGGTCACTTGGGGGCAGTTACAGTAACGGAGAGCTGCACATCACCTTGCAAGCTGTATTTGTGCCACACAACTACAGCTTTCTCGCGAGGCCACGAGGCCTACCGACTGCGCAGAGGCCGGGGCCCGGCATCAGGGCCCCTGTCGCGGAGGCCAGGCACCGCACGGCTCGGGTGCTCCCAGCCAGAAGGCGGATTCCAGTCACTCGCTCTGGGCGACTGCGGCCCAAGCCGCCAGGAGGGCGCCCGGATCACGCCCTCCCGCGCGCCAAGGCAACCTCAGGCGCTGGGCCCCGGCCTGCAGAGGGCCGAGCGCCGCCTCGAAGCGCGCTCCCGGACTTCGGGAACGCGGCGACGGCCGAGCGAGGCCAGCCCGCGCCTGCCCGGCCCGCGTTCCCGCTCCGGTCCCAGCCCCGCCAAACAGCCCCGGCCGCACCCCGGGCCCTGCGGCCGCCCCGAGGCAGGGCGGGGCCGCCGCGCCTGCGCACTTGCCCCGGTCCCTGCGTCCCCGGCACGCAGCCCACGTGACCGGCGCCCGTGCCCAAGATGGAGGCTGCGGCAGGGCCTGGCCAGCCCCCTGCCTCAGCCCGCGCGTCTCTGCGCCCCCTCCGAGCGCTAGCTAGCTGCGTGGGCGCGCGGTTCTGATCAGTGGCAGCGCTGCAGGCTGCCAACTAAGGTTGGCTACGGCTGAGGCCCGGTTTCCAGTCAGTATCCGCCCCGGCTCCCTCCGCTTTCTACATTGCGAAGCGCCCGGCACTAGCGCCTGGAGCGTCCTCCGGTACGCCCCGCCCCCCTAAATTGACAGCGCCGGGAGCCAATGGGGTCGTGGATATGAGCGGGAAGGCGGGCAGAGGTGGAGCCTCTGTACGGGGATCGGGGCTTGGGGCCGACAGTTGGGCTGACGCAGGGCGGGCACAGGCCCCGCTGTCCAATGGAAGGGCGTCAGGGTGCCCGGGGGCTGGGCCGAGCCGTAATTGACGCGCTCTTCATTAGAAACCGGGAGGGGGCGGGGCCCGCGAGGGGAGGTGACGCAAAGCCGCCGCAGCCAATGGCTGGCGGGCCGCCGGCGGGAGGGGCGGGGCTGGGGCGACTGACAGGCGTCGGGCGCGGCCTATCCCCGCGCGGCTCGGTGCTGGAGGGGGGAGCAGCATCATGGTTCAACGTGGGTCAATTTTTTGTGAATGAGGAGGGGAGGTTGTGGGGCCGCCGCCGCGGAGCACGGTCCCCGCCGCCGCCCGAGCCCGAGCCCGTGCGCCCGCCCGCGCCCTCCCGCCCGGCCCGCTCCGCGCGCCCGCGTCGCCGTCGCCGCCCGAGCCGCCCGCCCGCCCGCCCGCCGGCGGTGGCGGCGCAGGCTGAGGAGATGCGGCTCTCAGCGCCCGAGCGGGGCTAGAGGCGGCCGCCGCCGGTAAGCAGCGCCGCGCACGCCCGCCGCGGCAGGTGGACGCCGCCCCGCGGCCGGCCTGGGCCCGCGCGCCGCGGGCGGGGCGGCCTGCGCGGCCAGCGGCGCAGGTGGGCGCGGGCGGGCGGGGGCGCCGGCCCAGCGTTTATGTAACTTTGTCAGACGGACGTGTGAGTTTGCGGAAAACGCCCCTCGGCGCCGGGGCGGGGGCCGCGGCTCGGCCCGGCCGCCCGCGGGACCCGCGGCGTTGCGAAACGCGCGGCGCCGGTGTTTACGGGGACGCGGGTGTGTGTGTGGCCCCGGAGCGGGAGCCCGCGCGTGCCGGTCGGGAAGGCCAGGGGTGGGCCGGTGCACTCCTTAATGCACGTCGAAAATTTGTAATAACTTGCAGCCGCTGATAGGAGTGTTCTCTTTATTGCATGCTGTAAATTGACCTGCTGTGACACAATTTTCAAATAAAGCGTTGCAGAAATTAAACTTAAGTTATTTTAGAACTAATGACTTTCTTAACTAAATCCTAATTGCATTACTGTAGAGACCTACCTAATTGCTTGCTGAGAGCAGCTCTGCCTGCTCGGGGAGGGAGGAAAGGCCTGTGTAGTCACTTTGCCTGCCCGCTTTCCTCTAGTCAGGCTTTTCCGCCGGTTCCCACAAACCACCTAAGCATTTAAGGCCTGGGAGTAAACCTGAGTACATTCTGGCCCCGGAGTCCGGGGGGATGCTGGCGGCTTGCACCCTGACCTGGTTTCGCTTTTTCTTCGGTAATAAGATCGTGGTTGCCTGAAGTTCTAATTGCTTCTGATAATTCCGTGCATTATTTTAGGGACGAAATGAAAGCTGGTGTGGTGGCTTCAGAATCCAGCCAGGAAAGGTGGTGGTGGTGGTGGTGGTTGGGGAGAGGCAGGGAGATTGAATTAAGAAAACTCAGCTGCTAGTACACAAATATACACTATAGCAGTTACAAGGCAACAAAAGTTATTGCAGAATCTTGCAATCACTATGGCAACACGATTACTCTATTATAATTGGAAATGCAAAATGCCACCCAGTTAGAAGTTTCATCAGAATGGAGTTCTGGATATCAAAAATATGTGAGATTTAATTTTTTTTCAGGTAGCTCCTGTGAATTCTAGTCTGGGTTCAGCTATCTATTTTTAAGACTGATCAGCTTTCCCAGATATTCTCCTCCCTGGGATCTGTGGCATCTTTCCCCAGAAGAACTCCGGTTTGTGTGGGAGGGAAGTATTTTCATGCCTTAAAAACACACACCCTGACACAGTGTAAGACTTCTATAGCTTTCTGTGTTCTGGGTTTTTCTTTGGAAGATCAAATACCTTCCTAAAGAGAGCAGTAATCAATCAGAAAGAGGCAGGGTTTGCTGGGCAGGCAGATGGAGCACTGCCCTCTTAGGGTTTTTGCTTTCTCCTACAAGGGAGCTGGTGGCAGAGTGCCCCTGGGGATCCTGGAGCAGCTTGGAGGGAAGATGGCTGGACTGCACAGAGGCCTGGAAGGCCTAGGGACCAAGGACAGATGTGGCCAAAGAAGCCCTTGTCAGGGAGAATGTTCTGTGGTCAGCAGCTTCTCAGGCATGCAAAATAAAAAGCCCCAGATGCCACGTTCGCAGAGGCTGTTGCTCTACAAGGTGGACAAGACAACATGGCACCCTGGCCGTGTACAGCTCCAGCAGCCAGGCCTGTGAGCATTCAGGGTGTCCTCCCGGTGCTTGCCAGAAGGACTCCAGTGCTGGAAGTTTCCACACATTGTGGGGCTGCTGCAGTTTAATTTTGTTATAACTCTTTCCTTTTAACTACTGCATATTTATGCCCAGTAATCGACTTCCATTTTCCAGCTTCATTGTGAGGTTTCAATGCAGCATGAATGGCTTTGAATTCCGATCCTTTGATGTTGGGGGTGGCACCAAAGGAAAGGCGACTTTGTGCCGTCCTAATTGCCGGAGCAGAAGATTTCATGGCTCCTGTAGAACTCATCCATGCTGTTCTCTATTGAAAACGGCTGGCTCTCCTGGCTCTGGAGCTGCCTGAGCAGTGCTACTACCTGATGTAGGGAGTGGGGAGATGGAGGGTGAGGGATAGCTGCTGCTGCTGCAAGCTGGGGGCTCTCACTCATCAGCAGAGTCCTTGGCGGGGGAGAGAGAGTGCCCGTTTGTAGGGGCCCCCAGTCTGTCGGGCGGGGGGGTGTCTGGGAAGATAGTTTTGGAGGGGCTTTTATTTTTGGTGTCTGGTGGCCAGCATGTGTCTTGCAGCATAATGGCTCCAGGCATTTGGCTTTGATCTAGAGCAGGGAGCAGTATCTTGTGGTTCAAGTCAGGTGAAAGCCGGTGTGTAGTGCTGCCACACTTGAGTCATCTGTGGGGAATGAGGGCCACAGAGCCTGCTCATTTGTGTTCCCGTCACAGGTCAATATCTGCTCTCAGGCCCTGCTTAGGGGTGGCCTGTGGCTGTGTACCTCCCTGCCTCCACCTCCTCATTTCCTGGAAGGCAGGTGGCCTCCACTGCTACCCTCCATCTAATTCCACATAACTGTGGGTTAGGGTTAGGGAACTCTCTTTTTAGCCTTGTCTTTCTTGGAGCAGGGAAGTGATAATACTAGTGCTTGTCACATAAATCAGTAGCTAGCACTAATGAGCACCTAATTGAGGCCGCATGCTGTTGTTTTAAGCATTTGCCATCCAAGTCTTTTTATTGCTGCCCACGGTCATGAGAGGTGGGCCCGGCTGTGACCTGTGTGAGAGGAGAAGCCTGACAGAAGCTTAGAGTGGAGTCCTGGTACTCCTCGCTGTGTTAAGTCCCAGTGGTCAACCCCCTCTCCTCCTGCCCCTGCTTCTGGGCCAGAGGTGGTCTTGAGTGTTGTTGAGATGTGGGGGCAAGAATGGCCTCTTTGAGAAGATGGTTTGGAATGGCTTTTGGGTACAGGGCTTGGCTGCCCTGGAGCTATCATGGCTAATCCTGTTTCATAGGGTCTGAGAAGTCATTTTGGCTTTTCGGCACTCTTAGGTTAGACTCAGGCGGCCTAGGACTGGAAGGTATCTTAGCGGTGTAGGCTGGTGGTGCAGAGCAGTGGTGGGGCACTTGTGTGGAGCTGATTCATCCCTAGCAAAAACAAACAACCTCCCAAGCTCCTTAAACCCAGGCCACCCAGAGGCAGTTGTATTCCACCTCAGATCTCTTCCTGAGAAGCCCCCAGGCTGTCTCTGGGAAGTGGGGGCGGAAGGTGGCTGGTGCTCCTCATCCATTTTAACCTGAGAGGCTTAGTTTGCAGATTCTTCTGTTAATTATCTTGGAGGATTTTATTGAAAAATAACACATTTAAAGGCCAAAAAGTTTGAAAAACTGCCGATTAATCTATTCTTATCGATTAATCTATTCTTATCGTAAAACCAAACCAGAAGACTTAAGAGAAAATAACAACAGAGTTAACATATAATTAAAACAAACAAACAAACAACTGTCGGCCGGGGCTGCAGCACAGTGGTAGTAGCACAGTGGTAGAACGTTTGCCTAGTATGTGTGAGGCCCTGGGTTCCATCCTGGCAAACAAAGGGAAGCAAAACCAAGCCTGTGTGGCAGAAGGCTTCCTGAAAGCAAGGTAAAGAGGTAATGAGAGAGAAAATAGGCAACCTGTTACGCCTTTATGACTCCAATAGTAAGGAAAGCGCCTTCCTAGAGCAGTATGGAAGGGGATCAGAGGGCTAGATGCGCACTCTCCAGGGCTGACAAGAGAAGGCTGGCCTGCTCCTGGGTCAGTCCTCTTCCACACGGGGCTCCTCGGGTTGAATAAGTCACTGTAGGGCAGTTGCTTTGAATAGGATCTAGCACATGGTAAGCTCAGGAGTGTTGGTTGTTTGATATTACTTGCTCTCTGGAGAGACTTGTGTATATTGTTATGTAAAGTATAATAATCACCTGAGTGCTGTCTGTAAAATTTTCTTTTTTGGTAGGGGGCATTGAGCTCAGGGGCACTGGAACACTGAGCCACATCCCCAGCCCCATTTTGTATTTTATTTAGGGATAGGGTCTCACTGAGTTGCTTAGCACATCGCCATTGCTAAGGCTGGCTTTGAACTTGCAATTCTCCTGTTTTAGCTTCCTGAGCTGCTGGGATTAACCATAGTTTTATGTCACATTTTAAAATGGTAGTTCTCTCCTCCCAGCAGCTCTGCATTTTGAACTTATTCTAATGGAAGTGTGTAATAAATGCATAGACACTCGTATGTGCAGGATATAGGCCAGACCTTTTATAGAAGCGATGCTTGACGAACATGCTTGACGTCACTGTGCTATGGAGTCCCCCGGGCACAGATGGGCAGACGATGCAGGTGTTAGGAAAAAAACAGTGGGCCCAGCACAGTCTGCATCCAGGCCTCCTGGTTGTAAGTTCTCGGGTCTCTGATGTGATAATGGTGGCCCTTTGGGGTTTCAGGGAAATAGGCCGTAAGGGACTTTCATTGTCTTTTTATATACTTATATTGTATACAGTTTTTTAATCTTTGTAGTAAGCACGTATTACTTTTTAATAATGATAATAGTTTTAAAAATTGATATTTTCGTTGGGGGGAAGTATGTTTCATCCCCATTATTTACAAAAGAGAAACCAATTTGTTGCATTTAAATTGTTAGTGTTAGAAGAATCCCAAGGGTGTTTGTTGCTGAGTCCCTCATGAACTCTCCGAGGTGGGGGCTGTCCTCCTGGGTATGGGCTGCTCTGGCATAGTCCATGCAAAAATGTTTCCTAAATGGCTTCTCCCAAATCATGTTCATACCTACCTTTTCTTACAAGAAATTCTATCAAGGCTTCCCCTTGTTCTTAGGATCCTGAGGATCCCTAAAAGCTGGCCTTATCCTAAGTGTCTGGCTTACCAGCCTCACTGGCTGGTACTCGCCCTGTCTGCTGAGTTTTAGCCCCTATATATAGCTCCTATTGCCTTTGCTGCCCTATACTCGATATGGCCCCAGGGTCTTTACACATACTGCTTCCTTTTCTTGAGCTACCTCCCTTTGTGTCTGTCTTCCCCAGACCCTCAATTATGCTGTGCTTTGGTCTCTTGTTCATCTTAGTCTAACAGCTTTCTTAGTCCTTCTCAATAGGACTAAGTTGTGCCATTTCAGTAGCTCATTGTGATAGTTGTTAGGGTCAGCTGTTGTGCTAGCTGAGGGGGCTCGCAGCTAGTGCCTGGTAGTGCAGGTGCTTGGGGATGACAGTCTGGCCAGGCAAGGGCCGCTCTGGCCACAGCCCCTTGGGTCTCTGCTTGTGCTTTGGACTTGCCTGTTTCCTGACCCCTCTCTCCCACATCTGGGAACTTCTGGTCCTGATTCTGGCATTTGCATGCTGTAAGGAGATGCCATGGGTAGGTGTGAAGTGGGTTCTGGGATGCTTCAAGGCGTGGTGGGAGGGGTTCCCTGCTGTCAAGGGGCACAGGGCCACGGCAGGGCCGGGGGGTGCGCGGCCGTCCTTGGGTGGCCCCGCCAGCTGCAGTGTGCAGGGTGGTGAGCTGCACTCCTACTACAGCCATTTCCTCTGCTTCCTTCAATCTGTAGTTAATCTGATCATTTCTTATTTAATGCCATGATTTTCATATGGCACCTTCCTATGGCTGTGTGTATAAACATTTTGGAATCTGGTCTGTTTAAAATGTGAATGTTAGACTTTGTTTACTATTGTTTATGAAGTCTCCTGCCTGGTGAGTCAAGTGCTTTTGTTGGATTGATGTTTAATCTTGAAACAATAAATCATTCCTTAAGGCCTGGAAGCCTGACCAGCATTCCCGGGGGAGTGCTGGCCGCAGGATGGACTTGCATTTCCCTTGGGAGCACTGTCATCATGGTTATGGTTATGGCTATTTGCTGGAGTGGTTCTTTTTGAAATGAAGTTTCTGCGACCCCTGTGGCCCTGGCCTCTCTTTGGTGCTGAGTGTCCTTGGGGCTGAGTTCCTAAGTATTTCTGAAGACCAGTTATTGCTTTGTAAATACTCATCCTGCACACAAGCCCAGGTGCTGGCTTTCTTGTGGGCTGGGACTCCAGGGAACACCTGCTCTGTGGCCAGCACAGTGGAGGGCGGGGTAGCTATGGGCTCCATCAGGAGGACCCCCGCTGTCCCTCAAAGGCATGGGTCTGGGGGAACAGAGCAGGAAGAGGAAGCACACATGGAGGTGCGTGCTGACCGCCGTCCTGGGCCAGGGCTGTGGAAGGCGTGAGGGGAGAAGCTAGGAGGCTGCAGGGCTCAGTAGGCGTGGCAGTGGGGGCCAGGCCAGGTGAGGAAGAGAAGGGCAGGGCAGGGCAGGGCAGGCAAAGGCCAGGGGCACTGCTGGGAGGACTGCGGTCCTTCTGAGCCAGAGCCATGGCGGGGCTGCAGAGGCTGTGAAGCCTGGGGCCTCCAGACTGGAATGCCAGTGCGGGCCCAGCCGGCGCTGCCTCAGGAAGGCTGGTGTGCGTGCGCTTGGTCTAGTGGAGGTGCAAAGGAGTGTTGGTGCCTGGCTCTCCTGGGTGCTGTGCCTCGTCTGTCTGGGTTGAGCGGCCCTGCTTGGCACCTGCCAGAGGCCCCCAGGTGCCTGTGGTGTGGCTCGGCCCTCCCCGAGTGTGTGGCTGGTTTGTGGCACAAGGCAGGGGCTGCTCATGCTGGGGCGGGGAGGGTCCAGGTGGCTCCAAGGCTGGTCCCCTGGGTGGTGGCCATTGCCTTCCCTCAGGCGGTGCTGCTGAGAGCACCCTCTGGGACCCTTAAAGCGACTTTCCATGACTGAATTCTGCTGGGAGCCAGCAGAGAAGACTTTCTGTAAGGACCAACCAGTCTTCTCCGGCCATTGGTTCTCTACTTTAGAGTCCAACACCGTGGGCCATAACTGCTGGCCCTGCGTTGTTTGACCCGAGCAGGTGGGCAGAGTGTGGCCAGAGTTCCTGGGACCTGAGGTTCCCTGTAGCCTGTGGCCCTTGAGGACTCACTCACCTGTGACCCCCATTTCAGCTTCCGGCTGTGGATCCTGAGGGGGAGCTGGCACTGGCTACCAGGGCCTGTGAGTCACATGGTGGGACATGTATTCTTAATTAGCCGACAGCATGACCGTGCTCTTGAGGGTTGGGCCTCGACCCCTGTGAACTCTGAAAGGAAATCATAAAGAGATGGTTGGGAAGTGCTCTGGTGGACTAGACCCTCTCTGCTATAAAATTTGTACTGAAAAGTTTATGGTAGGTGGTAACCATCCCCAATCTTTGGGAACATATCTTTGGGAACATATTTGGGTGTTGGGGACAGAGTGTGGATGTTCAGTCAGACCAAAGTCAGTCCCAGTTTCATGTCTTGGCTCAGCCTGGCTGCCATTGTTTGGCCTGTGCACCCAGTGTCCCCATCTGTGGGCTGGATGAGGGAGGCAAGCCCAGGGGATCTGCTGAGCTGCTGGCCTCTCCCGAGTTCCAGCTCCCCACACCCCTGTCGCTCACTCCTCCTCTGCCAGCAGGTCTCTGGTGGAGTGGGAAACAGTGTGCCATCTGCAAGGGGCATGTTGTCACCTTGCCTTTGACGCACCTGCAGGACTGCTGAGGTCCTGTGCCAGCCCAGGGCATCTCTGTGTCTTCTGGAGTCGCAGCCTGGGCAGGGCCTTCCTGCAGGACCTTTGTACCCCTTGAGAAGAAGAACAGGTCTGTCTCTCCTCTCAGGGGCTTTTTCCTATCTCAGATATCAAGTCTTGGAAGCTCAGAAGCACACTGTTAAACTGCATGCAGAACACCATCTTTCTTCGTGTGCCAGGGTGCATGGCTAGTATCTGAAGGGCCACTGGCGCACAACTGTGGACACACTGCCAGGGTGCGTCTGAATTGCTTCTTGGCCATGATGTGATTTGTACCTTGGCCAGTGGTGCTGAAGTCCCTGGCCCCGAGGAGGGCTATGCAAATGGCCAGGCCTCTTCTGCCTGTCTGCTTGCTAGTGTCTGGAAGTGGGCGCTCTGGGGGAGGTGGCTGTAGGCTGCAGGTCTAGCTGCAGAGGCTTCTTGCCCGCCTCCCCGGGGGGGTTTCTGTCTGCTCTTCACTGTGCTCCTTTGCAGGAGCCCGAGCTGGAGTGCCAGTGCGCGTCTGGCTGTCCTTATGGTATTATGTGGCAGCGGTGGCCTGAGGGAAGCTGTGTGGATGTGTTGCCTCTCCTGGTGGCACTGTGAGGAGCACTGACCCCATGGAGGGCTGTGAAGGACTGAGGACTGAGGGCAAGTGGAGGTGGGGGTTTTGTGGAGCCCCTGCAGACATAGCTTCTCCACAGATGGAGCTGTGGGCAGGTGCACGGGGCAGGTTGACTGTAAGACCAGGGGACTCCTGTGCATGGGTGCAGAGGACCAGGTGATGTCCCCTGGGATTGTGGAGAAGGTACAGTAAGGAGATTTTTCGAGGGTAGCTCTGCATGTCGAGCAGGGATGTATTTCTGGTAGCTTTCCATCAGATAGGGTCTCTCTGTGGCAGGGCCAGGAAGGCTGCACACTCTAGGAAACTGACTGTCTTGCTTTTCCAGAAAGTGCAGATGGAGGAAGTTTTCAGGCAGGGCCTGATCCAGCTCTTCCACAGTGTCCCCAGAGGCTTGTTTCTGTGCCCTCTCTTGGGGGAATCAGCTCCATGTGCTTGAGGGCCCTGCCAGCTGCTCCGGGGTGGCGCACCTGCTGGCTCCTGCCCACCAGGACAGAGTGTCTTTGTTTCAGTCGAGTCTCACACCCTGCTTGGTCTGGCTTCAGTTGCACAGCCACTTCTGAGCCTGTCCTTGTGGCCATGGGCATAGTGTGTGCAGTGTGGCTTATCCTGTGTGCCGGTGCTGGGGTTCTTCCCATAAGCCTGCTGGGAGCTGCCTGGGCATTGGCTTCCTGCAGTGGGACTCGCTGCTCTCTGGAAGGACAGGGAAGGGGAGGGGGTGCGGAGGGGAAGTCGACTGCCAGTGTCCTCTGCGAAGCTCACTCTGTGATACCCAGCTGCAGTTTGGGAGCAGTCCTTCGTGTGAGCTCTGTGTCACTGGCCTGTCCCCAAATGCTTCACTGTCTTTGTCTGTCAGAATCCTGTGCCACCCTCTGAAGGAGAATGTCCCTGTCCCTGGATGAGAGCCACTCAGTGAGGACTGGAGGGGCTGGACCCCCCTCCCTCAGTGAAGGCTAGGGCGCATCAGCCTCCATGCGCCTCTTACTGCTCCTGATCCTTAGGAGTCAGGGCTAAAATGACCATTTGCAAAGTTACAAAGGCCTTGGAAGCTCCTCTGTTCTTGCTTCTGCTATTGACTGGGGGATGCACTTGACCTTGGCAAAGGCCTCTGTTGGAAGGGGGTGTGGTGCCGTGGGGTGGGAGGAGGCTGTGGCACGGAGTCCTGGCTGGCTGCAGTGAGGTGGGGTGCAGAGCTGGGACTCTGCGCAAACAGAGGGTGGAAGAGGGCGGGGACCCTGGCTGGGGGGTGTCTGGAGGGCAGGACTTCATGGCTGACTAGCTCAGCTGCCCTCTGGCCAAGCCCCCAGGTAATACCATCTGTTGTCTAGGGGTACTCTGGAGAAGGGCTGGTCACACACGGGTTCTTGCACCTTGTGCAGTGATGGGCAGGAGCCGAGTTCCTCCTGAGAAGGCAAGTGCAAAATGGCTCAGGCCTGGGCTCTATGGAAGCCCCAGCATTCCCGTCCATTTCCCTGCAGTTGAGGGATGCATTGGAAGGAGTACGCTTTGGGATCAAACTGAAGGGCTTCATAGTCTGGGGTTTGTGCCCCTCCAAGGTCCGTCAGTTGTCCAGCCCACTGCCTTGGTCTGCTCCCCTGCAGAGTAGATGTGTGAGGATTTGTCTCAGGGTTGTTGTCCGGACTGAGCAGCACCGCGAGGCCAGGGGCTCAGCCCTGCAGCTGCTGGCATCTGCCCTCCCTAGGCTCCCAGCGCTGTGCCCCACTCACCTCGCCATGTTCTGCTGGGTACTGTGCCGTCCCTCCTGTGGTCTGCTACCCTGTGTGCTTGGGCAGTCTTTCTTCCATCTGACCGTTGAACAAGCTGCACATGTGAATAGGTCAGTGGTGAGGGTCATGGATTTGAGCTGACAGCTGTTCTCAGTCTATGCCTTTTCCTCTCAGCTGGGATTTACAGAACAAGTGTCTGCCCCAGGTGGGAAGGGCAGGACCCATTGAGAGGTACACTGTGGGTCAGGAATGCCCAGTGGTGAGGGGGGAATGGACCCTCCACGGTGGCTGGGGGGAGTATCCCAGTACAGCTGCGTGGAGCAGTCTTATGGCCTTCACTCAGCCTCTCCAGCCTCAGCTTTCCTATCTATAACGAGAGTGGCAGGATTCTTGTCCTGCCTGAGTTGTGTGTGGTCCAAGTGTGTCAGCTCTGGGAATGTAGCCCTCTCCTCCGTACGTGCACCCTGAGCACAGCACATGCACACAGAGGACCATGTACAAATGCTTGCAGGTAGACGTGGGCACACAGTGCGGTCAGTCCGTAGGATGCTTGGGCTGGGCCCACCCCTGCAGGGCCCTGAAGGTGAGGCAGGAGAGCTGCAGAATGTTGGGGTGGGTGCCACACCAGGGAAGAGCAGAGCAAGGCTGAGTGGGCACAGGCCGGAGAGGTGTGAGAACTGGAGGTAGGAACCCTGGCCTGCAGAGGCTGCTCAGAGCTGGATCAGGCCCAAGCCCTAGGATACCGCCATGGCAGTGGCACAGCAGGAGTTAAGGTCACAGGCACAGAGGGGGCTGAAAAAGGAAAACGAGCAAGAGAGATAATGGGCTCTTACTGAAAAGCGATGGTACCAGGGAGAGGAGCACAGACCTAGAGAGGAGGGGAACCCCCAGGGGCTTCCCAAGAGGAGCACAGCCACTGGGGGGGTCCTTGTTAGCCCAGGGGTGGGCAGCCAGGAGGGAGGGAGCTGGGGGCCTGGGTGGCTTCAAGGCACCCACAGGCTGCAGCTCACAAGAACTCGTTGAGTCCAGGTTTGTGCTCAGACCTCCCCGGTTGCTCAGGATAAACCTCCAGGCCACATCTGCACTTGGATTTGATGGATACTGGGAAACTAAGACAAATGCCTGGTGGCGATCCTGCAGCACCGCTCAGAAGTGGCGGCTTGACCCAGTCACAATGTAGCCATGGTATAGAAGAGCGCGAGAACCTGTCCCCAGGCTCTGCCTCACCTTCAGAGTGCTTCAGGTTGGGCCCAGTCTGCATGCGTCCTGGGGCTGGCTGCATTTCCTGTGCCCTGTTTTGGGCACCCCTTGACTCTCCTGCTCTGGGCCTCTGTTGGCTCCTGCCTTGGACCTGCCTGGAGCCACCGGAATACAGTGCTCCAGGAGAGTGTTCCGGTCGCCTCTTCTGGCAGGCTTGCTGGCTCCCTTTCGAGTCTGTAGTGACAGACGATGTGCGCCCAGTCTCCCTGACTCCTTGGCATTGGCGTGGCCATTTTCTGGTCTCTGAGTTGTGAGGACTGATGGGCGAGGCCACAGGGGCTGCAGCCTGTTGTGTCTCCTTGTCCTTCTGAGGCCCCTAGCAGTGGGGTCTTCGTGTTGAGGCAGGTAGAGCTGTGCTCCTGGCCACTGAGCTGTGTGCTCTGGTGCGCTCTGGGGCCTGCAGTGTGGTGTGCCTGGGGTCAGGTGCACAGGCAGCCCATGGGCCTGAGGTGGAGCTTCACGTGGGCACCCACCCCCTTTCCTGCCTTTCAGCTTTGCCTGGTGATGGGAGCCACTAGGGCAGAGTTCCTCACTACTGAGCTGGGAGGAGGGCTTCCAGGTTTCCGTGCTCCTTTAGGCCTTGTGGGCAACTTTGTGGGAGTGCTTCCTCCACTTATGGCCGCCCCCTGCCCCATCCCCCAGTGTGCCCAGTAGAAAAGAGCACATTCTTTTTTTGTTTGCTTTTGGAACTGGGGATTAAATTCAGGGACACTTGACCACTGAGCCATCCCCAGCCCTATTTTGTATTTTATTTATATGCAGCTTCTCACTCAATTGCTTAGCCCCTTGCCTTTGCTGAAGTTGGCTTTGAACTTGTGATCCTCTTGCTCCACCCTCCCCAGTCATTGGATTATAGGCGTGTGCCACCGTGCCTGGCTGAGAACACATTCTTCATACTCCATGGTGTGAAGGAGGCAGGAGGGCATCAGAAAGGGCAGATAAGGATGAGGGCCTTTCTCAGGCCGAGGAGAGCCAGAGGGAGGGTGTCCTCCCCAGGCAGGCAGGGGCTGGGGCTGCAGCCACAGCAGTGCACAGGAGACCAGCATGAGGTTGAGCTGCCTGACCTGTGAGAGCGTAGGAGGAGGAGGGAAGTGTGGACCGGGCCCTCCCTCCCAAGCTTGGCCCCTGTGTGTGGGGCTGACACTTTGCACTTCTGTTCCCTTATGTCCTGACTCACTGACCCTTGACCTGGCCCACCCAAATCAGTACTGGGGCCTGGGAGAACACAGTGGAGCCCGCTTCCTGGTCCTTGGTCCAAAGATTAAAGAATTCAGGTCTTGTTTAAGCCATCATATTGTTGAAATATTATCTTTAGTACCAGCTGGCGCTTCAGAGTGGAGAGCAGGGAGGGAGCCCTGGGAGTGGGTCTGAGACGTTCAGCCCGCCATTGCAGTCGAGCACCTGTTCCTTCCGAGGTGGATGGTCTTCTGTTATCATACATTTCCCCATGCAAAAAAGACACTTAAAAATGCCATTTTGCATAGAATTTAAGGGAGATCTTAGGAGCCCATCAGGTGTCCCAGATTAAGACTGCCTGATGGGGGCGAGTCAGGGTGGGCATCTCAGCCCTGACTTGGCAAGCAGTGGGCCCTTGGCAGAGTGGGTGAGGGATGCCCACAGGCTGTTTCCTGTTCAGTATCCGGGAAGGCTTCCCACTGGTGAGGAGAGAACTGTGCCCTGAGACCCAGCCACAGCAGTCTGGTGAGTGATCTCAGACGCCAAGTCTGCACATTCCCAGGGCCCTCCCCTCAGGCTCCTGTCATGAGCTCCCTTCTTTTCTGTGTGGCTAGTGCTCACGTCTCCTTGGCCTCCATTGGTGCTTCTCCCCAGGATGCTGGGCCTTCTGCAGGATTGTGCTGCTGACCATCATGCTGTCTGCATTCTCAGATCTGCTTCACACCTTAGTCTCATTCTTGGCAGCGTCTCGGCTGACCCCCTGCACGGATCCATTCAGGAGAGTGCCTGAGCTGGGTCAGGGCGTGGGCTGCCGGCCAGCTCAGCCCCTGGGTGCCTGCTTGTGTGAGTGGCGTTTCAGCTGCTGGGTTGGCGGCCTTGCCAACTCTTGCCCGGAGCAGGGAGGAGTCAGTTGTGATTGATGACAAGAGGCCCTCTTTAAGCTTCCTGGATTTGGAAAGTGAACCTGTCTTTGTTGGTTCTCTGGGACTCTGCACTCGCCGTGGGTTTCTCCCAGTTCTTGGAGGAGCCGGGCAGGTATGAAGCACCTGTTCTGTCCACTGGCATGCAGTTGGATCTGTGCTCTAGGCCTGCCTTCATCTCATATCAGTCAGCATTTCTATTCATCTTTCAGACTCTGAACTCACAGTTGGCTCACAAATTGTCATACCTCCACCCTGAAGTTTGTGACTGGCCAGGGCCCACTCAGGGACAGCTCCCTTTATGGGGAGACATGGGATGCAGAGTAGGGCCAGGGCCTCTCTGCTGGTGAGGGGCAGTGCAGGCCTGTAGTGGGGTAGACACTTCCCTGTGCCGCCTGGGCTGCAGCCAGGGTGTGGCATGGGACATCGCATGCCTTCTGGGCACTGGGACCTGGGGAATCAGATTATGTACTGCCAGAGAGAACCTGGCCGCCCAGCCTGGATGTGGGAGCGGCAGAAGCACATCTCGGAGAGATGAAGAAGAACCGTGCCGCTGGTGGCCTGGCTTTCCCTGGCCCGACTCTGCTTGGGGAGACCCACATAGAGGAAAGAGCACTGAGGCTCAGGGTGGCCTGCTTCTCTGGCGAGGTCACTAATGGGTGGTTCTGCTCTTGTGTAATGAGAAAGGTAGATGGTGAAGTCTTGTCTCTGTGTTGCATAAGAGTGTTTTTTGTTAAAGCATTTCCAATAGTATTGATGTTGAGGGAGCTAAATTGGAAAAATAGATCAGCAATGCAAGTAAGCAGTTACTGTAACTGGGAAAAATACTAACAGTTTAATTTGCATATATGATAGAAGCATTTTTAAATGACTTCTCTGATAAGAAAAGGCTGAATATCAAAAAATGCAAGCAAATAAAAAAATCAATTAATTCTCTTATTATTTTTTTAAAAATGGTATTCCTGGCTTATTCCGTGGCAGTTTAATAATTAGGGAGCCTGATTTTCATCTGCTCTGTGGTGCGCGCCCTGGCGCCCTGTCTCACTTGGGCAGGTGGCTGTGGTGGTGTGCGTCTGTGATGAGTGACTGTGGAGGAGAGAGGAACAGGGGCTGTACCCTGCAGGGGTGGCATGGTTCCTATCACTGTCCTGCATGCTGCGCGTAGAGCCAGTCTTGGTGCTGGTTACCGTGGACAGCTGGGCAGTGGCGTCGCGTGGCGTCGCATGTCACGCAGGCCTGTCTATTTGGGGGTGTGCTCATTCCCAGTAAGTTTTGCCCTGACCTCCCCCAGGGGCATTTGGTGATGAAGGAGATGGGTTTGGGTTGTCACAGTGGGGGTCATGGTGACAGCATCTAGTGGGTGGAAGCCAGAGTTGCTGCCAAACATCCCATAGTGCACAATGTGGTCATGCCATGAAGACATACCTGTCCCGTCCACAAATGCCACTTTGTCATGTAACTCAGGATGCTCACATTTCCTTTGGCACTCAGAGTGAACGACGCGCACTTGGTGAAGATGGATTTTGTTGTACAATACAGTCACAGAGCTGAAATAGAAATTCTGGAAGCACTTAGGGACAAGTTACATACATCATTTTCAGTTTGAGGGTGAGGAAATGAAGTCAGCTCTCATTTACATGTTTTTGCATGTGAATAAGATGTACCTTTATCTTCTCCTTTTCCTTTCTTTTCATTTCTCCGTCTCTTTCAGATTTGAAAAATGGGCTTCGATTCCCCAGAACTCACATTTTCCTAGCCAGAGCGTGTTTTGCATGCAGATGTAGTTAGAAATAACAAAGAGGCATATTTGTGTTGTAGTGACTACATAAAAGGAAAGGATATTGCTGAACTGTAAATTGCATTTTTAGAATATGCTAAAACGATGTGCTGAGAGTCCTCGGTCTTGCACTGCAGCTCTGCTGGCGGCACGTTTCTGACGGAGTGATGTAGAAAGGCAGGCAGGAGAGCAGTGTGCCCTGCTCAGCCCTGGACTGTCCCATCACCATGAAATTGCCTCTCAGCCCTGGTCCAGGTGACAGCACCATTGCCGCGAGTGTCCTGAGTGTCCCTGGTGTGTGTGCCACGTGCGGGTGCTGCGGTCACTCACCATGGTGACGTGTCGGAAGTCAGGACGTGAACATACATTTGCTCCTTCGTATCCTGGAGGCTGTGCTGGATGGTGACCGCAGAGGAGTGGGAAGTGGTTTCCTTGTGCTGGGAAATTTAAATCAGTGCATCGCCTTGTTTTCTGAGGTGGGATTTAAAGGCTCAGCGAGGGAGGACAGCACCTTGCCTCTGTGATGGTAGGGCAAAGAAAGGTGAAAAGTCACATTGCCCAGCAACTGTGCTGTGTACTGGATTTGGGTGTGTGACTAGCATTTAAAAGAATTCTCAGTGGTGGTAAGAAACATGGCATCAAACTTGCTATCTGAGCCACATAGGTGTGCAGCCCAGAAAGAGCACGTTCATGTGGCCACGCAGCCAGCCTCTGAAACTTTTCCACCTGCAGAACTGTATGCCCCTTCAACAGCTGCGTGGCCTGAGTGTTTAAAGCTAGGTGGTTCTTAGAACAGAGAGTGCTATCAGACCCACAATGAACACAAACACTTGCTAATTCTAAAAGGAAATACAGGAAGAGACAAACATATAAATCCAGTAACTACATGCATGCATAGGAAAATGTGTGTGTGTATTGTATATTCAGGTAAAGAAATGTGGTATGTAGTAAGCATCATGTGTATTCACATAATGTGAATATTTACTATATAACAATACTTCAGGGCTGGGGCTGTAGCTCAGTGGTAGAGCGCTTGCTTCACACTTGAGTTCCATCCTCAGCACCATATTTAAAAAAATAAATAAATAAACAAAATAGCTATAAAAAATAAAAAAGCCCCAATACTTCATGTATAACAAAACATTAGACATATATTTAATAATATTGCAGTATATTAAATAACATGATATTGCATTAGACACATTACACCAAGCACGTGCACACATGCCCACGTGTGTGACTTTAGGAGACCTTTGGTGAGCGTGACAGTGCTGTCTTGAAGCGCTTGTGCCTACTCGAGTGTCATTCCTCCTTCCTTATCATGTCCAAATCCCCAGTTCTGACTGTGCCGTTCATTCTACTTCCCTGAGTGAATCAAGTCCCAGTTCTGGACTCCAGTGGTCATGTAGAGACTCAGCCTGTGTGGTGTTCCCAGGCCTGGCTCCCACCTTCCTTTGTCATGCCTGTCCCCAGGCCAGGTGCTCCTGGACAGGTCACGGGCTGTAACCTGAGGTCTGTGCCCTCTTCTCCCCACAGTTGCCTCACAGCCTGGTCCTGAGGAGTTTCCTGCTGTTTTGGCTGTGGGTGCTACCTGAGCCTTGTTCCCAGGTACCCTTGTGCCCACGCTGTCTCTAGAATCTGTGGTGTAGGGCACATACTTCCAGCAGGACCTTTGGAGTATCTTTGAATTTTAAGTGGAAAGGATGAGCCAGAGGCCCTGGAGGCCTTAGGATCCTCAACAAGGTGGGCTCCTTAGCCCAGCGGGGGCTTGCCAGGGATGCTTGGAGATGGTGCCCAGTGGTGTGTAAAGACAGAATGAGGGAGACCAGGCTGTGAGCTGGAGGGGAGCATCTGGGCCTAGAGGAGCATCAGCCATGCCAGTCTGGAATGGGGGATCTAGAGCTAGGGTGCAAGGCCTCTCTGGTAAGGGAGGCCAGAGTGTGCTCCTCTTCTGTGCCCCTCCAGGGCCTCACCTCTTCCCCTTGGGCAGCAGGAAGCAGGCCTTGAGGGGTTGGCTTGGGACTGACCTTTAGGAACTGCTGGAGGCCTGCCAGAGGCGGGCACATGCTGGGGCTGGGGGCGGAATGGGCACTGCAGTGTAAGGGACGTTTCTACTCTGGTTCGCTGACAGTGTGAGCATTTCAGATGTCAGCATGCTTGCTGTTTCCTTGCAGGCAGCCTGCTGGGGTTCAGGGGCTCACACCTGAAGTGGTCCCCTCTGTTCTCAGGTTCCAGCTCCTCACAGCCACCCTGTGTCTGAGTTAGGGCAGCAGCATACCCCAGGTCGTCTCCTCTGTCTCCCTGAGGGGCCCTGAAGCATTGCTGGCTCCTCTTGCTGTGCTCTCTACCAGAGGAGCCAGCTTCCGGTGGTCTCCTGCTCTCTGCACTTCCTGTCCTCCATCCCAGGAGTTTTGGGCTTTGGGGCTTCTCCACTATGTGCCCCATTGAGAACCATCACAGTGGAGATGTGCTCCCTGGCAGCCTCCCTCCTGGGAAGGGAAGGAGGAGCAGTGAGGGCAACAGAGAGGGCTGGGTGTTTCTAGTTGGTTTGTAGAGGCTGTTTTACCTGAGGCAGGAGTCTCTGAAAGGAGAGTGGGTCCCCCAGGCCACTGTTGATGGCCTGGTAGCCAGTACCTCTGGGGTGGCTGCTAGCAACCAGGTACTGGCCTGCCAATGAGGGCGAGGACAGGACCCCACAGCTCTGGCCTGTGTTGGTACAGTGGTCACGTGGCACGGCCGGGGTGACGGTGTACGCAGTGTCCCAGGACTCAGCCCTGCTCTCCCAGGCCATCACCTCATTGGGCCTGGCAGCCCCGCCCTGTGCTGTCTGTCCAAGCTTTTGTGTTCTCCAGTTCTGACCACCTGGGCCTGCCTGCCATCTCCTCCAGTAGCACAGTCCCAGAGAAGTCATGCCTGACCACGGCACCGCTTTCCCATCAGCTTGGGATGAGGTGCAGGCTCATGGGCAGGAGGCCGTGTCCCAGTTCAAGCAGGATACCTGCTGGACAGAGGGACCATTCTGGGATGTTCCTCCTCAGTGACCGCTGTTGTCAGACATTTGCCTCCTTCCTAGCCTGTTGAAAACCAAGCCTGTTGATGGCCTAACGTTCTTATTTCCAGAGGAAAGTTGGATCCTTAGGTGATAGCACCAAGCAGAAGAAGACTCCGAACGTGGGCCCTGGAGTGTGTCCACTGCAGCCTCCCAGTGCCGGTGGAGCTCAGGGGATGGGAGTATGGCTAAGCCTGTGCTGGGCCCATCGGGCAGGCCAGGCTCAGGGTCCATATCTGTGAAGCCCCCAGGTCATGTCAAGGTGGTGGAGCTGTGGGTGATTTTTTGTCCTCCGGATCTCTGTGCCTAGTCTGGCTGCAGGGGACGTGGTGACAGAATGGAAGGGCACTGGGGCCTCCTGCCTGCTCACCTGAGGACTGAAGCATCCCGGGTTCTCTGTGGGAACGGCAAGGTAGGACACCACAGGTCTCTAGAAGTCAGCATAGAAGTCCCTGTGTTTCTCCCCCTTCCTGTGGGTCACTGGAGTGCTGATATCCGACAGGACAGGCTCAGGCCCTGGCCCCTTGGCTGCAGCCTTGGTCCCTCTGAGTGGATCTGGTGATGAGGCTGCCCTTGTGGGGGCAGCTGCTGCAGACAGCAGGTGGCTCAGGCCTGCAGTGGCCTTGTCGTCCCCCACCCGCCGGGCCTGAGTAGCCATGCCCGAGGAGACTGCTTTCAGTTCAAGATTGGGGCAGGCGTGAACTCAGATTACATCAGGGAGAACCCATAACCACCAAGACTGCGTCGTGCCTCTGCCGTTAGTCTGTGTGGCCGGCCTGTCCCAGGAGGGTGGTGTGTGGTGCTGGGGTGTGTGCTGCATGTGCTTGCCACTCTGTGCGGGGTGAGGGCCTTGGTTCTGATGGTTGTGCCTAGTGGCCAGAGCAGGAGGAGGTGGACCATATCCAGGAGGAGGGCAGGTGCAGAATGACTACCCTTTTGAACAGAGACTCTCGGGAAAGGCTCCCGAGGCCTGGCCTTCCTCATCGTCGCCGAGTAGCCAGCTCCTGTCCCACAGTTGTCGGAGTGTGGGAGACGTTTCTGTGTTATACTCATTCACAAAATCAGGTGCCACAAAGAGCCCCCTCTGAGCTTGGACTCTTGATGATCGGAGGTGATGTGGTTTTCCTCTCACTGGGTTTTTCTATCATCGCTGCTCAACTGTGGCCACCTGGGCCATGTTCAGGGACACTTAGTGCAAAGGAAGACACATTCGGGTCCGAGGGAAGCAGAAAGGAGGCCAGCAGCCTGGTCTCCATCTGGTCTGCGGCTGGATGGTGTGCGTCACCTCTGCCTGGAGTGTCCCATGCTGTAGCAGGTGAAAGGCCACTTAACTGACAGCAGTGTACGCCTGCTGTGGGACCAGCGTGGTCCATAGAATCCCTTGCCTGCCTCCTTGGCGGCTGATGGGGACAGCCATGGCACTGTCTGGAGGGCTCCACCCAGGGTGCATCTAGGCAGAGGCTTCCTTGGGCTTGGGAAGGAGTGGAGCCCTGATGCCCAGAACTTGCCAGCTCAGTTTTAGGGACGTTGAGATGTGTAGGAGTTGCCCGAGAGCTGAGTGGGCCGCCATGGTATCCAGCAGGCTGTGATGGTGACCTTGGTCTAGGTGACCCCATAGTCAGGTGAGGTGACTGTTGGGGACTTTCCCCTTCTCTCCAACAAGGGACAGGGACAAACCTGGGCTGGACAGTTCGGCTTGTAGTCTAAGTAGGTATAAGTGGTCTCCCTGGGCCCTCAGGAAATGCCCACGCAGAGTAGAGTGCCTGGCCGTGCCTGTCGCCATACTGCTCCTGTGGTCTCTGTAAGCTCTCCTTTAGGGAGACCGTGGAAAACTTGTTTGAGTGGAGTAGAGCTGGGTCTTGGGGCTGTGGATGGCTGGGCCTGGTGTGGCCCGTCCTTGTAGTGAGCTGTGTGTGGAGCTGGGAGCGCAATGGTGTGGGTGGTGAGGTGTTCGCTGCAGCCCCGCAGGGTCCTGCACGTTCCTGTGCCTGGGGGTGCTGTCCTGCATAGGACTCTGCCTCCCACCTCCATGGTGGCTGGCCTGACCGCAGGCCATCAGGCGGCCTGCACCCGCCTGTGAGGACAAGTGAGTAGTTAGCTTCCTGGAGCCTTCAGGGAACAATTGGAGGGCAGGGTGGGCGGGTGTTGGGCCTGGAGGGGAGCAGAGAGGCTTAGCTGGGTCCCAAGCCTCCTGGGAGCCCTGCCGCCATGGTCCCAGCCCTGGCTCTGCTGCTCCTGTGGCTGCTCTTCCCAGGAGCCCAGTGGCAGACCTGGTTCTGTTGGACCACTCCTCACCTCTCTGGGCCCCTCTCCTGCTTAGTACGTTCTTCCAGCTGACCCCATCCAGACTCCTTGGCGCCCTGCCCCCACACTGCTGACCTCCAGGTCCTTGTTCCCAGCCTGCAGTTGCTGCCTCACGTGGGTCTGTGTCCTCAGCACCTTCAGGTCCTCCCTGCCCACGTCTGGGCTGCTTCCCCCTCCCATTCTTTAAGGGACTGTCACTCCATCTTGTCTGTGGGGTGGCTGGTATGGTTCTTGATTCCAGATTGTTCTTCAGCTTGGAGGGATCAGTGTGGTGACAGGGAACCTGATGCTGGGCTTTTCTTGCTTAGTTTTGTGTCTTGCTTTGGTTTTGGGAATTTTGAGTTCTCTTCATCTTTGATATTCTGGACCATAACAATGTGGGTCTTCCAGGATTTATCCCAACTGGCCCATAGGGGCCCTAAAACTTGCAGTCTTGTTTCTCTTACCTAGGGGAGTGTCCTCCTCCTAGCACTGCCACCACCGTCACAACACGGCTGTCAGCATTATCTCCCCTCTGCACCTCTGCCCTGCGCCCCTTTCCTGGGATTTCTGTGATGCTGTGTGGTTGCTGGTGTGAGCTCCCCTGTGGGTCTGCCTGACATTCACCTACGTGGGTCCCGAGAGAGGCTTCTCCTCCCTCAGTGCTCACCCGTCTACGTGCATGTCTGAAGTGGTGTCCTCTGGAGTCTCCTGGCTCAGGGTTTTTGTTTGTGGGGGTCGTCTTGTTTCTTGCTGCCATTCTCCCTAAGAGGCTGGAGAGTTGCCTGTTCATTTTTTATGAAGGAGGTGAAGATACATTCCAAGAGCATTCAGGCTTACATGTAAGAGCAGATCAACACACGTGGGCATCAGGTTCTTGTCCTTATCCCTCCAGGGTTTCTAGAAGCTGTAAAGGACACAAACGATGGTGTAGGAGTTCACCTTGAGAGCAGGTAAAGAGATTGTCAGCCAGATTGGTAAGGAAGCAAGAGTTTTGGAAAAGTAGGTGGAACATTTGACAAACAGAGGAATCCTTTGTTATGCAGAGGCCTCTTACAAATGGAGAGAGACCAGCATAGAGCATGAGCAGGCTTCAGAGGCAGCACAGGGAAGAGCAGGCCATCCACGTGAGGGGCGCTGCAGTGTCCAGTGCTTAGGGGATGCAGGTGAAAGTGGAAGCAGTTTGCACTTTTTACCCACGGCAGTGGGAGACCATCAGCAGATGGACAGTTCTCACTGCAGAAGAAGCTGCAGGGGGCAGAAATCATTCTGTTCACCTGGGTGAGAAGGTGCAGCCTGGACCCTGCCACTCAGCCTACTCAGGCCGTGCTCCAGGGACTGCAAAGCCAGGCCAGGAGGCTCTGCCATGGTGGAGCACGGGAGGAGCCCTTGGTAGGGAAGTGAGCACTTGTGGTCTTGTGCTAGGGGCTCTGCTCTGCCGCCCTGTGCCCCTCTCACTGGGGCCCCATCTCTTGGGAGGGAGGCTGGGTGGGCAGCCCCACGAGCCAGGCTATTTCAGACCCAGTGAGCAGGGAGGGTGCCCGCTCTCTTAAGTTTTCATTTGCTTGATGCTGTCATTCCTGGCTTTGCAGGAGGCTGTTCTGAGCCTTGCAGAGACCATCTCCACGGAAAGGGCCAGAACTAGGGTGTGTGAGGGGTGTGGTGCCCCCAGGGGCTGTGCCCTGGACCTCAGCTTCTCAGGGCCCTCGTCTCCTTTCTTCTGAGAAAGTCTTCTGATGCTCCTCAGCCCAGTCCCCCATCTCTGCAGGGCCTGTGTCCCTCCTTTTCAGGGAGCCAACTGTGTCTCCCGGGGAGAGCGCTGGAGCACACCTGTAGAGTGTGGAGCATACCTCTGTCCCTCCACAGCCTGGGGTCAGTGTGCACCCTGCAGTGCTCTTGGTTAAGCCTTGAGTCACGTCTATTTTTTTTTTTTTTTTTAGAAATTAACATCAATCTAAAAAGTTTGTTTACAACTGAACAAACTCGTTCCAATTCTTCTTGGTGCCCGTGGTCATGTGATGGGGCCACTCACGGTGCACAGCACTTCTCGGCCAATCTCATTCCCTCTGCCTTCCTCCTCTTCCCATCCTCCTCCCCCACCCCGCTTGCTCCCCTGTGCAGATCTCCCCTCTGTTAGTTATTATTAGTGTTTTAATTCGTGCATTATAATCACATGAAATGCGAGATTCCTGTGTTCTGTGGTCTTACGTGGCATCATGCGGCTTGGTGCGGCTTGGTGCGTTCTGTCCCCGGGCCCCTCCTGCCTCCATTCTGTGTTAATGCAGATGGAAAGCATGTTTAGAGGAGGAGGTGACTGCTGTGAGTGACCGCAGATGCCCAAGTGAGTCCCTCCCTCTGCCCTTCTGACTGACTGACTCTGAGATGCCAGCTCCTCCTCCCTGCTTCAGGCTCTGCTCCCGCCGTGCTGCTTCCGGAGAGCTCACTGGGCCCTGGCCTCCCAGAGCTAAGAACATCTTGGTGCTGTGAAGGAAGACATGGCTTCACACCCCCATCAGCATCTCCGGGACCCTGGGGGCAGTTTCTGTGTGGTGGGGGAATCTTGTCACCAACCTGTTTGTCATCCTTGGATGACTGCCCCTGAGGAGGCTTCCCTGCGGTTGTGGGTGTGGCGCCCAGTTCTCCTGATGTGGAGTGACAGGAAGGAGTCATCCTTTACGAATCTGCTGCTGAGGAATGTTCAGAGCTGTTGTCTTTGTAGGGATGTCCAGTGGGGCCGTGATAGACCTTGTCTTCCTTGGGGGGTTGCAGCCGTGTGCCTGGGACATGTGGCCCTCACCTGTGTCACGGGGCCCTTAGAGAGAGTGTTTTTCCTAGAAGTTTGTTTTGCGTATGTTGTAGATCGCAGGCTAGGTGTGGGTGTTTGTCATCCTAGGCCATGGAGACTAGCAACCAGGTGACAGCCCTCGGGAGAAGGATCCCTGGGGCCGAGCTCCTGTTGCTGACTGCGTTCCTCTGCTCACTGTGTCCCTGGTGCTAGGTGCATGGCCCTGCAGACTCTGTTGTGGCATGCTATCCCTGCTCTTCCTCAGCTCTAGCATGGACCTTCAGGTGCCCACAGCATGGAAGGCATTTAGCCTCAGACCAAATCCCAGTCCTGTGCAGATGGGGCTTTCTGCTTTACCTCCCATAGAACCAGTGAGGTGGAATTCCAAGAGTGAGTCTGTAGGAAACTAAAACATAAATGTGTTCTGACAGCTGGGGAAGAGATCTGCTGCTCATGCTTGCAAAACAATTGCGAGACCTTACTGTCTGTATTTCATTAAGGAAGTTTACTGAAGAAAATTGTATGTATTAGAAAGCTCACCATATAAATAGGAAAAATCACAGTCAACAATTTGTTTTTTGATTAACATTTACTTAGGTTTTAACTAATTTTAGTAAAATTCAAATTAAACAATTTGATTTAAATAAATTAATTAAATTAAAATACCATTTAATAAAAATGCTGGAATAAGAAGTTGCCTTGCACGTGTTGTGTTGTTCTGGCTGATGGTCCTGACCCGGGTCTGGGGACTCACCCCCATGTGGCTGTGGGGCGGGTCCCACTGTTTCTGGGGGCATGCTTCAAGAGGGTGAGGCAGCAGTGTTTCCTGTGTACGTGCTGATTGCGAGGGCAGAGCGTGCGGTCTGCAGCCACTGTCCAGAAGTCGAGGCAGATGGCATTCTTTGAGCAGGTCTGTGACAGGTCCTACTGTTCGGCTGTCCCTGTGCAGCATGGTGTTGGAGTGCTCGGTCCCTTGACTCCACTTCATCTGGAGCCTTGTGTGAGACAGTTACCCCAGGCAGCAGTTCAGGCACATGCTCCCCTGTGCACAGGGCACCACCAGTTCCCGGTGCTCCCCTGTTCTTCCTCCCAGGCCCCACCTGGCCCGGGTGCCCGTCACAACTGCCACCTGGGGGTTTCACCTGTGTGAGAGTTTGTGTTTCGGTACAGGGCAGCATGCACTGCCTGCGTCTGCCTAGTGGCAGTTGAGGAGGTCTGGGAGGCTCCCCCGTGGCTGTCGGTCCGTGTCCTTGGCACCAGGTGGGCCCTGTGGAAACTGGAAGGCCCAGCCCGCGAGCTTGGAGGTAAGCCTTCGCTGCCACTGGGTTGGCCCATCCTAGGATATTGTGTTCCTTGGTGTGTCTGCTCTCATTTACTGACAGGTTGATAATAAATCATTATATTTGGTAAATCCCCGAGGTCCTTTGTGTTTCCACGTAAAATTTAAATTAACTTGTCAATTAAAACAGTTCTGTTGGGATTTTGATTGGAAATGTGCTGACCACCAGGTAATTTGAGGAACACTGGGTCTCCCTGTCCAGTGCACCTAGTTGGTTTTTCTATTTACTTAGATGTTGATTTCACTTAAGATGTTCTATAGTTTTCTGTACAAAGCTCGACTTTAAATAGTCTTTAAATAAAAAGCTCATCTTTAAATAGTTTCAGTCTTGCTCTTCACTGATATCAGATTAAGTTATAAATGGTATCTTCTTTCCGAAAGCCTTCTGCTCCTTTTTACTGCTTTATAGAAACCCAGTAGGTCTTGGTACGTGGACCCAATGATCCTGTTGGGTCCTCGTAGGAGTCCGAGCTGTGTGTGGTGACACCTCCTGCCTGGTCCCTCCTTCCTTCCTTGCCTGGCTTTAGGGCCCTGGCCAGGGCCTCAGGACAGTTGGAGAGCATGCCAGTAGGCTTGGGATGTGTGCTTGCTGCCTTCTACCGAGGAGCGGCTTGGATTCCTCTGCCCTGGTGACTCCGGACTCTCCTGTCTTCAGCAGTGGCTGTGCCTCTGCCATCTGGCCGCTGGCTGCATGGGGATAGCTTCTCCTGGAGCTGTTGTCTTTGGAAGGACAGTGGAGGGGGCGGGTGAGAGAAGGAGGTGCCCTCGCTGCTTCACCGTGTTTATTTGGGGTCACTCAGTGTGACTTTTGAGAAATCCTCTTTAGGATTTATAGCCTGTAAAAGATTTCTGCTCTCAGGAAGGGTTATGGCTTATATCGTGAAAGTAAGTCAACTAAAATTTCAAACTTCCCTTGGCCCAGAGCCTCGGTGCCCTCCTCCTGTCACAGGCCCGATCCTCACTAGAGCACTCAGAGCGGTTTCTCATTAGCTGGCAGTGCGTGAGAGACTCCCGGGGTCACGGGGGCATGGTGAGCCATCTTCACGTCCTGCAGTCAGCTGTACATCACCGTGTTGGTGAGAGGGGCGTGGACACAGCAGTGGCCAGGTTGGACATGGGGAGGCAGCAGCGGGCCCAGTTGGCTTGGCTTTGGGGATGTGTCAGGTTTTCGTGAACCGAAGGCTGTGTTTTTTAAATGAGGAAAATACATTCAAATTCTGTAAAATACTAAAGTTAAAAATACCTTTATAAACACATTTTTTTTCACTTAAATTTATATTTCTTACCCCCAAAATAGACATTTAAAACCAACCAGGTTGTGGGGGAACCCGTGGTGGAACACAGATGCTAGGCAGTCGGTGGCTGTTCCCAGGGCACATCCCCCTGCAGTAGATGGACAGCAGGTCATCTGCTGGGTGATGCTGGCAGAGGGTGCAGGCTGAGGCCCCAGAGCTGGGCGAACACGGCAGTGGCCTCAGAGGTGTCCCTGTGTGCAGGGTGGAGACCCTGGAAGCTCTCGCGTGCTGATTGGCTTTGAGGGAGTGAGTGAGTACGTTAAAGATCTTAGGCTCTTGTTATTGTAGAAAGTTAAAAATAAGGAGAGAAAAGGAAAGGGGGACAGTGACAGAAGCCTCGTGAGTCAGATTGGAGTCTGAGGTTTCATTGCAAATTGAGAAAGTAAGTAAATGCTAAAAGCAGAACAGAAAACCACAAAAACACCAAAAAGTGGGGTTAGAGGCTTGTCAGGAAAACTCAAGGAGCTCACCTAATGGAGCTCTGGAGGCCAGAAGCACAAGCCACAGAGTAGCAATGGTGCTGGACAGAAGGGGCCCAGCCCCTGCTCACCTGCACCGCTGCCTCTGGGAAGGCCAGCTCTGGTGGGCCAGGGCAGAAGAGCAGGGGGCAGGGGGTGAGAGTGGCTGGCAGGCCCCCGGGGACCAGACCCTCGCATGGTGCAGGGGTTCCAGGTCTTTCACAGCCCCTGGCAGTTTGGTCAAGGGTCCCGTTCCTTGGTGGGAAGGTTCTCATGGTGTCTGCATGTCCTGCCACCGCAGTGGGTCCCCTCTGGTCTTCGATGGTGTTCATTTGTGTCTTCACTCATTGTTCATGGTCAGTCTGGCCAGAGCCTCATCAGTTTTTTGCTTCAAGGAATTCTGTTAGTTTTATCGATTTTCATCTTTTCCTTTGCATTGATATCTACTCTTTGCTCTTATCTCTCCTATTGCTTATTTTGATTTAATTTGAGTTTTTCTAATTCTTAAAGTGAAGCCTAAGGCCCCTGAATTGAGGTTTTCTAGAGCAGGCATTGAACATTAGGACTGTATTTCAAGCACTGCACATTTTGACACGTTGCCTTTTCATTTCAAAACAGTTTCCAGTATTTTTAATTTTTCCCCTAACTTGTGAAGTATATTTATCTAGTTTGCAAATATTTGGGGTTTTCAGGTGTTTTTCTGTTGTTGTTTTCTGACTTGATGCCAGTTCAGTTAGAGAGCATTGAGGGCTGTTAGGAGGCCTGGAGGTAGGTGCCTGTGGGGTTGGGGGGGAGGAGGGCATGTCTGTGGCCTGGAGGTGCCTGGGGTGGGGAGCGTTTCTGTGGCCTGGAGGTGCTCCAGTGTTGTGCTGGGGTCACTCTGTTGCGGGGTGGTGATGTGTCTGCTTCCTCCTGTGATGTCTGTGAGCCGGTGTTGAGGTTCCCACCTGGGACTGCCGCAGTGTCCCTTTCTCCATAAGCTGCTATCAGCTTTTGCTTCCTGTTTGCAGCCCTGTCTATAGGTGTGGAGGTGTCTGGCCTGTCACTCTGAACCACCCTTGGTCCTCACGCGTGGCCTTGGGCACCCTATGACATTGACTGACTTATGCTAACATAACCTTTACAGCTTTCTTTTGATATGGTGTTTGCATGGTTTTCCATCTTTACTTTTAATCTATTTGTGCCTTTACACAAATTGATTTAAACATTGCCTAATGGCCGAGATGTATTTCGGTTGACTCTGTCTCACGGTCTGAGCGTTATAGAATGTACTTCCACAGACTGAGGTGGCTGTGACATCACTAAGCAGAAAATCCTTTGGGATCTCCTTCATGTCCTGTGGTACAGGCCAGTATGGAAAATGGATTCCTGAAGTGCACACAGCTGAGAGTGCTGTGCTCCAGAGACAGGCCCTGCACTGAGAGTGCTGTGCTCCTCAGGACACTGGCCCTGCCCTGTGAAGTGCGGACTCAACTCTGCAGGCCGTCTTCAGCCCTGCCTCCCACAGTGCTCAGGGAGGGCCTTGCCTCTTCATCCAGTCTGGCAGTCTTTGCCCTCTAGCTGGTTGCCGGACAGTTGGACGTTGTTGTATTTATGGTTGAACTCAGTTGTCCCTGATTTTGTGACTCAGAAGCTTCGGTTCTTCCTTCATCCTCTTCGTCACCTTTTTAATTGGTGAAGTTCTACATTTACAGAATGTAACTTGCCTTTTTTTGAACTGTGGTGATGTTTTTATTAGTTATTAGTGATTTTCATAGTGTGCTGGTACAGCCCTATTTTTCTCCTCAGTCCTGTGTCCTTAGTGTGCAGTCTTGCTGAGTGGGAGGTTCTTCCAGAATGCATGTGTTATATTGTAGCAGAAGCTCCTGGTTCTGTGTGATCTGCAGATAGGAAAAGAGAAAGGTCCCTCTCGGCCATCTGAAGAAAGCCAGGCGTGGCTGGGAGCTGCGGGCCTGCTGGGGCCAGGGGCCCGAGGGGCGGTTAGCCAGGGCGAGGGGAGCCAAGCAGGGTTGGGTGAGCTGCTCTCCCGAAGAGCTGTTCTTTGAAGATACTAAACAGTCCCAACTGTCCGAAAGGTGGCCCAGAAGGTGGAGCAGAGGGAAATATCCTGGAATGTCCAAGAATGTGTCTCTGAAAGCGACTTAAAAATCTAAATCAGGGGGGTTGGGGTTGTGACTCAGTGGTAGAGCACTCACTTCGCATGTGAGAGACTCTGGGTTCGATCCACAGCACCACATAAAAATAAATAAACAAAATAAAGATATTGTGTCCATGTATAACTGAAAAAATATTTAAAAAAAAATCTAAATCAGGAAAACATTTTCAGAAGACATGGTTGTAGAAATGGGAGCTGGGGGTTAGGAGGAGGGACAGGCTGAGTGGGAGAGAGGATGATTACCAAGGAAGTGGTGGAGAACAAAGCTGAGGCTTAATTAAACTCCATATCAGAAGTCATCAAGACTTCAGCTGAGGTGGTGGAGAAGAGCCACATCATGATGGGAACATACTGGAGAGGCTGCCCGGGAACGCAGAGTAGACAGCAGATGTGGCCGTGGTGAGAGCCCAGTCCCACGGGAGGTCCAGCCCTCAGCATCGGAATCTCCGAATGAGCCAGAACAAGTTTAATAAAGTAATAATTGAATAAATAAATTAATAAAAGATATAATTGAAGAGCAGTTTCCTGAGCAGGAAGAAGTCCAGTATGCATTGAAAGGGCATGCTTTGAGCAAAATTAATGAGACTCTTAACCATGCATCTTCTGAAAACATTTTGTGAGTGTTAAGATTAAAGACATGCTAGCAAAATCCAGGCAGAAGAAAGTGACGACATCATCAAAACTTGGTTCCCTAAAGTTTTCCTTGGTGGGTACCACAGTCAGGCCACCTAAGAATTCTCTACGACTCCAGGCATGGGGATTGACGTCTGCAGGACTTGAGGGGGACATGTTGGTGATCTTAGACTTTTATACCCAGCCAAGGTGTGTGTGTGTGTGTGTGTGTGTGTGTGTGTGTGTGTGTATGTGTATGCTGTGTCCTCTGAGATTTACAAAGCTTTGTAGAATTACAAATTTATGTTCCTTTTAAGAAAACGAAGTTTCTTTCAGACTGAGATGACTAAAAATTCTGAACCTAAGATTAATGTCACTGTGTTTTCTAAGGAAATAACCAGATACAAATCAGTGCTCATAATGACACGAATCACAGAGTTGTAGTTAGTGTAAAATTGGAACCTACCTGAACAGCAGCCTGCGGGGGCAGTCCCTGACACAGCGGGTTGTTGGGTGCTTTACTTCTGAGCATTTGTGGGGAGGGGGTGGACTTGCCTGACTAAATGAAGCAGAGCAATTCATCACTGTCTTAAAGGAAGATGCTGCACAGATGCCCATCAGGGTCAGTCAGGGAGTCCCAGGTGGTGCCTTTGAACTTGCCTCTGGGGCTCTTCTTTGTGGTGAGTGGTCTTTGGAGGAGTCTGGTTTTGGGGGAGACTCTGGTAAATCTGTGGGCCTTGTGAGGCCCGGGTCTGAGAACAGTGCCCTCCAGCGGGTGGGGCAGCCCCTCCTCCACACTCGGCACACTCTCTGTGAACACGGAAGTTGCCAGTGGAGGGTAGGAACCGTGTGTCCAGTGGTTCCCGTGGATAGGAGGCCAAGAACTGTGTCCGTGCCCCCAGCACTGCCTCCATCAGCACAGGGGTGCTTTATCCTCGCCTGGGATGACCGTGGTGGTTTTATCATCAGAAAATGAGAGGAAACTCCAAGAAAGTGATGGCTGTGAGGACAGGAACGTGGGGCAGGTTCAAGGTCTCAAGCTAAGTGGGGGACGAGGACCTGAATGAACCCTGGGAGCCCCAGCCTGCAGGCCTGGCCTGGGTGGGGGTCGCTCAGGTGAAACCTGGTGGGGGCTCTGAGAGGGGTTTTCTTTTAGAATGTTTCCCTTCACATTGTGGCGCAAGATAATGTGGTTCTCAATCCATTGACGGCGTTGGAGGAGAGTGAGCTGCTTCCTTCTGAAGGGCCGATGGTGGACGTGGGGAGCTTCTGGCCTGGCTCCCGTCAGAGGTCAACCCTGGCTTGGCGCCAGGGCACATGGGTCCCCTTGGAGGCATTTTTATTGTCATGCTTGGAGGGCGTGCTCCTGGCCTCTGTTGGGTAGAGGCCAGCGCTGCTGGGAGTGTCACCGTGAGTAGGATGGCCCCCCGCCGCAGCAGCTGAGCTCCTGGTGCATTGTTGGTCCACTCTGCTTCAACGTCTTTGCCCGTGTGTGATTTGCAAACAAAAATCCCAACTGGTTAGTTTTCTTAGAAATGGTTCCACTTGAATTGTTTACCAAACCCTGGTGAAGACAGGAATGAAAAGCAGAGTCAGTGTCCCCTCGTCTGTATTTGCTTTTCAGATAAAGCCCGTGCCTAACTCAGATCTCTCTCTAACCATGCAGGTTCATCTTTGGAAAGCCAGGCGAAGACCTCTCCTCTCTGTTTGGATTACTTGATTTATGAGACGCTGTCAGCGAGACTTGGAGTTTTCACGGCTGTGACCCTCCCCTCCCTGTTTCTGTACTTGTATGTGTTGGTGGAAGTTTGGAGCTCTTTGGAGCTCTTGTTTACGTGGAAAATTTGAGCCATTTTGAATCCATTAAAGGTGCGGACGCTGCTAGCAATGAGCTCCCAAAGCCATCCAGGTAAGGCTGCCTCCTCCATTCCCTGCACTCAGTCTCCTTCACAGAGGCACGAGGCTGTCACCGTGCCCTGCTGGCTGGGTTTTCCCTGATAATGGCCACTGTTAGTTCACTGCAGCCCCATGTGCAGGTAGATTGGTGGTTCTTCATCTCAGTGAAACAGGGCTGATGGGGACTTGGGAGCAGTTTTGGCTTGCTTTGCAGGCTGACTTGGTATCGGAGAGGAGAACTGCTCTTGAGCAAGGTGATTTCTGGAGGTTGGCTTGTGATTTTTAGTTAATTGCTCATTCCAGAGTTTCTTGTTGGGGTGCTTTGGTGGTGGGAATGCTTCCTTGGTGGCCTTGGTTGGAGTCTAAAGAAGCCTCTTCTGTGCACACACAGGAGCTGCTTGTGGAGTGAGTCCATGGCTTGCTACAGGGTGCTTCTGCACTGTGTCAGGGTGTACGAGGAAGGGTTTATCCAAGGTCACGGAGCTGGGAGTGGTTGAATGCCACTGTCCCTCAGCTCCTAGGCCGTGTGGGGGCACAGACACAGGGCTTCACTCCTGAAGACTTTGGGAAGTCACGGTACTTACACTGCAGTAAGCCTGGGAACCCTCCCCTTTTCCCTTCAAGGTGCGGGCCTCCCCTGGAGGTACCACTGCCAGCTGCCCACCCTCCATTTCCCCAGGGCATCGTGTGTGACCAGCAGGGCACATAGAGTTAGGAACTGTCCACATCTAGTCAAGAAGTTGGATTGCTGCAAGGACCAGTGCTTGAGGCCCTGAGGCTCTTGTCCAGGCTGCTCCCTGTGGGATTGCACAGAGTGTCACCCATGCCTCTTGGGTATGATTGTCCTTTTCTGCTAGCTCTGGAGGACAGTGCCCAGTCTTTATTTAGATAGGAAAGTTTTATTTGAAGTATTCCTGTATTGATTGGTATGAAGAGTGGATTATGGTCATGACAGGAAACATTGGAGCTCTGTGCATACTTTGAGGTGTACACTGTGGGCATTGGTGTGTGGCTCTGCTCTGGCTCCTGGAGGGGCAGCTGTCAAGGTGGGGTGTGCCTCTTTCCTGTGTGAAAATGTGAGTGTTATGTGTATGTGATTTTTAATAGAACTTAATCCTGTATGTGGGGTGCTGTGTGTGTGTTTATTTTAATATAACATCTTTGATGTCAGTGTTTATAAATCTGATGTTCTTTTTGATAGTTTGTAAGTGGCTATCTATGTGGTCGCAGCACTGTTTATAACAACCTCCAGTTGGCATCAACAATCGCTGTACGTGTATTCTGTGCACCTCTGTAAGCGTCTCCATGGGACAGATCCCAAGCAGCAGCTGCGGGTCAGCGGGCATGTGTGTTGACAATGTCCTCAGGTTTGCTCTGAGGTTGCCCCAAAGCTTGTCTCAGCTCGTCTTCCTGATTACACTTCAGGAGAGCTGTGTTTTCCTTACTTTGTAGCACAGCAGTGCTGGGCAGACTGAGTATTTTATTTTTGTTATGGCTGGGGAAATTATTTTGTTCAGCTTCGTGTGTAAATGGGGATGAGCATTTCTGTATGGCCTGGTATCGATTGGTCAGGTCTTGTATCTGCACCCAGACATCTGAGGACAAGTGTGCCCTTGTTTTCGTTGTTGAAGAAGAGCTGTGTATGCACTGATACTGTGTTGAGAGCTCCTGGGGCGGAGTGGAGCGTCTGTGCGGGGCCTCTGCGGCTGTCCATGTGCTGCACAGATCTGGGTAGCCTTCCCTTGTATATATTTTTTAAAATGTCTTTTGATTTCTGGGAAAAGTGAATTTTTCTACTGTGATTGTCTTTTGATTTCTGGGAAAAGTGAATTTTTCTACTGTGATTATAGTTTTATAATAGTCTCTTTCTGTTATCAACCATTTTTTGCTTTGTATGTTTTGGTGTTTTGTTTTTTTTGTGTGTGTGCTTAAAAATTAATGGCTGTTGTTCTGATAGACTAGGTCCCTTATCAAAGTCCAGTGTCTTTCTCTTTATTTAGTATTTATTTGCCCAGGAGTTTACTTTGTTTCATGACATATTTCTCTCTGGTTTCTCTGGGCGTCTCTGTGGCCTTGTCTTGACAGTTCCTGGTCTCTTCTCTAAGGCCCATCTCTGTCAGCTGGACAGCGGGCACTGGTCCTGCTCCTCTGGGGGTCTTCACCCTTGATGTGTGCCCGCTTACCTGTCCTGTCTGGGTGCTGTGTGTCACTCTCTATTGCCGATCCTCTGCTGTGCCCTTGGAGCGGGGCTTGGTGGAAAGAGGGCAGGGCTGCGTGTCTGTCGTGGTGGTGTGCTTGGGCCTGGAGTGGGCACTGCTGCTTTTCCAGCCCTTTGGACTCCTTCAGGTGCTCAGCCTGAGCCCACGCAGTATGGTCCTGCCCCTGGCACAGTGCTGGCCTGGGCCCACCTCACTGGTCACCGTCTGCCCCTCAGAGCGATCCTGCCAGGCTTAGGGTTTCCAGGCAGCCCTCCAGGTTTCCTGTCAGTTTGGGTACCTGCTCATCCCCTGCCAAGCTGTAAGTGTGGACACAGTTTTATTTTTATTTTGTCATTTTAGTGGATTTTGGGGAAGAATGGAAATAATACCCAGTCACTCAATTTTCTGTCTTTCCCTTCTTCCTCTCCTTCCTCCTTTCCTTCTTTCATCTTCCTCTCCACTCCTTCCTCCTTCCTCCTTCCCTCTTTCTCTCTTTCTGCTGGGGATCACACTGGGCCTCTGCGTGCCAGGTGCCTGCCCCACCTCTGAGCGTTGCTGCGCCCTCACTCTGCCGTCTGCAGCAGGGGTCTCCAGACACCCCCAGGCACAGGTGGAGGCCCTTCTTTCCCTCATGCCAGGGAGGAGAGTCCTGTGGCCACCTCAGTGTCTCTCTAGCACTAAATTGCAGTCTCATGCCCATCCTCTTTCCCCTGTGTCCCCAGAGTCCTCTCTTGGCTGGCTCTCGTTTGTGACCCTGCTTCTGTGGGGCCTGGTGCATGCTGGGGCACCTCCAGCCCGGAAGGTGCAGCTGCTGTGGGCAGTGCAGTTGGCTTTGCCTGGTGATAAAGCAGCCTTTTTATTTGATGTGTGTAAGTCTTCTTTCCCCTGTTTTTCCTTTAAACTCCCTCTGGTGCTGGGTGAGGTATGCGTTATGATTTTATTGCTGTTCTTTCTGAACTTTGCCAGAGCCAGGCCCTGGCTCTTTGACGTAAAAGCCGCTTAACTGTTGGGATTTATTGCTCTAAATAACTGTTTCTAATGCTGTGAGCAGCCTGGGGAAAAGCTTGGGTTGATGGCGCTTGTGAGAACTCTTCTTGGAGAGGGGCTCTGAAATGCCCTTCCTGCCTAGTCCAGTGCACAGGCCTTTCCCAGTCTCAGTGCGCCCAGATAGGCTGAGGTGGATCTGCAGGGCATAGTGTGTGTCCTGGAAGTGCGTCCCCACTGTGACCCAGGGTGGGGGCAGGTGCCTGTGTGGCTTGCTCATGGCACAAGCAGTGTTCCCCTTTCCCTGTTCTGTTTCTTGCCAGCAGCTGACCTTCTTCCTCTCCCCTTGGTTAAGCTGTGCCTGGCACCCACTCAGCGGCCCCGGGCACTCACCTGTGGCTGCAGTCGCCCCTGCCGGGAGGTCTGGTGAGAAGCCTCTGAATCGCTGGAGACCATGCGGAGTGCTGGTGCACCCTGTCCACCCAGGAGAGGCCTTGCTGCGAAGCTGGTCAGGCAGGGTCCATGGCCTTCAGGCCTTCCGGGTCCTGTCCCTCCCTGCATCTTGGCCGGGAGCATGGATAGTGTTCAGTTAAAAACAAAGTTACACGTCGAGGGAAGCTTGTGCAGTGAAGATCAGTGCTTTGGTTTGGACCATATTCTGTGCAGTTTGAAGCACCTGTTCACACAAAGGCTGCTGAAATCTGCTCCCAACGGTGTGGTGGTTAGTGAGCCCCGGTCTCCGGTTTCCACCAGCCGCTGACCAGGTTCGTCTCTGGGTCTCCCAGGAGAAGGCACTGCCCTTTGGTGGGGCTGAGCGAGGGCCTGGGGTCCTTCAGTCCTCACACTCTGTTCTTCATTTGTCTGATCTTGATTGAATCTGTTTACTTCAACCAGGATTATTATACGTTAATACAGAAGTTATATCCCAAGGGAATATTTATATAGTACTGAAATCATCTTTTGCCATGGTTGAGTATTTCAGGAATACTGCCAGTTTTTAAGGGGAGAAGATGAATTTCGCAGTCCTGGGATTAACACTGATGTCAGTTCTGAGCTGCTGTGATAGGCAGGTCGTGGACCCTGAGGGAGGTTCTAGAGGCAATTCTGGAACTGAGAGTGGCTGTGGAGGAGGCTGGAGAGACCCAGGCCTAGCTCCTCAGGAGAGTAGGTAGCAAGGACAGCCAGCTGGGTGGGGGCCTGGGGGCTTCAGCAAGGGGCGGGGCCTGCGTTCTGAAGGCTGGGAAGGGGCCGGCCACAGTCTAAGAAGAATTGCTTCCTGGCTGTCGGGGAAGGCAGAGGAGAGGCCCAGAAGTTGGTGAACATGGGGTTCTGGGCAGTGGGTGAGTGAGGCTGAGGTGGGGCCTTAGAGAAGGCACAAAGGCGTCTCAGGCAGTCCGACTCGAGTCCAGGTGGAAAATGCGGCTGGGAGGCTCCAGTCTGCTTCCTGGGAGGAAGGTCCCCGTTGTTCCCATGTGCTCCACAATTCCACCTGCAGCCCAGCCCGGCCTCCTGGCTCCTCCCAGCCACCCGTGTAGCAGCCTCCGCAGCTCTCCTTGTCACACCCCACTTCTCCATGCCATCATTATCTGGGATCTTAATCAGTCAAGATTTGTTCTGAAAATCATGTAGACATAAGGACTTATTTTTCAACGTACTTCTTTTTTTTCTATCCTCAAATTGTGTTTTGTCTTTTAAAAATTACGAATGCTCAGTTGCAATGAAGAGCTCAGAAAACTCACTGTCAATGGAGCATTGATGGTTTGTTTTGGCAATTCTCTGAGAATTCTTATACAGTTTGTGGAACATTTGCATTTGTGTCCTTTTTTCAAAGCCTCCATTGTTGAAATGCAAATTTCTGAGTTCTGAGATGCTGAATGTTGGATGATTAATGATATTGAGGTTTAAGAATGAACTCCTGGTATGTATTTGACACAGAAAACCCTGTGCGAGGATCATTAGAAGCCATTGAGCACAGCTTGACGGTGCAACAGAAAGGCCGTAATTGCGGGCCTGGTGGTGGGGGCAGATCGTACGTGGACAGGTGTGCAGATATGTGGCCGTCCCCAGACACAGGCCAGGAAGGCTGGGAGCTGCTTTGGCTGGGGCTGCCTCTGTTCAGCGTACTCATGTACAACTTGCAGTACCGGGAAGTCGGCAGGGACTTCTGGCTTGCTCCAGGGCAGCTTGCAGGGACCAGAACAGGTGGCAGTGTGTTTGGACAGTGCCCTCCGGTTGCTTCACTTTGTGGCTGGTGGCCCTGAAGTAAGCTAGTCCACACCTACTGTGGACTACACAGTGGTGTACACACACCAAACTCACTGCTGTCACACACCCAGGCTGGGGCCGGACGGCATCACGGAGACTGGCTTGGGTCAGAACCAGTCTTTTGTTCCCTGAGGTACGTGCACTGCTCTGTGGACAGAACTCTGGGGCACTCGGGGCCAGGTAGGAAATGCACAGGCCAAGCGAGCAGGGGCAGCCGGCCCCCTCTGGATGGTCTGTGGTATGAAGGGGCGGCCAGGGCCTGGAACCCCCTAGGAAGGCTGTGTGGTTTAGGGAGATGTCCCCCACAAAGGGTGGGTCGGCTCACCCTGAAGAGCAGGCAGGACACGCTGCCCAGGGGCCTGGCCAGGGGAATTAGAGCTCAGCGAGGCAGGAGGCCGTGGGCTTAGGGGGCAAGTGAGCCTGGTCCCTAAGGGCTGTGGGGAAAGTGGCTCTGCCCCTGTGGTGGGCCTGGGAAGGGATCCTGGCCCCGCACTGGGTGTCAAGAGCGTGGCTATGCTATCTGGGAGCGCTGGGCCTTTGCGCTGCTCGCGCCGCGTCTCCTGTTGTCTTCGTGGGACCTCTTTGAGCTCTCTTCACCAGCCCTCAGAACGTTTGCTGGACTCAGCCAGTGACCGGGCTGCCTGGTGAGCCATGTGGGTGGGGACTTCAGTGGAGACGTCACCACTCTCAGTGAATAGCTCTCTTGCCTACTTTACGGGGACGTGTAAGAGGTGGTTCCTTTATGAGAACTATAGTGATCCAGACAGAAGTAAAATGAGGTGAGTACATTTCCCGGAATCACATCTGACATCGTGTCTTCTGCTTTTAGCTGCTTAATCAGAGTGACCGTGGACAGGGCCTTGAGCAGGAGGGCAGGGCACCCTGGGAGAGGGGAAACCTCGGCCTGCGGTCCCCTGCCTGCCCGCCTGGGAAGACAGCACACACAGGCAAGAGAGTTTGCCTCCTCGGAGCCGGGTCCCACTGCAGGCCGAGGTGGCCGCTGTTCTGGGGGGCTGGGCGGCTTGCTGGTTCCCAGGCTCTGGCTGGGAATGTGGGTCCCCCACATCTCTTGGTGGGATCCTGTTTCTACCGGACTCTGGTCTGCCTTGCCCTGCTCCCCTCTGTCTCCCATCTGCCCAGGGCTCTCACCCTGCTGTCATTGAGTCCTCGGCTCCTGACGCAGGACTGGAGACTCCCGGGGAGGTGCAGGTGTGTAGCTTTTGGGAGCTCACGAAAAACTGCCCAGCCTCCCAGCCACTTTCTAGCTTTTACTGTTACTATGTACTTTAAAAGGTAGTAAAATTTATATAGAAGTGGTGTCTGTATGTTTTTTAAAACAGTGCAGGAAAAAAACCTTTATTTTTGTTGTGTTTGAATTAACATTTGTGAGAACCACTTAAAGTTGGTTGCAGTGTCTGGATGCTCATTGTTTAGTGGTCACCAGTGTTGTCACCAGGTCCAGGTTAGTCGACTCATCTCACTGGAGATGTCCAGCTGTCATCCTCAGAGCCTTCACCAAGGGAGGTTGTGTTGTGTTGTTATTTTTAAACTTCAGTCTCTTAGGCTGGTTTGTAGAAGGCCGTTTCTACGGCCTGGTTGTTTTGGGCTGAGCTGTGTGACGTGTACAGGGACAGTCACTGCTCACTGTGCTGCAGGCTGGAGGGCCAGGCTCAGTGCAGGAGGGCGGCTCTCTGCTTTGTGGATAGCGCCTTCTGGCTCTGTCCTCGCAGGTAAGAGGTGCCTCCTGAAGGCTCGGGAGTGGTCCTCACCTGGCTCACTTCCCAGCAGCCCTGCTTTTTGCTGCTGTCGCCCTGCATCTGGGTCTGACAGAGGAGGCTTGGGGGCACCAGCGGGCACACCATTGCAGCAGGTGCTCAAGCCAGGCGACACCCTGGCGTAAGAGCTTCAGGTTCCACTGGGTTACTTTGCCTCAGAGCCGAGTGGGTTTCTTTTTTTGAGTTTTCCTAAAAAGCCCTTTGTAGGCACTGGGCTTGTGTACATCTGCGTTTCCTGGTGGCTTGTGGACCCAGGAGGACTTGTGTGTTTCTGTTGGAGTTCAGAGAAGACCGAGGGGCCTGTTCTTCGTGCACCGGCCCTGTTGGGTGTCATCTTAGAAGCTCTCCTGACCCGTTCCTGTGAGAACAGGGTGACATCAGGCCACAGGGTGTGGGATTCTCGGTGCCACCCACTGTCTCCTGCACATGGAGTCCCCCTGGCTGACCACAGCGCAGAACTGCCCATCACCGGCTTGCAGAGGCACCTGTTCTGCTGTCGGTCTGGAGACGCGCTGGGGCTGCCTCTGCCCAGGTTGCTCTCTGGGCCCTGGGACTGCTGTTTCAGTCCCACTGGGGATCAGGGAGGGGAGTGAGGCTCTTAGTTTTCCTCCTTAGGTACTTGTGGGTAAGAAAAGAGTTTTTAGAATATTTGAGAAGGTGCTGGGGAAACTGGACACATGGAGAGTGAAGGATTTCATTGGGAAGTTTTAGTGCTAGGCCACGGAGAGAGAGAGAGGGCTTTATTTTGCGAGCACCTGATGCTCTGTGTTGAGAACTGAGTTGTTGGTGGTCATGGGGTCATTGTGATGGTGGGAGAGGGGAGGTTGGGGACCTCCTAGAATCACTTTGTGGATGGTGGCACCACCCTTAGATGGCAGGGAGCCCGTTTTCTGAGTGTCGGTGATGGGCGAGGCGTGATCGCCAAGCAGGGGCTCCCGGCTCCCGAGGCCTTGCAGCGTCTTCCGGTGGCCAGGGCTCCCCTGGAGTGCAGGTGCCTAGCGGGGCAGATATCCTCATGAGGGACTTCTCCTGGAGCCTCATGTCTTTGCAGATGATGCCTCGGTCTCGGAACATGTTCAGCATTGTGCAGACGTCAGTGTCCCCGACGACAGCTCTGGACTCCACTTTAGATGGTGGCAATGGACGGAGCAGAGCTTTAGCTGAGCACCAGCGTTGCGGGCAGGACTGGCGTTGGTGAGCTGGGATTGCTGGGTCTTCACCGTCCCAGGGGCACAGCCCTTGGGAAACCACAGACAGAATCTGGGAGTTCTGTTGGGCTTTCCCTCTTGGGGCCCCCTCTGGCCTCGGGGAGCAGTCTAGTTATTTATCGGTATTCATGTCTTCTGTGATTTGCTTCTTCCCTTCCCCAGTCATTGGTCGTGTCTTGTACATTTCCATGGTGGTGTGGAAAATCAATGGCGGGCTGTGTCCATGTTTGCAGGCCAGGAGCCCAGCTCCATGCAGCTGAGACTCATGCAAGAGCTGGGGACATCCTGGCATGAGGACTCAGCTGGCATCTTCCTGGGGCTGGGGAACTGCAGGCCCTGGTTGGGTGTGCTGGGGTCTTGGTGGAGGGAGCAGCTTGACGTTCATCCTGGGGTGGCACCTGTGGCCTTGGTTGATGGAGAGTGGCCACCTGGCAGGTGGGTGACCTGCGTTGTCTTCCCTGCACTGGCTTTCACTAGGCAGCAAGGAGTGTGGTGACCCTGTGTTTGCAGGCAAAGTCCAGACCCTCCTGATGGAAGGGTGGGGCAGCGGTCCTCACCTGCACAAGCATGGACGGGCAGGCGGAGACACTGAGTTGACTCATCAGGATAACACCTTTACCTACCATTGCTTTCTGCAAAGCGTGACAGAGCGTTCCAGGAGCAGGGGGACAAAGCAGGTTTTGTGACTGTGGTTCTATGTAAGTAAATGTATAGTTTTCATGGGTTATTGTTAAATACAGGAAGCCTGCCTTGTTTGTTTGGGGGTTTTTCAGGTCACTTCTGGACACTGCTGTGGCTGGAAACAGACCTCCACCCAGGGGACCTGGACCTTAGACCTGGTGCAGTCTCAGCTCTGGGCAAGAGCTCGAGGCCTGGGGGCCTGTCCCACGGGGGCCTTCCCCACAGGGCCCTGCGCCAACAGTGGCCTCTGGAGTTTGGCGGCTGAGTCTCGTTCTTGCCTCCAAGGCTGTGGAACTTCTGGATGGACAGACTTGTTGGAATCTTGTTGAATGAATGCTGTTGGTGCCAAACAGACTCTGCATGTCAAAGGCCTGGGATCCCACAGCAGCAGATCTGGAGAATGGCCTCAGAAAAGTGTGTGACTCGATCTTCTTATGTTCTGTGCAGTGAGCATGTTGATTTTGGTGTAGAGGTGAGGTGTCCCCCAAAGCTCGTGTGTGAGACCAGCAGGAAGGTTCAGAGGAAAAGTGACTAGGCTGTGAGAGCCTTAACCCAGTCAGTGAATCAGCCACCTGGAGGGTCACCTGCGTGGTGACTGAAGGCAGCTGGGGTGTGGCTGGAGGAGGTGGGCACTGGGGCGTGGCTGTGGGGTATAGATTTGTATCTGGCAAGTGGAGTCTCTGCTTTCTGAGCATCATGTGAGCCGCTTCTCTGTGCTGTCCTCTTCTGCCATGATGTCCTGCCTCACCTGGAGCCCCGAGGAATGGAGCTGGCCTTCTATGGACTGGCACCTCTGAAACTGTGAGCCCTCAAATAAACGTTTCCTCCTCTGCAGTTGTTCTGGTCAGGTCTTGTAGTCACAGCAGCTGACAAAACAGCTCTTCCTGAATTTTCAGACCCCTTACAAATAAATGTGAACTTAGCACTTGACTTGTTATTTAGGGTGGTGTTAAGCAGATGGTGCTTGCTTGATGTCTGCCCCAGCACATGCTGGGCAGGGGGCAGTCTTGGGAACCACGTGATAACTGACCAGCTGCACAGGTGGGGAAGGACCTCAGTCACAGGGATTTTACGGTCCCGATTGAGTGGACTAGAGACTGTGGGAAGGCTTGGAGTCAGGATGAGCTGATGGGTAGAGGCTGCCCCTGCCCAGATTGTGCAGAGGTGGGGCGTGCTCAGGCCCTGGGAAGTCTCAGGAGCACTGTGCTCTGGAGCTGAGATAAGGCAGGTCCAGCTGGTGACACCACCCACGCTGTCCCAGAGCTGAGTTTTCACTTTGTTCTTCCTGGGTCTGAGCAGCTTCAGCGTCAGGTCAGCAGGCAGGCTGCGGTGCTCCGGTCAGTCGGGTCCTGGCTCCCTGCATGGCCTGGCCTTCTCTGGGACTCTGGGCCAGAGAGCCTCGTCTCTGTCCTCCTCTCCCTGCTCCTTTCCTCTTCTGGTTTCTTTGTTCCCCCTGAAGACACATTGTAGAGAAACAAGCCAGCATCCCACCCCACCCCACCCCCTTGTTCCCCAGGCTTGCCCCAGGCCCACCCGTCATTCTTCAGGGGCTAAGCTGTGGCCTTTAGCTGCAGCCCTCAACCTGGGGGCTTCCCTTGCCCCTGGAATGCTCTGTCACGCACAGCTGGGGCCACTTTGGGTACCACTGTGCGTCTGGAGCAGTCAAGTTGGCTCTGGTCAAATATGTAGATGTGCTGTGAGTCTCTCCTTGTTTTTGGGAATCATTGGGGAGCTCAAAAGAGGGAGCTGAAGAACCTCACGCCCAGCACGGCCATCTGATGTGGGATCAGGACGGACTCCTTCTGTGGGCCCCCCTCCTGGTTCTGCTCCCTCCCTCCTGGGGGCACAGTCCAGAGACAGCCCCCTAGGTGGGCTTCCGCAGACAGACGCACCTTCCTGGAGCCCAGGTGCATTCTGCTGCTGAGGACAGCTGAGTCCCCACATGCACCCAAAGCAGTGTCTGTTTGTGTGACAACAGCTGTTCAATAAAAGCAGTTTAGAGGAGAGTGGGCCTGTTAATTCTAGTCCCTGGCTTTAAGACTAGATTTGGCCAGAGCAGTGGTGCAGGTCTCTAATCCCAGTGACTCGGGAGGCTGAGGCAGGGGGATTGCAGGTTACAGACTAGCCTGGCAACTTAGCGAGACCCTGTCCAAAAAAAAAAAAAGGAAGGAGAAAAAGAAAAATCTGTATGATGAGAGTGGGGACTGACTCAGCGATCCTCCTCTCGGGAACCGCGACCCAGGTCCAGCTGAGACAAAAGTGTCAGCGTCCAGGAGGAGCGTGTCTTCTAGGTCCCTGCCCAGGCTTCCCCGGTAGCCAGAGGCATCGGAACAAGGCAAGGCTGGACCCTGGAGTGCAGATGAAGACTTAGGACGTCTGAGTCAGTCCTGGTGTCAGTCCTCTGTAGCTCTGGGTCAGTGTCGGTTGGTTCCTCGTGTGATCAGCCTGCCCTGGTGATGCTCCTGGGGCACCCTGGCTGTGTTGGTGACATGTGTCCACTCGGTTTCTAACAGCCCATTAATGAGGCAGGCCTGTCCATCTTATCTTCTCTCTTGCTCATGATCTCTTTTCTCTCCACGTGTTTTATTGGTGCACTGTGTGGGTGTGTGTACCGGTGTCATATGCGCATGCACGTGCACCACATGATCAAGTGACTCGGCTGGTGTCCCTTCCAGCACTCCCACTCACCCTTTCTACCTGAGTGGTCATGCACAGTGGCCCTGTGGCACCCAGCTCTGAGCAGTTTTCTCGCTGCTCGTGGTGGAGCTGCCAGTCTCCCAGGTCGCTCCTGGTGGACCCTGAGTCTGTCGTCAGCCTTTCCTGTGGCTGCTGCACACGCTGTGGCCCTGGAGGCTCCCTCTGAAGTGTCCCTGCATCCTGGCAGGTGCCCAAGCCCAGGTGCTGAGTGTGGTGAGCCCTCACAGGACAGTACCTGTGCCTGCTGCTCACGTCCAGGAAGGGGAGAGGCCTCGTGGTCCGGTCGTTCCTGCACTGGAAGTCACCATTCTGGCTTCTCACATCTTGGGCTGGTTGTTACTGGGTGTGGCAGCTCTACCATGGGTTCACACGCCCTTGGCCCGCCCTTAGCAGGTTTGCTGAACTTGGTCTTGGCCGTGGTCCGTGCATTTTTTGGGGGTGTGTGTTCATTCTGTTGGGGGGCCTGTTGCAGAGACACATTTGGCTCCACTGACGCTGCGTGGCTCTGGTTTGGAGCTGGCCTGGGGTGCTTCTGTAGCACTCTGTGTGCGGCAACTGGCCACGAGGTGCTTTGTGCTGCGTGTGCTCTGGCCTGGAGGGCCGGAGCTGGGGAGCTGCTCTTGGCCCGCCATCACCAGTGTCCAGTCTAGGTGGGCACCGTCATGGTCATCGTTGTGGTTTTATCTGTGTCCCTGATTGACTCGTGGGAACCCACCAACTGGATGTGACTGGTGATGGTGTGCCTGTGTGTGGGGTGGACGTGGCTGTGTGTCTTTGCCTGCTCCATCTTTGCTGTTTTGTACCAGCCTGGACGGCCTCCTCTCCTCCTCGTCTGTCTAGATGGACAGATGTGGTCCAGCTCTTGGTTGCTGTGGTGCCCAGGCCTGGGTCGGTAGTCCCTGGGTTTCATCTTTTTCAGGGGGTGTGGGGTGAGGCTGGACACTGGCCCTGTGTGTTCTTGGCCCATGGAGTTTATGTGCAGGAGCCGTGCTTGCTGTTGTGCCTCAGTGCCCGTCGGAGCCCGTGACTGGACTTGGCTCTGGCCCGTGGGCACTGCCTGTTGTGAGCTGACAGCACTGCTCAGTGGTTCCTTGTGATAGCGTGATTTTCCTGAATGTTTGAAAGTGTCCCTTGGCTCTTGTATTTCCATGTGAATTTTAAAATCAGCTTGGCAATCTGAACAGAATTTCTGTTGATTTGCATGTGAAGTTCATTTGTTCTGAGGTCTCCAGTCTGTGAACACTGTGTGTGTTTCTCTGTGAGTCATCTTTACATCTTCAGTTTCTGCTAGTCCATTTTGTTGTTTTAATTGTAGGGGTGTTTTCATTCTTTTGTTAGATGTTAGGGGTGTGCGCGTGTGTGTGTGTGTGTGTGTGTGTGAGAGAGAGAGAGAGAGAGAGAGAGAGAGAGAGAGAGAGATGCTGTTTTGCTTCTTAACTTTCATTTCCTGTTTGTGGTGATGTTTAGAAATACAGTCTTTGTGCGCCGCCTGCCTCCAGACGCTCTGTTGTTATACTAGTTTATCTATAGAAATAGATGCTCTCCGTGGAGAGTGAATGTCTTGCTTATGCTGCAGGTGTCTGTCTGTCCGGTGCTCACTTGGACTTTCGCGGAATGCTGCACAGCGCTGGTGACGGTGGCATCTATGTCTCATTGAATATCAAGGGAGATTTTTAGTATTTCATTGTTATGTATGAAACTTGCTATAGGTTTTGTGTGAGTTAATGAAGTTCTCATCTGTTCTTAGTTTGCTAAGAGTTTGTCTCATGAGTAGGAGTTAAAATATTAGGTCCAACCATGTGGAATTGCAAGTATTTAGTATTTAGTCTTTTTCAGCCTGCAAAAATGACATCTCATTTGGTTCAGCTTAGACTTTTGGGCTTTTTCTACCCCTAGTAGGGCTTTTTTTTTTTTTTTTTTTTTTTTTTTACTCCTAGTAGTAGGATAGATTCCAGGGACACCGTACCATTGAGCCACCTCCCTAGCCCTTTTTATTTATTTATTTAGACAGGGTCTTGCCAAGTTGCTGAGGCTGACCTCAAACTTGTGATCCTCCTGCCTCAGCTTCCTCAGTAGCTGGGATTACAGCTATGCACCACTGTGCTTGGCTCTTTTCCTTTTTCTATTAATCATAGATTTCTTATGCTTTATCTGATTAATGTGATGAAGTGATTTTTGAATATTATTCCAACCTTACATTTCTGTACTAATGTTTATAATGTACAGATAGTGTCCAGTTAATGATGGCTTCCCCAGTGCTGTCTTAAGTTTACAGAAGTGCCATAGTGTGAAGATAGTACAAAGGCAGTAGACGTCGTGGGTCAGATTTGAATATTGGTCCTTTCTCAGGTTAATGTGGTTTAATATGGCTGGGAGCCAAAGCTTCAGGCAGCCACAGGATCAAAAAGGACGATGGTCCGCGCTGTACAGTGTGCTGTCTGAAAACCACGGGGTGCAGAAGGTTTGGGCAGCAAATGCCTTTTTAAATTTTAATAGTATTTTCAGTTTACTGTAGATGTGTTGGGAGGTAAACTCATTCATTATAAGTCAAAGAGCATCTGTTGAATTTGTTTTGCTTATATTCAGTTTAGGTTTTTAATCTAAATTCATGAACAAGATTGACCTGTGTTTTGTTGCTGTGACCAAAAGACCTGACAAGAACAATCATAGGATGAAAAGCTTCTTTGGCTCGTGGTCTCAGAGGTTCAGTCCCTAGGTGGCCAGCCTCCCAGCTCTGGGCCCAGGAGGGGCAGAACATCATGGTGGAAGGGCGTGCTGGTGGAGAGCAGCTCAGCACTTGACAGAAGGAAAAGGAGAGATCTTCACTTACCAGGGACAACACATAACCCTCAAGGCACACCCAGTGACCCACCTTCTCCAGCCACACCCTACCTGCCTACAGTTACCACCCAGTGAATCCACTCAAGTGGATCAGTGCACTGATTGGGTCACAGCTCTGGTGACATGATCATTTCACCCTGATGTTCCTACACCGTGTCGCACATGACACCTCCTATCTGAACCGCAGCACCCTGGAGTTTTCTGTTCCTGAAATCCCTTGGTTAAGTCTCATATTAAGGTTACGTAGCCTCTTACTAAAAGTGTGATGCAGTTGTCATCTTTTTCTGTTCCCAGGCTGGCAAAGCCTTTCTGCGGAGAGTCACGTGGTGCACTTCTGGCTCATGGGCCGCGCCTGGTGTCTGTCTCTGCTCTCCCTCCCTCCCTCCCTCCCTGTCCCCCTCCCTTCCCTCCCGCCCCCCCACTTCCCTCCCCGTCCTGTGCACCTGTCCCCCTGCCCTCCTCCCATCTGTCCCCTCTCTCCTCCTCTTTTCCACTTCACAATGTAAAAGCACTTTTCAGGCTGGAGGAGACTCAGAGCCAAGACCCCTGGCCTGTGGGCTCTGGTCTGCTTCCACCTCAGGGCTCCCGCAGGCCTGTGTAAGATGTTAGTGCCTAAGTAGGCAAGAATTCACTGCGAACCTATCTTGGAGTTTTCTCTATGGGAATATTTTTAAATGATAACCTCAGGCTGGGTGCAGTGGTTGGAGAGGCTGAGGCAGGAGGATTGTGAGTTCTAAGCCAGCCTCAGCAACTTAGCGAGGCCCCAAGCAACTCATTGAGACCCTGTCTCTATATTCAAAAAGGCAAAAGGCTGGGGATGTTGTTCAGTGGTTAAGCCAGTGCCCGGGGTACCAAAAAAAAAAAAAGAAAGAAAAAAGAAAAATCAACGTGTGTGGGTGTGACACGCTATTTAGATTTTCTACTTTTTGTGTTGTCAGTCATCAGTTTTTGTGTTATTGAGGTTTTTCATTCCATCTGAGTTTTCGGATGTTTCCTAGGATTCCCCTAAGGCCCCGCCTCGGCGGTCCCCCTGCGGGAGCGGGGCCCTCCTCCTGTTCACCCAGAAGCTGTCTTTCCGCCTCCCCGTTGGCTTACTGGGCCTCATCTCTCACGCTGCTGCTTTTAAAGGACAGTGTTGGTGTTCCTGACACCCCCCACCCCCTGGATTTTTAGGAACTTGGTTCTGCGCCTGAGCCGCTGTCTCCCTCCCCTGCGGGGCTGGATAATTGTCCTCCTGGGTCGTCTCCCTGGCTGGGTGGACCTGGAGATGACCCTGTGCTCCCACAGGCTGTTCTTCTGTAATATGTACACGAAGGCCACAGATTCCCACCTGTGTGTGGCTTTGGCTAGGCCGCGTGAGCTGGTTACTGTCATTTCTAAGCATAATTTTGGTGTAGAATGTTGTGCGATTCCTTTTTAGATCTCTGTGGCGTGGGTATTGGGAGGGTCAGTCATTCATGATTTCTGTTTTATTTTTTCATCTGTAGATGTGTAGTCACTGAGATTCTGGGCATTCTTTGTCAGTTTTGTGCTCTCTGAAGAGAGTGAGGAACTATGGACTGTGGTTGGCGCGTGTCCGTGGAGTCGGACACGGACTCAGGGGGCACCTGAGTCACCTCACCAGACTCCAGGGGCAGTGTGGCCGCTCCCTGTTGGAGTTGTGCATGCAGTGCTTCTCTTCAGCTTGTCAGTTGGGCCTCGGTGTCCCCTGAAGCTGGGGGGGTCCTTGCCAACGTGGACATCAGGCAGCCTTTGGATCATTCTGGAATGTCTGTCTCTGTTGCCATGCTCCTTCCTGTGTGGGAGTCAGGTATTGGTGTCCTGTGGCTGCTCGCCTCCTGGTGTCCTGGGCCAGGCTGGCATGTTGACCCTGCTGCCAGCAGGCTCTGGGCCCGAGTGTCCTCCCAGGGTCCCGGGGCTGTGGTGATGCTCTTGGATCTAGATCTACACTGGCTTCCAGGTCAGCGCCTGCCTGGAGGGGCAGATGACCTGCAGGTGTGCCCTTCCTGCCTGGGTCCTGCCCTTCTGTGTTTTGCCTGAGCTCCCCGGCCCTGGCTCTTGGCTCTGGGCTGTTGGTCGAATGTCACCTAGTTTGCAGTAGCCCAGTGGAAACAGAGGCTTGCCTGTCAGGACCAGCAATTGCTCTTCTCCTGGTCCTTTCTGGCCCCTCCTTGAAGGTTCCTTGTATGAGGTGCCAGGGCTGTCTCTGTGCGAGTCCCCGGGTGGCCTCACAGGCTTGCGCTGGTCTCTGTGTTGCTGAGGAATGGCTGCTGGCGTGTTTTAAGGGGCTGGGTTACTTCTGCAGCTTTGAGTCTCTTCCCTGGCCCATTTATTGGGGTGCTGATGAGGTGGTCCGTGCTGTGCCTCGTGAATGGTGTCAGTCTCCCCGATCTTCAGGCAGGGTAGAGCTGCCTGGCCCCTTCCTGTTGCCTGCCCCTGCCGCTCAGTCTCCCTTACTTGGATTTTACCTTTTTTTTTCCCCCCAATATGAATGAAGAATTCATTCAGGATTCAGCTTGAGAAACAAGCTATGGACATGGCTTTTTATGCTATTAACAGCACGCCTAGGCTTGGTGCCCTGCTGAGCGGAGGCAGGGCCTGGGCGGGAGGTGGTTTTTCCCTCTCTGTTCTCTTACTAGGCATCTTGGATCTGGTTAATTGTGAGATTTCGTGATCTCTCCTTCAAGGTGCAGCCAGGGCACGAAGGTCGGAAGGGAGCCTGGGGCCAGCAGGTAGATGTTGAGGGATACTGCACTTGAGGAGGGTGTAGGCCATCTCGGGAGGCTGAGAGGACAGCGCTGAGTCCATATTCAAGTGCAGCTCTTTTCAGTCCCCGGAGCGTTTCACTCATGGCTTGGTTGCACAGCCGTGTTGGTCCTGTTATATTCAAACACATAGCGTGTTCAGTGTTGAGCTCATTTAAATCATTGAAAAATAAGTCAACTTTCATTGACAAGTAGAATCCCAGGCTGCTTCTCTGGCTTTCTCCTCCCAGGAGCAGGGGCGTGCCCCATGGCCAGGCCACCCAGCGTGGGCTGGGGCAGTTCTTCTGCTTTTCTGCATCCGGGTCCTTCCCAGAGATGGGAAGATGCTGCCATGGATCTCAGCTGGCGTGGTGCCTCTGCAGCAGGCCCCTGCTGCCCCTGGAGCGTATGGTGGTCTCCTGGGTGGAGGTGTCGTGGGGTGGTGGCTGGTGACAGTCCTGGGGCAGAATTCAGGTATTCCTGGCTACCTGCACTTGCTCCTGCCACTTCTTGCAGTCCCTGTTCCAGGCAGCAGTTCGGGGCTCCAGTGGTCCTTGTTGGGACCTTTCGAACCGAGCAGACTGAGCATCTGCCGTGGTTGAGCAGCTCCTGCGAGACATTTCTTCTTCTGGCCCAGTGTCCCTCGGGCACCTTTGTAGGTGCCCCCACCCCCTGGTCTGGCCCCGCGGGGCCCTTCTCAGCCCCTGTCCTCAGACCCTCCTTGCTCTTCAGCCAGCTGTGTAGCCATGTGAGGCCTGGTCCTGTTCCCAGCCGCCCTGTGTAGCTGTGGCCTCCTGCCTGGCTTTGACTCCCTGTTCTGTGAGTTGAGGACCCTGGACTTCAACCCTCACAGTTGCTGGAGGCCCAGGGCGGTGAGTAGCCAGTGCCTTGTCCTGACCAGGGATGTCGGCTGTGTCCCACTGCAGGCATCCAGAGTGTCCACAGCCCGGGCCCAGAGCGCTGTGAGTCTCCGTTGGGTCAGCCTTGTCAGACTCATGCCCTTTCTGATAAATATAAACAAACGATGTCCTTGAGGTTTGACATTTCAGAAGAACTGAGCCTCAGTACTTGAAGCAAATCAAGCGAGCACTCGTGTGCACACGTCTGCCTCGCCCGCCCCATGGGCTGGCAGGTCTGCTCTGTGGTCCCACCTCATGCCCCTGACCAGGGCACACAGCACAGAGGGGCAGACAGGGGTTACCCTCCTTGCTGGGCGCCTCACCTGCTGCCATGGCTGCATCTCTCAACATTGTGAAGGCACAGACTTGAGGTTTGTGCTTCAGCTTTTTCCTCTTTCAATGACTAGAGATTATACTGGACACCCAGCTCCTGAGAAAGGGGTTACAGCAGATGACGGAGACTTGAGGTCATTCCACAGGAAGACCTGCTGTCGGTGTGCGTAGCCCAGCCGTCCCTTCCAGAGGGAGCCTCTGGGAGTTGCTTGACCCGGGGCAGACTGCTGGGTGATGTGGTCAGCTGCAGCAGGGCTGGGGTGTAGCAGGACCCCCCAGCCTGATGGTGAGTCCGGCCCTAGGCCCGATCTGCTGGCCACAGCTGCCTGGGAGTCCTGGGTTTGCTGCTGTGCTTGCAGGGGGAAGAGGGAGCTCATCTTACACTCTGAGCCTCAGGCCCGTCAGCAGCGCCAAGTGGTTTCTTAAAAAGAATTCCTCCTCCCCTGGTTAATTTCTGGCATGCAGCGCCAGGGAGCTCTTGCGTCAGTAGGTCGTCATGGACCCCCAGTTGCCTGGACCAGACATAAACACCAAGCCCAGCGCTACCACTTCTGACACCTTGCCAGGGCTGCCTGCCCTCGAAGGCCCGGAATTGGCAGCAGGAGCTGAGGTGGCCAGGGACTGCCTGAGAGGGGAGGCCAGGCATGCTGCTACTCACCGCAGGGCCCTCCCTCAGGACGTCCAGCTTGGCACATGCTCCCTGTGCTTGCTGGCGTGGGGGATGCTGGACACAGAAGGGACTTATTTACTGAAGCGCTTGCTGTTCCCTCCCCTCCCCCGGTCCCTGGTCTCCCCACAGGATGCTCTGGGAAGATGGCTTCTTCCTAGGGGCCCTGCTGGGAGGTTGGTGTGGGGCTGTGGCAGCACCTGGAGAGCCTAGGGGCAGGACAACACGCCCCTTGCTGTCCAGATCCACGGGCACAGTCTGAAGACCTCAGGAGCTCATGGGAAGGCCTTTCCTGGCAGCTCAGCCCTCAGCTGCCCTGGGGCTGCATCTGCCCTGCCCATGTTCTCATGTATCCCTTCTACTGGGCAGCCTATCTGCTTTTGGCCTCAGAAAAGGTCCAAAGCAATGCACGGCTCTCCCCAGCCCTCCAGTGGCTAGTGGGTACAGCAGTCCGAGACATAGGCAGAGCCGCATGGTGGCTCTGTGAGGTCCCCCAGGAGAAAGCCTGGGACCTCTAGCGTGTTCATGGGTGGTCCAGGTCCTCAGCAGGTAGTACTGACCCCTGCTGCGGGTGGCGTGTGTGTCGGGGCTTCCAGTGGCTTCCAGGTGGGCACTTGGGGTGACTGCCACTGGCCGATGTTGAGGTGCACAGCAAGGGCCAGGGCACACTCTGGGGGCATGTCAGTCTCTTCCTTGTGAGTCCCATCCTGTGACTGGACCTTGTCACTCAACAGCTCCAGAGGCAGAGCAGCAGTCCCAGGCCAAGTCCTGTCTGGCTGGGTGCCACGTGTCTCATTTCAGGAACTTTGGTTTTTACTTATTTTCTACCTGTCCACACTAGATCTGCTAAGGACCACAATAATGTTAACTCTTGAAGGAAGATTCAAGAGTGAAAATCAGGGGTGTCTTAAGCTGGGCACGGTGGCACATGCCTGTGATACCAGTGGCTCACTGAGACAGGAGGATTGCTGGATTGCAATTTGGAGGCCAGCTTCAGCAACTTTGAGAAGCTATAAGCAACTTAGTGAGACTCTGTCTCAAATTAAAAAATAAAAAGGCTGGGGATGTGGCTCAGTGGTTAAGTGCCCCGGGTTTAATTCCCAGTATCAAAAAAAAAAAAAAAAAAAATTCCTGTCTGCAGTACTAACTTTGTGCATTGTGTGAGGAGGGAAGACTGTTTTAGCTGAGAAGTGCTTACTTAATCTTGCTTCCTGGAGCCTCCTGTGTCTTCCATTCCCCCCGAACTCTGGGAGGTAGACTGTGGCCCTTCTCTGTCCCCCTGGCCCTGGGAGGGGAAGGATGCTTACAGGCTGGCGCTTACCCATCCTGTTCCCAGCTCCTCCTGGGGAACAAGCCGCTCCCGCTGCAGGTGAGCGAGGTGAGACTGAGGGCTGAGGCCGAGAGCCCTGAGGAGACCCAGCTATGAGGAGGAGCTTCACCTCGGAGGCGGGGCCCCAGGCCCTGTGGCTTCCTGGGGCCTCTGACACCCGAGGTTCAGTGAGGGCAGTTAGTCACAGGCAACGATTCTCCTAGACCCAGGTGCAGTGGGAGCCCTTAGGGGGTGATGTGGTCTCTCCTTCCCTTGTGTCTCCTGCTTTGAACTCCGGGGCCTGGGAAGGTTGAGTCTCTGGGTCTATTTTTGTGCTTCTCCTCAAGATCGTCACCAGCGGTGACTCTGTGGTCAGACTGTGGTGGGGCTGCTCTGCGGCTCTGGTGCTGGTTTGGGGTTTTTAGGGGGTATGGGTGAGGGTCTCAGAACACACAGACAGCAAGCCCCTTGATGGGTGCCGCAGCAGGGGCCAGGTGAGCCACACGGACAGGACATCCTGCTGCTGTCCCTCCCAGTCCCCTTGCGTTCTTTATTGTGTCTTGAAGATCATTCCCATCATTTAATGAAGCAGCCCCTGCTTTCAGTCTGTTTTCCAACCTGTACGGGAAGTCTTTGTTCATCATGTTTTTTTACCTCTTGTGAAATAGAGTTAATGAAGAAAGCACCCAGCATTTAGCCCATTTCAGGTGTGTGGCTCAGTGGCATGAAGTGCTTGCCCACTCTTGTGTGCTCCAGTCCGTCCCTGGGGCTCTTTGACCTTTCCACACTCAACTTCTGCCCCCAGCCTGGCCGTCGTGCTGCTCCTGTCCCTGAGTCTGATGCCCAGGAGTGGAGCCCTCCGCCCTGGCCTCTGCCCTGGCTCCATCCACATGTCTCTGTTGGAGGCTCAGGTGTGAGGCGTGTGGCGAGCGTCAGGCCCTCCTTCCCTCTCAAGGCCAGCCGGTGTTCCCGTGGGGTGTGTGCCCCATCTTGTTTGTCCCCCCAGCCCCTGGGGAGGGGCCCGGGTTCGGGTCGCTGGGAGTAGTGCTGCTGTGGCCGTGGGCATGGTGTGTCTATGGGCACCCCGCCCAGGCCCCTGGGAGGCCAGGAGCTGCCACACCCCTGTCAGCCGGCCCTAGTGTTACTTCTTTCTAGAGCTGCGCAGCATTTCTTTTCCTCTCTCCAGTGTTTGCTATTTTACTTTTTTGGAGAGTAGCCGTTCTTGGGGTGAAGTGGTGTCTTATTGTCGTTTAATCTGCAGGGATTTGTGTTGTAACCTGGGCACCTTTCTGCATACTTATTGGGCATTCGCATGTCTTTAGAGCAATGTCTATTCTAATTTTTTTCCCAGTTTTTAATTGGATTGTTTTCTTGCTGTTGAATTTTAGGGCTACTTCATTTATTATGGATATTTGATTTGCAAATATTTTTTTCCTATTCAATGTGTTGCATTTTTACTCTGGTGACAAAAGTTTTTTCTTTTCATGAAGTTCAATTAATCTTTCTTGTTGCTGTCTTTTGATGTTGTATCTAACACGACACTGCCAAATTCAAGGTCATGAATAGCCTCCCATTTTCTTCCCTGAGTTGTGTGTTTTGTTTTTGTGTCGAGAGCAGTGGTCTGTCTTGAGCTGACCTTTGTGTGCGCTGCAAGGTGCCTGCAGCCGAGGGTCTCCAGTCAGCCCAGCACCATTTCTTGATGAGGATGTTATCTTAACCTGTACGGCGGGGGCGGGGGGGGGATATGCATCTCGGGGGGGAAAAATCTTGCTAAAATCTTTTTTTTTTAATCTTTATTTTTTTATTTTTATGTGGTGCTGAGGATTGAATCCAGTACCTCACGCGTAGTAGGTGAGCACTCTACCTCTGAGCCAGGACCCCAGCACTTGCTAAAATCTTTAAAGGTTTCTTTTAAAGCATCAAATGCCAGTTGGGTTCCCTTCCCAGGTCAGCATAGAGTCTGTTCCTCCTAAACAGGACCTGCAGCCACCATGTCTCTCATGGCCGTTCTTGCTGCCATGTTTACACCTCCTGGCCACACCTTCTTCTGAAGTGTCCCTCTCCACAGGATGACAGGTCAGGGTGGCAGTTAGGGCCTCTGTTAGAGACAGGGGAGCAGGTGGTGTGTATACCAGGGCACAGCTGGGCTGACCTCGGGCTACGGCCCCATTGTGGGGGTCTTCCTAGGCTGAGCTCTCCTGGCCTTGCACAGAGCCCCTGGTCCAGGTCTGCCTAGGGACTGCAAGTGTGCTGCCCACTGCACACTATAGGCGGCCTGCGCAGCACCCCAGCCTGCTAAGTCCCCTCCTGAGCAGACGCAGGCTCACAGTAGGCCTTTCAAGGAGCAGGGTTTGTTCATTTCTCCTAAAGAGGTGTGAAAGCTGCTGTTCTGGTACTTAATTGACACTTCTTGATGAACCGGATGGCTATTGCTCCTGTGCTCTGAGTCCCTTCCTTTGCCAGTCTTCCTGTCTGAGGTCATGTGCAGTGCGGCTGTCTCTCCACTGTGACCAGCTGCTGGGTGCTGGGGCGCTGTGGCAGCCCTGGGTCTCTTACAGTGTGCCTGCCTGGTCTCAGCTGACTGTAGCTTCGTTTTGTCTTTGCACATCCAATTTGGGTTTCAAGTTCAGGACCACCTGCAAAGAGGTGACACCTGTGCCGTTGGGCCACAGGTTCTTGGGGACAAAGCCTCTATGTGTCGCTTCCTTGCTTGCTGGTGTTGTATGACACTCCTCCACAGGATACACTGTCAGGAGCTGTCAGTGTCTTGTACTGATTTTGCGTGAAAGCAAATTCTGAGTTTCTCTGATTTTTGAAATGTAGGTGTAGTCTCATCCGAACTTAAAATCCAGCAGTGCCAGAAGCTATAAAGCAGGAGGGAAAATGTCCCCATGACCCTACTGGACCACAGTAGCTAAGCTCAGCAGGGTGCAGCTCTGGGAAAAATCACAGATAGCCCCTGGTGTGTATGCTCCGGAGGACCCCGTCCACTCCTGTACTGATGTACCTGTCCGTTCTGTGCACGGTGGAGCAGGGTTGTGTTTTAGACCTGCCTAATGTTCTAGTGCTTAAAACTCCTCTCTCAGTGCGAGTTTATTTTCTCCTATATTACATAGTACCTCGAGAAAAATTATTATATACAGATCTTTGTGTTTGTTCTTTGCTGATTGTTGTCACTGTTAATGTTTGGATAAAGATCCAGAAATAGGACTGTGGGGACAAGGCTCACGTTTCTGAATAGCACACTGCCACCAAGGTGTCTGGCTATGTGCCCGCCGCTCCCCACAGCCACCCCGGTGCTTTGTTAGCGCCTGCGATTCCTCAGGGCTCCTTTCCTGATGCACGCAGGAGCAGGGCTGGGTGCTCAGACCAGGTACGGTGACCCCACGGACTGCTCCCGTGTGGGGCTTGGGCATGGAGCCCAGAGGCCACCCCGCACCTGTGCCCAGCTGGCTCTCCTCTCCCTGACTGTTGCATTGTGGGCCTTTCCTGGGCATCTCCCTTGTGCCAGGCTCCTAGGCACTGGCAAGGAGCCCCAGCCCAGTGCCACCTCAGTGTTAACGGAGGTCAGAGAGCAGATGAGTAACTAATGCCAGAGCAGCAGCGTGGCTGGCATGCCTGAGTCTGCCATGTGCCTTCTCATAGCACCCAGGGCCAGGCCTGCTGTCCCCAGTGTTGACCTTCCAGAGGGAAAGCGAGGCATTGAAAAGGATCGCCACCTATGTGGGGGCCGGGCCTGGCGCTATGCGTGTGAGCACAGGGCTTCGCTGCCACCAGACTTCCTGCCCGGTGTGGTTTCTGGAGGGTGGGGAGGTGCCCACATTGCTGGGAGCCTTGCGGTGCCCTGCATCTGAGGGTGGTGGGGGCTGTGTGCAGGCTTCTTCTCACTTAGGTGTAAAGCTCCTGGTGACTGACCAGGTGTGCCATGATTGCAGAGGGGATGAGGTGGCAGCTATGGCTCCAAGCTGGGTGTGCAGCTGGGGTGGGGCCCACTGAAGGCCAGACATGGTGGGCGGTGGAGGTGATGGCCTCAGGGTGGGTGGGACGGTGGGGCAGAGGAATTGGCGTGGACGGCCGGGATCCTCTGGGAACAGGCTTTTCACTGGCCAGGGTGAGCCATGCAGGGTCCCCACTGTTCCCTTTCTTGTCTGTGGTGGGCCGCAGGCCTCCAGGACCCGGGGCCTTGGAGCTTCAGGGCAGCCTTACCACAGGTGCCCTTGAACATGACCTGCTGTTGCTTAAGATGCAGCGGGCTTCGTGTGGGCCCTGAACTCCTGTTGGTCGGTTTTACATCAGCATGACTTATTATGTAAAGAAGCTCCCGTGGAAAAGGCTGGATCTGCTAGTTTTATTCTCATGTCACATTTTGTTGTGTTGCCAAAAGGCGAACTTGAGGGGCACAGTCAGTTAGGGCCTCTCTGTAGACTGCTGCTTCCCGGGTTTCAGGCCCGTGGGCACAGCCGAGAGCCCTGGCAGCGCCAGCATGCCGAGCAGCAAGGGAGGCAGCAGGGTGCAGCGCAAGGCCCATCCAGGGGTGACAAGACACATCATAGTGAGGGAGCTGCTGTTTTTGCCATAGAAGTGAGGAAAATTAACTACAGCTTCCGGAGACTGTGTGTGCCCCAGTGGAGGGGTGTTGTGGGCTAGTGACAGGATCTAGGGGGCAGGCTGTGGTCATCCAGCTGAGGGGACAATTCAGAGGGAGGTGGCACTGGGCTCAGCCTGGTGACTATAACAGGCGTCTCACAGCTGAAGACGCTTCCCCGTTGGAGAGGTGGAAAGTCAGACAGCCCAGCCAGAGGGTACCATGGCCTTGCCTGGCATGGAAGAGAGGTCCTGCCTCGGCAAGGAGAGCCCGAGCAAGGTGCCCCACAGGGAGAGACCGCAGTGGGCTTGCCTTCTGCAGAGGACCCAGCCCCATCCTGGGGTGGGGTCAGTGCTCTCCCCCAGTTCTGTCAACGTGGACCCTACTGAAGATCGCTTCTAAACACAGAAAAATGTCCTCTAACTTTTCAAGGCTCAAAGAGTCTTAATTTTAGGATCTGTTAGAGACCACGATAGGACAAAACTTTTTATCTTACTTATGAACGTCACCGTAAAGATCTCAGTTGAATACTGGGGGGAGAGCAGGACAGCCCACTGAACAGCCTCATGGCGTGTGGCTGTGTGGGGAAAGCTGTGGAGGTCTTGTGGAAATGAGAGGTGCTTTAGGACAGTCAAAGGTGGACGAGTTCGCTCGCCTCTTCTCACGCCAGGCCTGGGGACATGGGACTGGAAAGGCATGTGGTTCTTTCAGGTGGCAGGTTGGGCCCTGAGGAGGCAGAGGCAGGCAGGTCTGAGGGCAGGGGGCGCAGTCTAGGGCTGGTGCCTAGTGGCTTGGGATACCAGCAGCTTCGCTATGTGGGTACCCCAAACAGATTGACCTGAGGACCCTAAAAGGTTCTGCAGGCTCATAAGTTGTAAGGAGCCCGTCGGTCTGTTCACGTTTCCAATGGTCAGCATTAGAAAAGCCCAACAAACAGGCCTTCCGTTCTGTGGACGGGCAGCAGCGCCCAGCACTTCCCTCTCTCATCTCTGCACATTGTGTTTGGTGATTGATGTTCGTTTCCTGGTCCCCTTACTCCTGCTTTTGGTTTTCCTACCTGTGTTGGTTTTAAATTTTAATCATCAAACACTGTGTCTCTTAAAGTGCCTCACAGAAGGAAGCCGCAGAGGCAGCAGGTTCTCTCCTGACACGACCCACAGTTGTGCCCACTGCTGACAGCTGGAATGCTGCTGGGAGGGCCCTGTGTGGCCACAGGCTGTCCAGTCCCACGTGCTGGTCGGGCTACTGTACCCTGCGCCATGCAGATGAGCGTGTGTCCTCCTGTGTTGTCCCTGTGAGTCTGGAAGCGCAGATTCTTAATCCATTGGTTATAATGCTTCGTTGCTGAAATCTCTTTTTGTGCCCATGTTGCCCAGCTGAGGCCCCAGGGAGCCCTCTTGCTGGCTTCTCTGGCAGGTCCCCAGTACTTTAGTAAGAGGTTCGTCTTCTCCTGTCCTTCTCTGGAACTCCCCGGCCCGGAGCTGACAGTTCCCCTGGGAGGCCTGGCTCCCTCTCTCAAGGAGGTGTTTTGAAATTGGCGCTGGGCATGGGCAGGACTTCTGGCCTTTGGTAACAGAGCCTGGATGGTGTGTGTGCATGGCCCTGGCCAGGCTCACGTGTGCACTCTGCTCACAGCCACGCCAGCGTTATGCCCAGCCCCACGGGGCCCGGGAGGACTCCTGTCTTCTGTGTCACCTCTCTGCTCTCCAGACCTCCAACCCAGGGGCCACTTGTGCTCACTGGTTGTGATGATTACCTGGGCCTCTGTGAACAAGGAGCCCAGGGACCAGGGCTCAGTGTGGCCTTGGCGCAGGTGACCCAGCATGGTGCCCAGGCCACTGTGGGCCGCTCACCCCGTGCTTAGGTGGATTGGTTCACTTGTTTCTCCCAGGTTTTGTTTTGGAGGTTACCCCTTCCTCATATTTCTGATTTTATTTTCACTTTTCGAGAGATTGTGACCTTAGTGTGCTTCTGTGTGGAGCTCGACTGGGAAGTGCAGGCACAGGTGGCCAGTGGGCGTGTCTCTGTGCATGGCCTCCGTCCTGCAGGCACACCTCACTGCACGGAGTCCTGGGACCCAGCCCAGCCCAGCCCATCTCAGCCCCCTGGTTCCTCCAGAGCCACTATCATCTCCTGCGTGGGCACCAAGGCACGCCTGCAAGCCATACCCAGTGAGTGACCTCGAAGGGTGTGCTGCCTGGGTGGCAGTGAGTCTTCTGCCCGAGTTTGCAGAGGTGATTGTGGGGGAGAGCAGCAGACAGAGCTGTGGGGGATTTTGTCCCTGTCCCCAGGGAGTGTGCCCTGAGGTAGCCCTGGCTGACTTGAGGTGCTTCTTCCCACAGCTGGGCTGGGCCCCCCCGCTTCACCAGCAGACGGGACTTTGCCTTTGCCTCTGCCCTGGACCTGTTGGGATGCTGCTCTTGGCTCTCACCCTCTCTGCGTGCTCCAGACACAGGGCCTTGGTCTTTATCTGCTGCCACTCAGGGCTCTCCCCCCTTTGGCATTGGTCTGGTGCTCTTCAGGATGTTCCGTGGCCACGTGAGGTTTCCCCAGGGTCAGACTCCCCTTTCTCTTTCTGTGTTTCTTTTCTGTTTCCCCAGGACTGGGCATTGAACCCAGGACACTACCTCTGAGCTCCATCCCCAGCTCTTTTTCTCGTATTTTGAGATGGTCTTGCTGAGGTGCCCGTGCTGACCTGAGCGTGCCTGCCTCCTGTTTCCTTATGGCGTCTAGATGGGCAGTGCAATTTGGAAGCTGCCCTGGCCCCAAGCCAGAGCTCTAGGTTTCTCAGGCTGTCAGCTGCCTCCCTCACTGCTGCCTGCTGCGTTTGGAGTTATGTGTGGAGTTAGGTTGCTTCTAATTTCGTCTTTTCCTGGGTGAGTCCCCAGTGTTCCGGTTTGTTTCAGTGACTGAGATGCCACTTTCACCCTGAGCTGGAGCTCTGGGCTGGTGGCTCTGTTTCTGGACAGAGATCTTGTGTGGTGGTCCTGGCAGTCTGCTCTCTCGGGACCGGGCCTTTGTGGCCAACCCTAGGGACTGACCCGTGTGTCCCCGTCCGGTGGTCTCCTCCTTCTAGAGCTCTAGCCAACGTGTGTATCCTTCCAGCCCTGCCCTTTGCCCTGTCACCCGTGCCCTTCTGTGTGCCCCCAGGTGACTGCAGGGTGTTCTGTGTGGAGCGCTTGTCTCTTGGGCTCTGTTGCTTGGCTGTGTAACCTGTTCACAGTCTTACATCTGCACGTTCTGTCTGGATCCTTTCTAGCTCTGGCCAGCACTGGTATCACTGAGGACCACTGGCACGCAGTTCCTCCAGAGAAGGCATGGGCTGTCACACCCCCTGGCAGATGGGAGGCTGAGGAGCAGAGGGCTGGGGAGCCGGCTGGGCTTCACGGTACTGAGTGACAGACCTCTGAAGGACCCTGCTGTCCCTTTTCCTTCCTTTTGTGCAGTGCTGGGTGGCACCCAGGGCTTCATGTATGTGAAGGCAAGTGCTCGACCCTCAGCCCTTCATTTAACTTGAGAACAGGCTCTTTCAGAGTTGCCCAGGCTAGCCTTGAATTGTGACCCTCCTGCCTCAGCCTCACAGGTGGCCGGGACCCAGGTGTGTGCGCTGCCTGGCTCTGCTGTCTCTCCATGCGTGTCCCTCACGTCCATTCTGTGACCAGTGCTGATCTTCTGGGGTAGATGTCCTTCCTAACCTGACTTCCATTCCTTATGATCTTTTTTGGGGGTACCGGGGATTGAACCCAGGGCCACTTGACCACTGAGCCACATCCCCAGCCCTATCTTATATTTTATTTAGAGACAGGGTCTCACTGAGTTGCTTAGTGCCTTGCTTTTGCTGAGGTTGGCTTTGAACACGCGATCCTTCTGTCAGCCTCCCGAGCCACTGGGATTACTGGCATGTGCCACTGTGCCCTGCTCCTCGTGATTTTTTATTGTGACTTTTTGCCTGTATTTTTACGGACAGTTTCAGGGTCAATACCATGTTCTTCCACAGATGGTTTGGGCTTGCTTCTGCCCATTCCCTGGGGGCCCTGGGATACAACTTTGGGTGCACCTGCCAGGGTCGTAGCGCAGGTCTCATGGGCTGTCTGAGTTCTTCCCTAGATCAGTGCTAGGTGACGGTGGCTAAGAATCCCCAGGGGCATCTTCTTTCTTGCTGTGCCCCGTTTTGTCCATTGTCAGGCCTGGGGGGAGCTGCAATCTGGCTTCCTGTCCATGCTCACAAAGACCCAGCAAGTGGTCTGGAGAGGCAGTGCCTAGGCTGCGCCCCAGCTCTCCCTGCCTGAAACATCTGCCCTCCCAGGCTGTCCTTGCTGGCCTGCTTGTGCCGCTCTGCAGGGGACCATCTGAGGTGGAGTCAGCCTGCTGCCCGGCACAGAGGCCCTCTCCTCCTGGCTTCAGTCACCAGTCTGTCAGCCAGCTTTCTTGTGAGGCTCTCTGCTGGTTTTCACAAGAAGCAAACATTCTCTGAGAATGTGACCGGGCAGAGCCTGGGTGTTCTGGGGCATGGAGATGGTGAGTTAAGTGACATTTCCAACTGTCACTGCCCTCCTGGTAGTGTCCTGTTGAGGCTCTGGGCAGGGCAGCCCACTCTGACTTGGAGAAGGCCCGAGCAGCTGCCTGGGCCTTGTTCTGGCCAGGTATGGAGCCATTGATGGTCATGTTCCTCTCTGGGGTCTCTGTTCCCCATCTGCTCCTGGGTGTGACTCGTCCCCACCATGGGGGCACATCAGCAGCTTACTTGCTGTGGGCTTTGCTGCTGTCTCTACAGAGCACACTTCAGATGTGCTGTGAGCACAAGCAGAAGGCTGCCTGCGGCTGGGCGTCTTGTGCTGATGCCCGGAGACGGCGGGTGATGAACTTCCCATCTCTGGACCTTCCCCAGGGAGGTGTGTGGGCATGGGTCAGCCAAGGAGTGTCCTCAGCCTCCATGCCCCATGTGTGGGCCAGGCACCTAGGCTCCTTACCTCAGGCCTCCCAATTGGCTTGTGCCTGGGGGGGCTGGAGCACTGCCCTGGGAGGGGAGCTGTGGCTCCCTCAGTAGTTCAGAAGCCCACAGGAAGGTGATCTGCCTGGTCGCCAGGCTTCTGCCGTCCTCCCTGGGCCTGCTGCCCTGGTCCTGGCTTCTGAGGAAGCCTCTGTCCATTTTGCAGGCACGTCTGCAGGAGCAGAGCGTTGGCCCCATGTCCTGTTCTGTCATCGTTGTTGAAGCGCATTTGAAGGCGAATGCTCTAGAGGGCTGCCACAGAAAACCCTAGCTTCACGCCTGCGGAACCGTGGCAGGAACGCCATGGCCCCTGTTCTGTGTACAGTTTTCCCTTTTTTGTAAAGACTCAAGTGGACGTTCTGTTCAGCTGGATATGTGAGGAGAAGAGCCACGGGCTCTCCTCTGCAGCCTGGAGCAGCTCCTTTTTCCTAAGAAAACCGTGCGTCACAGGCGCGATTGGCTTGGGATGGCGGACAGCAGGGAGCTCCTCCTCTGCAGTCTTAGCTCTGGCTTTGGCGTCCTCTCCAGCAGTTGAGGGAGAGGGCTGAGTGGACTGTGCGTGTGTCCCTTGAGACTCCTCATCTGGTGAGCTGCTCTGGGAACCCACCTCCTGGGCCGCCTCAGGTGCTGCGTGGGAGTGCAGTGCCTCCCGCTGTGGTGACACTTCCTTCTTGCCTGCCCCCCTGGTGGACTGGGAACCTGCACCAAGGCCCCATGGTGAAGGTGCATAGAGGACAGGTTTACCCTGTGATGTGGGCAGGGCCCTGGTTCCCAGCTCCTGCCCAGGGTAGCATTCCTGCTCTGCCCGCCTCCAGGTGGGCACTGGCGCGTCTGGGTGCCTTTGATGGTGATGACTGCATGTGGTCCCTGAAGCTCCTCATGTCTGCACCGAGGTTATTGGGTTGTGGTTCTTTCTTGTCGCGCTCATTGAGACTGGAGCAGACTGTTGTTTCCCTGTCTCCCTTCTCTGTGTCCATTCACTACTGAGTGACTGCAGACTCTCTCCTCCTGGAGGAGCTCGTAGGTTACCTGTCTGAGCTCTTCACTTCCCTGGGAGGCCCAGTGCCGCAGTCCGGTTCCAGCAAAATAACCAGGGGGTGACGAGCAACTTGTGTAGATGGATGCAGCAGGAGTGGGAGCCGTTTATTGTAGGACAGGAGGGGTATATATACATTCCACACAGCTTATCTTAATTAACATAAACTAGATACAGCAGTCAACCAATAAGGAATCTCCACACTTAATGGCTCGCTGGCGTTACTTCACAAACCACTCCCTCTGGCAAAATGCCAGGCGCCATCTTGACTTGTTTACAGACCTTAACAGCCCAGAACTGTCCCTTGGCTGCCATGGCCATGCGACTCAGCTCAAGGCTGTGAGGTGAAGCAGGCATCTCAGTGTGATTTTACACCTACGGAGGAGCCTTCACATGGCAGTTTTGTTTAAGAATTCAGTTCAAAATGTGCTTTTAAATATTTGAAGGGAAACTTGAGCTGGGCATGGTGGTACATGCCTGTGATCCCAGCAACTTGGGAGACTGAGGCAGGAGGTTGGTAGCTTTAGCAACTTAGTGAGACCTTGTCTCCAAAAGAAGAAGGGTTGGGCATGTGGCTCAGTGCCAGAGCACCCCTGGGTTCAGTCCCCAGCACCCAAACAAACAAACAACAAAAGGAAACTCAAAGTCAGCTAAGATGTCGAGGCCCCTGTGTGATTGTGGAGGGCCAGGCTATCTTCTCCTGTGGAAGGTCGCAGGGTTCTCTCTTCTGCTCTTCACCTGTGACAGGGACTTCGATTCCAACAGTCCTCAGCATGTGGTGTCACTTCTATTCTGTCTTCGTTGTTAACTCTGTGGTGTGCCCTCAGGCTTTTGCGTGTCCCAGGTATTGGGAAAGCAGGGCTAAGTGGGTGTTCTGTGATCGAGGCATCAACCCTAGGGAAGAACTCATCAGCTGCTGGGGCCTTGTCACCTGCTACCCAGTATGACGGCCTGCACCAGGTGCCTCCTGTACCAGGAAGGCTGCACGCACCAGCTGGTGGTTCTGATCCAGGTATGCAGAGCAGGTGAGGCCGGGCTGTTCACGCAGTCCCAGTGCTGTGGAGACTGTATAGCGGGACAGGTGCTGCTTGCCCTGCCAGATCAGGAGACACGAGTCTGTCTGTCACCCCAAACTGTGTGACTGTCAGAAGATGTGGATGAGCATAACTGGCGTCCCATGCAGAGATGATCGTGGGAGGGGGACCCCCCCTTGGTGGCTCTTTGATAAACGTGGTGTTCAGTGCCCTGCCCTCATTCCTGCATGGACCTGCCAGAGCCAGCTTCCTGGCTGGCCTGAAGTGACGGGTGCAGCTGAGGAGCCCACCGGGCCCAGGGCCTAGGGAACCTGGCTGAGGCCTCAGGCCCGCTCCAGCCAGTGTTCTCCAGCAGGGCTGCTGGGGCGCTGCCTTCTTACCTCTGTCTGGAGGCGCTCTTCGGCCCCAGGGGAAGATGCCTGGTCTTTGCTGGAGTGCTTGGGGCTGGGGCAAGAGGGCCCTTCTACCTGGGGGTTGACCTGGGGCACTGAGGAGGGAGGAAGTAGAGTGAGAGAGAGGCAGGCTGTCCTGTCCCCTCCTCGCAGCCACTTGGTGGGGCTGGATCGTAGCCTTCCCAGCCCCCTTTCCAGCTCGTGCTTGTGGCCGGCCACGAGGTTCCAGCAGGGCTCCGGCCCTCTGAGGCTGGCCGTGCCCTTGAGGGGTAGGTTCCTCTTTTCTAATTTGCCTTTGGGGACTTTCCCCCTGTCTCAGGACCACTTTGTACTGCACACTCCTGAAGGCGGCCCAGGGGTCCCTGGCAGTGTGCGTGGAGCCACAGGTCACCAGGCTGAACAGCGGCAGGCATCGGCCACTGTGTGCAGGCGCCCCCCAGCAGGCTTGTTGGTGGGAGGCGGCTCTCACTGCACAGCACAGCTCGCACAGAGCGAGGGGGACATGGAGGGGGACACGGCCACTCAGGCTGCGCGGGTCCTGGCAGTTCCCTCGTGTGTGTCTCTTCGAGGAGGCCCCTGCCCTCGGCAGCCTGGCCTCGCTCCTTTGTGAGCTCTGAGTTCTTTGTGAGCTCCTGAGCTCTCCAGAGCCTCATGTAAGCAGGCCCCTGCCCTCGGCAGCCTGGCCTCCCTTCCCTGTGCCCTTCTTAGATCAGCAGGAGGACAAAGAGCACGGCTGTCCACTGGAAGAGCCAGATGAGGAGAGTGAGATTCTAATGAGGGGACATTTTCAAAAAGCCTCTCACCACCTTGAGGGACGTCGCCATCCTAGTGGAGCTGTGATCTGGTTCTAAGCCCATGTGGGCTCCTGTGCCCAGCTCTGCGCCCTCCTGCCCCCTGCATTTGCTCTTGTGTGTGTGGGGGGTCTTCTCAGTTGGCGTCAGGGCCCCAGGCTTCTGCTGTGGCCTCTGTTTGCTGACCCTTTGCGTCATGATCATTGGATGTTAGGGGTAGGGCAGAGAAGGGGCAACTTCCCTTCCTCCTGCGTCTGCCTGCAGTCCCCACCCTCTGCCTGTGGGGCTCAAGGTGGACACCCTCTGCCAGGCCTTCTCAGGCCCTGACTCCTGCCCTCCCTGGGACATTACTCTCTTAAAGACTCACTGTGCAGCCTCTGTTGTGTGGGACCTGTGAAACTCTTCCTCCTCTTCAGTGTCCCCTGCATCTGGTCCTTGAGGAGAGAGCGAGCTCAGTGTGCTCCCACCAGTGCTGCCCTCTGGTGTGAGTGCCACGCTCTGTGGAGCCCTGCACCAGGCCTGGAGGAGAGACACATGGCGGCTTCGGCCCCGCCTGTGGCTGGGCAGACCAGACCCGGGTCATAGGCCTGATGGTTTCCCACTCACTGAATCATGGATCTGTGAATTAGCAAGAAGTTCTACATTCTCACCTCTCTGCTGGATCAGAGCTGTACATCCCAGGGCTGAATGGCTGGTGTCCCCCGACCACTTGCCCAGCAAGACTTCCTGTGGTTCGTGGTTGATCCTGAGCACCTGCTGGACAGCGGCCCCTCTGGGGTTTGACCAGCCAGAGGGCGACTCCCCTTGACCACAGAGGAAGGCTTGCGCAGGAAGGCCCTGGAGAAATGGCCTGGGGCTGCCCTGGCCACCCTCCTCCTGCCCCAGGGGAGACCCGAGAGCCCCTAGTTGGAGGGAGCAGCATTCAGCGCCTGCTCTCGGGCCCCTGGCTGCCCTGGAGCCTGCGGCCTCCCCAGATACACTGAGGAGAGGAGGGGAGGGTGGGTGGCCGGGTATTCTGGGGGCCAGGCATGGAAAGCTGTGGGGATGCTGGGCAGTAGGGCCCTGCCCTCGGTGGAGAGCAGTCGACTTGGGTCTCACACAGCCCCAGCTGGCACAATTCTTCACGTCCTGTCTCTGGTCCTGCAGTGGCCCATGGCTGTCACCTTCCCTCACACTTCAAGGCCTTTCTCCAGGAGCAGGCAAAGTAAATGCGGGACAGAAATAGCTCACGTGTGAATGACAGCCAGGAATGAAGAGGAGGGGAGGGCCACTTGAGCAGCAGGCCACAGAGGCCTCTGCTGCTTGTCCTGGGGCTTGCTGCCCGTGGCTCTGGCTGGGAGTGCTGTGGCCTCAGCCTGTTGGGCTTGGTGAACGTTCCTGCACCTGAATTAAACAGTGTTTGGGGTGCGCTTTGTGACTTGTGGGCCAAGACTCTTGAGGCAGTCCCCGTGTCCTCTGCCTCTTATGTAACATAACAACATGGGTATGAGAAACCAGATGTCAGGCGGAGCAGCAGACTCCCCCCAGCAAGCACCAGCTGAGCACGGCAGTGCGGCACGTGCCGTGGAAGGGCGGCTCTGGAGGATTTCCGGGACCCGAAGGGCTCTGGGCAGAGGGATGCCGACTCAGCATGACCCGTGGTTCTGCGCTCCTGCAGGCTCTTCTCCACTGTCTTGGCCGCACAGTGTCGTTGTTCTGCATGCCCAGCTACTCGTCTAGTAGCCACCAGGGCGTCCTTGCTTGGCCTCTGTGCCCCCTCACCACGTGCAGTGTGTCCCTGAAGGGCTTCAGTCTAAGAACGAAGGGCCAGGGAGTGGGGACATGTGCAGCTTATGACCTCTCTACTCCATGTCCAGACCTGTGAAGGGGCTGGTCACCGCCAGTGAGTGTCCAGAGCCAGCAGACCCAGGATGTCTGCGCTGGCTGGCTTCCTGAGCTGAGGCTGCGCTGTCCTTGCCCTGGCTACTTGAAGGCCGGCACAGGTCTGGGCCTTCTGAGATGGGAACAGCTAAGGAGGTGGCCAGGGGAGGGCCGGCTCCTGAGCTCTCCAAAGCCTCATGCAAGCCCTGACTTCTTCCTAGGAGAGAGTGTTGCTAGGCCCATGCAGGCCATCTTGCTGTCCGGGAACCCACCTGGGGTGGGGAGGATGACAGCAGCAGCGTGGGGCTGCTTCCTGGTGCCCTTTCCCTGCAGTCCCCCAAACGTACCTACAAAGCAGGTACTCTTGTGTTCCCCCTTCACAACAAGGAACGGAGGCCCAGAGAGGGAGAAGGCCCTCTCCTGGGCTTCCGCCAGGCAGAGCCTCCGCCGGGCTGGGCTGTCTTGTGCTCCTTCCAGCTCGTTGCTCTGTGGCCACTGGCTCAGGGTGGATGACGGTGCGTTGCTGGTTGGCTGCTGCTGCCTTGTGAGTTCAGTTGGGGGCGAGCCTCAGAAGCGAGTCAGGGACCCTGAGGCTGACGAGGCGTGATGCTGGCCAGGTGTGCAGCAGCATCCCTGGAGAAACCTGGAGTATACACGTCCTCTCTCCTGCCTGCTCTGGGGTGGGGCGCCCCACGGTGTTTGTGCAGACCAAGAGTGGTGGTCAGAAAGTTTGCTGAACCAGCAGAACCCCTCCTAGAAACCCTCTGCACTTCTGCTGCTCAGAAAAGCACATTTAGTAGGGTCATGTGGTGGGAGGCCTGCCTCCAGCAGCACCAGCACCATCACGGGCCAGGTGTGAGCATGTGGTTGTTTCAGAGACCACGGAGTGGAGGCTGGGATAGGGGCCTTTCTGACACCAACACTGGCTGTCCAGGGGCCTGGGCACAGTTCCCTGGGAGTCCTGGGCAGAGGATGACCACAATCCGTAGAGCCTGTGCTGCCCCTGGGCATTGCTCCCAGAGCTCTGCTTCTGAAGGATGTCATGTTTCCAGGCTCTCATCGGGCGTCCAGGGTGGAGAGAAAATGCAGCGCCTGAGCGGGAAGGTCCTGCTGGAGTGTTGAAGGCCAGAGAAGGAAGGTGTGCGGTGGCCGAGCTGCCCGTCCTGGCTGAGGCCCTGGGGCCCTGCTGCTCACCCTGCTCTTGACTCAGGGTGTAAGCTCCACTGGGGAGGTAGAGGCCAGGGGTCTGACCTTCTCTGCACACTTCTAGATGTCCCCATGCATCCTGAAGCCACTTCCAGAAGATTCTTTCAATGAATCGTCTTGGCCTGGCCTAGTGCAGGGTGGGTGGGAAGTGAGGCTGGGGTGGCCCATTAGTTGGCCAGGCTAACTGGGGTGGGTCTGGCCTCAGTTCTTATACTGGTGCTCCCACTCCATCTCCAGTAAACCCCATGGGCTCTCTGCCAGAGGGCCTGGGGGGTCTGGGGGGCCTGCTGCTGGGCAGGTGTTCCCTGGCTTGTTCAAGAGAAGAACATCTTTTCCAGCCTTTGTTTGGTGTCTTGACCAGGAAGGGAGGAGACTGGAAGGCTTAGTTCAGGGTCAGGTGTCCATCACATGTTGCTGTAGTCTCAGCAAATGAGGCATGGCAGGGTGGTCTGAGTGCCACTGTCTGCCAAGGCCATGTCCTCAGATGTAGCCACTGACCTGCTAGACCTGCAGTCCCTCAGCTGAGCTTTTGCTGCTTCCAAGTTTCTGAGAAGGTGAAAATCGATAGGAAAACAAGTGGACCTGATCTGTTCAGAAAGATGGCTTCCCAGCAAGGAGTTGGGGTCTCCTGAATGCAGATCTGTCAGTGCTGTCCACAAGCAGACCCTCAAGGTGGTGGGGTTCTCTGAGATCATCAGTTGCCAAAAAAATGACTTAAATACATCGAATCTCATACATTAGCCAGGCAGTGTGGCATGTGTGTTGTAAGAATGGCTTCAGCCTTGGGGACACAGGACATCTAGTCACTTGCAGTACTGTTCGCTCTGCCTTCCTCTGTGTCTGCTGCCTGAGTTGCGGTTGGATATTTCCATTTGTGGATCATGAGGGCAGTGCCCCTTGCTCTCCAGGGAGCTCAGGGGCTGAGAGTTGGAGGCACGTGTGCAGGTCCCCCTGTGCAGCTGGGTGTGGACCTGAAGTAATCAGCTTTATTGTCCACTGGTCTAGAGATGGCTGAATGACATTAGGCACTAAGTGAAACTGCTGCGTGAGCGTAAATCATCTGAGACTGATTGAAGACCAAACTCCATTCTTACTCTTTCTAAAATCTGGAAACTTTTAGAACTTGTTTAGCCCTCATTTTAATATTGTTCATGCAGAAATAGTATCTTTTTTATGCAAAACCAGAAAAGACCACCCTTCCATCTTTCCTATCTGGCCCTGGCATGGCCTTTACAAAGGCCATGCACGTCTGGCCACCCAGCGTGCATTGCGTGGTGCCTGGAGGGTGTCTTCACCCTGTAGAGAACGGGCACTTCCCAGTGGAGACCTGCAGGTGCTAGGGGTTCTGGCCTGACCAGGGCTGGTGGGCCAGGCGGAAGAATGGAAATGTCCCTGGTGCTGTGCAGAGCGCAGAGAGGACAGCGAGCTCCCCCTGATGCTTGCCACCATACCTGCCACTCGTTCATCACTTTCACAGACCTGGACTGCCCACCCAGGGGACACTGACCGCCAAGTCGGACAGCGTGGCTGTGTCGATGCTACTCAGGCAGATGTAGCATTTCGTCTCGTCCCTGGAGCTGCCGCGGCTATGTCTGAGAGCCAGCTCCTGTCTGGCTGCACAAAAGCACTGTGCACCCCGTCTGATGGGGCCAGGGCTTCTGGGCCTAAGGGCCTCACCACATGCTCTTGGCAGGGTCATGGGGGCTGCTGCCAAGACCTTGGACTTGAAGGCGTTTGCGTTTTCATATGTATATGTTTTTGCCAACTAGAAAAGTACCACGCAGAATCTTGCTCCTGTTTGACAGTCAGTGTCTGCCATGTGCTGTCCCCAGTCTCTATTAATAGATGAATAAAGCATTTTTTTGCAGCGTCTGCTCTAATGGCACAGGGGTGATGGCTTTGTTGAGCACCTCCGGCTCCAGTGGCCTGGCAGAGGGGACTCTGACATCCATGTAGTTTGTTTTTCCATTTGAGGTCCCTTTGCAAGTGACGTTTTTGCAGGCTCAGGCTCAGACAAGAGGATTTCAAGAGGAGACAGAGCTGAACTTGCCTGTAATTCCAGCTTCTCGGCAGCTGAGACAGGACAATCATGAGTTCAAGTCCAGTTTCAGCAACTTAGGAAGACTCTGTCTCAAAAATTTGAAAAGGGCTGGAAAAGTACCTCAGTGGTTGAATGCTTGCCTAGCATGTGCAAGGTCCTAGTTCAATCCCCAGTACTGCAAGAAGTTTGTAGGGACTTCAGCAGTTTGTTTGCACACTGAGTTTTTAGGCTGTTCTTGCATCTGTTGTGTTGTACGTGCTGTCCTCACGGGAACTTAGAGGTAAGCAGGGCTGTGTGGTTCATCTGCTGTTTGAGACTGTTAATAATGCAGGCACTGCACACCACCACCTGGCATCATCGTGCATATGCTGTGCTCTGTGTTTGGAGGACTTATCTCGTTTAATCTTTGCAACCTGTAATAAAAGTATCCGCAGTGGGTTCCGCGAGTTGCTCCTGCCACCTGGGCACTCACTGTGTGGCCCCCAGTTGCGGGCGTGGTTCTCTTGTTGCGCTCAGCCCCATTCTACATGGAGGCCAAGCGACGGGTCCAAGGTCCACAGCGCCAGGTGGGGAAGGTGCTTCTGGGCCGTGGGCTGACCCTAGAGTGTCGGCCAGAGACTCACACAGGCCTGGAGGTGGCCCTCCCTGAAGGTCCAGGCGCACTACAAGGATGCAGCTCCATGCTGCTCTCTAGGGGAGGAGAAGGCCTTTTTCACTGTGGGTTGCAGTTCCAGTGAGTAGTTCCTGCGGACAACCCGCATGGCCTTCAAGGCTGACGTAAACTGAGGAAAAGAGCTGAAACTATTAGGAAGACAAGAGGATTTCGAGAGAGAGAGCTGGACACCACGGTGGGGGCCAGCTGTGTGTCTCTGGTGTTCGTGGCTGCTGGACATAGCCTCTGCTGTTCCCAGTCACCCCCACAGGGCACACGGGTGCTGGGTGGAAAGGCTTCCCTCCATAGTGAACGGCAGCTTCCGCTGAGGAAGCTGAGGAAGTGGGGTTCGCTGGACACAGAGCGGCAGGAATGAGCCCACTTCAGTTGTCACTCCCTCGGCTCCCGGGGCCCTGGGCGTGAGGAGCCAGGCGTGGGGTGGGCCAGGACAACACGGCGGCTGGGACCTCAGACTGGGCCTGGGCTTCTGTGCCACTTGCACACCCTGCACACTCTGAGTGAACCTTGCATATGCCAGAGTGAGGCTGTGAGGGCCACGGCCCCAGGCAATGGGTCTGATGGACTGTATGCAGAGTACTGGGCAGTGCCCAGACCTGTCCCTTCCCTGCCTGAGCCAGTCGTGGCTTCCTGTCCCCTGCATGGGGAAGGTCAGAGTCTGTGCCCAGACACTCTTCAGCCTCTCTGGGGGTGAGGCCCAGCTCGTGAGGCCTGGGAGGAGTGGGTAGGCACAGTGCGCTTTTCCCATGGGTGCCTTTAAAGAGCCTCTGGGGAGCGGAGGCCCGCACTTCAGCAGGGGTACTGGAGTCGAGGGTTTGGGCTTGTCTGTCTCCACCCAACGTCACTGAAGTACTTGGTTCCTCCACTGTGTAACTGAGAAGAGGGAAGGAGCCCAGGAGAAGTCTGGCCTAGCGTGGGTGTGCCTTCCCTGGGGATGCTGTCCTCCTCCTCTCCCGTGGCTGGCTGAGTCTCATTCCAGGAAGGCAGAGTCGCCCTCCCTCACCAGAGCTGCACAGAAGGACCTCCCTCTCTGCTCCATTTTCCCGGCTTGGCAAACGTAGTGCCGGCCCTATGAGACTCACTCCTCATTTCTAATTTGAATAGCCAGAGGAATTTGTTGCCAGTTTGCCTTGCCCTTGACCTTGAAGTGAATATGCAGAAATGTCCTGGAACTTGGATTTGATGCTTCCTTTTGGCCCCGTTAGTTCCTCACAAAGGGTCACACGTTCCTCTGGGGACGCTGTCCTCGGGAGGCACGGTGTCCTGCCTGCGCTGGTGTGCCATGGCCTTCGCGTTCCTCGCTGATTTGGCGAGTTGTTTGTTTGTGACCTCATCAGCGGTTGTTTTCCTGGATTAGGGGATTATTCCTGATCCCATGGTGAGGATACAGAACCTAGAAAAGATTGGTGGCCTCGCTTGTGTGCATAGCCTCACGGCCCCAGTGCAGCAGGGCTCTGACAGGGACAGCGTGTTCAGACTCATTGGAGGCCACACCACAGCGCGTGGCATTGGACCACCAGTCTTCTCCATGAAGAAACAGGCAGCAGCAGTGCGAGTCGCAGGCCTACCTGGTCTCACCGCGGGTTGCCTGCCCAGGCTGTGGCTCTCCTGGCAGTGGGGATGGCTCCCCGGGGCCACCCAGCACGAAGAACTTCTGTAGTAGTGTTAAACATCTGCCCTGTGGCACCTCCAGCCTTGTAATGCTTCTGACAGTGACTGCTGTGACACCCTTTTCAAAACAGCACAGACAGAGAGGAGATGCCCCTTCCCAAGGTGCTGTGGCTGGAAGTGAAGGAGGGGAGGTGGCCATTCTTAAGGCTGTGCCTGCTGCTGCTGCCTGCATTGCCCTGTGGACAGGCCTCCTGTCAGACAGGACAGGTGTTCAGGACTCTGTCGCTGTCTGGGGCCCAGAGGAGAGTCAGAGTGTGTCCTTCTAGACCAGAGGTGAGAGCAGCAGTGAGCAGAGGCTCTGGCCCAGGGCATCTCTCGGGGACCTCTTGGAATGGTGGGCGCCAGGGCTCTCAGTCTGAGCAGGAGGAGCTTCCTGCCGTTCTCGTACCCTCTGCAGTTGTGGAAAGGACAACAGACGAAGAGGGGAGCCTGGAAAGGCCAGTGGGAGACTTGGTGTTCACCACTCCCCGGGAGAGGAAGGTGCACTGTGTCCACAGGTGTTTTCATTCCTTTCCCCAGGAAAGCTCAACCCAGCCTACCCGCTTCTGTCCAGTGAGGTTGGGAAGTTTTATTCTGCTCATCTGGAAGAAGAGGAACAGGCACTCTTCAGCCTCTCTGGGGGTGAGGCCCAGCTCGTGAGGCCTGGGAGGAGTGGGTAGGCACAGTGCAGAGATGGCTTTGTAAGCGGAGCCTCCTTGGCCCTTCCACCCAGAGCTCTCTTGAAGATGGGCTTGACCGCAGTCACGCTGCCCTTCAAGGAAGAGCTGGCCAGGGTGGCTGTTCCACACTTCCCAAGTATGCTGGTGCACCGTGGACTGAGTTAGATGTATAGCTAGTGGCTACCTGCAGTGCAGCAGGTGCCAGGCTGAGGGTCTGCAGGGTCTTCATGCACACACTTGGATGTCCAAGGCTTATCCCTTTGAACATATTGCTGGGATGGAAACCAGTGCCGCTTAGCCCCGAGTGGGAGCACTTCTCCAGCTGGAGGGCTGCGTTGATCTCGCGAGTCCATGCCCTTGTCAGGGTTGAGTGGGAGACAGCAGCTTGGTTCTGGGGGAGAGGGGCGGGCTGACTTGTTCTGGGGGCTCATGGAAGAAGCAGAAGTGGCTCAGTGGCGCTGACGAAAGGCACGTGCAGGGCATCTCCACGGGACGGTGTCTCGTCTTCGGCACGCTTCCCTGTAGCCTAGGTCTGTCCCTGCTCAGTCACCATCAGCATCCCTGCAGGATTTCAGCTGTGTCCCCTTGCAAGCTGGGCTTCTGTTGCACACTGGGGAGCAGGGCAGGACCCCACGCCAGGTCTAGCCTCGGCTCTTCTCCCTCGGGGGTGCTCCTTGGTTGCTGTGGACACTGCTGGGGTTGCTCAGCACTTGAGTGAACGTTGGCATTGACCTGCTAAACTGAGTACCAGCAGGTGTGCATGGCAGTGTCCCGCTGGGCCTCCTCGCTTGAACCTTTGTTCCAGTGGCCGTGCCCAAGTGCCTGAGTCTACAAAGGGACCAGTGTGTCTGCTGGTTCGGGACGTCAGGTAGACCGGGGCGCTCTCATCCAGGCGGCAGCACCAAGCACCCCTGTGTTGAAGTACCTTTGTGGGTGGCAACCTTCCTGCTGTTACAAGTACAAACTGATGGTCCTGTTGTACAGGTGCCCAGCACCACATTGTTCAGCAATGTCGGCCTTTGGAGTGTGGAGTGTGGGAGCGGAGTCGAGGTGGCGGGCACCCCACCCAGTCCTGAGCACGTGAAGCAACAGGTGGGGTGTGGCAGAGAAGGGACGCTTCCTGACAGTCCATTTTTGAGGAAATGGGGCTGTTCCTGGGGAAGTTCCCAATGAAGCCTCAGCTCTGATGGGTTAAGATGTGGTAGGGTCCTGGGTACATGCGGTTCAGCCATGGCCCATGACTTCCCGCGTGGCAGGGTCTCTGCTCTTGTTGTTCACACGCCTCTGACCACCTGGGAGAAGCCTGTGATGGCATTGTCCTCAGAGGGAGTGGTGGACACTGGATGGGATCCCTGTGGAGTGCTTGGCTCTCCTCAGTGATGAGGGCCACTGTGAGGACTGGCACTTTAGGACATCTTAAATGCCAGGTGCCCGGGGTCCCTCCTGGATGTGGAGGCTGCAGCATGCGGGGTTCCTCACTGCATGCACATCAGGTTTGCAGGCATCTTCTCTCTTCTCCCTGGGGTGCCCAGGGGTCTGCCAACCTCTGAGAAGCCACAGCTCCGACGGGGAGCCAGGTTGGCTGGGAGCTGGGTTCCACCTGTCTCTCTGCCGCAGGGACGCCCACACAGTGCACCCCTGAGATGCTTCCATCCAGATGTCTGGCTGAGGGTTGCCTGGTGTGGTGTTCCGCACACTCACCCACACACTCACCCACACACTCAGGCACACTCACCTGTCCTGCTCGCCGAGGGGACCCCGGGCACTCCCCTTGTGACTGCTTCCTTCCTGTCGAGCCTCAGCGCCTTCGTATGCCTGTCTTGGGGTGGAGTGCAGCAGAAGCACCAGCCCGGGAGAGTCCTCTGGCTGAGTCTGAAGAACGCCTTTGTGCCTGGAACTTTGTTTTTCACTTTTTTTCCTGTTTTTTAAAGAATTAGGAAATGATGAGCGCAGTTTGTGGCCCCTGGCAGGGCAGGGCTGTGTGGGGAAGCTGCTGCTGTGCAGCTCCCTCAGCTCACGGTGGGCGGGGCGCAGGAGGGCTGCCCGTCACAGGCTGTCCCCACCTTTGCTTAAGGACACCACAGCCTGGCAAGTTTCCACAGAGGCTCAGGCCACATAGCCGGTGACCCGCAGGGCCCAGACTGGAGCTCCACACCCTGCCTCAACCCTGTGCTGACAACAGCTCTGGTTCCTGTCCTGGGTAGGGCCAAGCTGACTGTGACCTTCAGGATGGGTGGGCAGGGGTGGCCACACCCACTGCTGCTGGTGAGAGGGTTGGGGGCTCCGTTCCCCTGCCTTGTCCTCAGCCACTCTTTCCATCAGGGCTCATACCAGAAACTCAGGGGGCCCAGAGGGTATCAAGACCCCTCCTCTTGCTGTCCAGATGCGTCCCCGTCCCCGTCCCTGAATGACCCTTAGAGTAAGTAGCATGAAGTTTAACTCCTGTTTGCTCTTTCATGGGAAGATGAAGGGAAATGGGCGTTTGGTATTTTTTCTCTTGGGCCCAGGACCACCCAAGGCTGCCTTGGCGGTGGAGTGAGGCAGAAGCACCAGCCGCCTCTGTCCCCGACACTTGAGATAGGAAGGTCGGGAAGCTTCCCGGCCACTGCTTCCAGCACTGTCTGCCTCAGGTGGTCGTGGGAGCGGGTATGGCCACTAGTCCAACGCTGTCTAAAATAATCGCTACCAGGAACCCCCAGGCTGAGGGGAGGTGACTCCCAGCCCCCTTGGCCACACTGCCACACAGGCCCACCCTATGAAAGGCCCCACTGGGCAGTACTGCCTTGGTTTGTGACTTTGTGACTTAGTGTCAGGGAAGAAGAACAAAAATGAGCAGATGACAATTTCTCTTAAATGCCAGCCAGCATTGTGACCCTGGTCTAATCAAGGCACTGCTGCGCAGCTGGCCCTCTGCACCTGAAGAAGTGAGACTGACCCGGAGTGCCCGCCAGTGTGAGGGCCCTGCAGGACAGGGCTGTGCGTGTCTCTTCACTGCTGCCAGGCAGAGTCCACCTTGCAGGATGTCAGACTCTTATTCATGGTCAGGTGATAGTGTGCCCAGGGCAGGGCCCAGCATGCCCTGTGAGTGCACATGTGCACATGTGAGCTTTAAGAGTGATGGCCAACTGTGTGGGTAGAGTGCTTAGGCCCACAGCTGCGGGTCAGCCTGCACACGCCTGTGTTGGGTTCAGCCCATTTCCTACTGGGCAGCCTCATCTGCAGAATGGGGCCATGCCGTTTTTAGATCTCTGTGACCTTTGTGGGGTTGAAGAGTCACCTGTAGGTGACCTTGCTGCCGGTCATGGCTAACTGCTGGCTCTGGTCTTGTGGAGGGCGGGAGCCGCAGTGCCCTGCCAGAAGCTTCTGTAAAAGCAGTGCATGTCCCACAGAGTTGGGAGGGTGGAGAGGCTGGGAAGGTGTTGCTTCATGAGGAGCTGGTCATGCTGTTGGGAAGACAGTGCCACAGAGGAGACCCTGCAGCCTGCTTCCCTGGGCTGTGTGTGGGGACCTGGTGGCCAGCCATTCTGCTGTGGTGGGTTCTGGTGGGACACTGTATTTAGAAATGAGGTTCAGGAGGATCATTAGAGGAGAGCCAAAGCCTGTGGGCAGCAGGGACACGGGAGGCAAGCCCTGGTGTAGTGGAGGCCGCCTTTGACCTAGCTGGGGTGCACGGCTCCCCCTTGATACCAGGCAGCACTCTTTTATTTTAGGACATTTAAAAAAGAATGCCAACCTGTGAAGGTGGGGGATGTCCCTCCCTGTCCTGGCTCCCTGAGGTCCCCATTGAACATTTTGGTTCGCTGGTCTTGCTGGTGGTGACACAACTGTCTTCTTCCTGAGCTGGAACCAGCTGTTTTGCCCTTACCCCGCCAGCTGGCCCTGGTCACCCCTTTGAAAGCAGGTGGATGGGAGGCGGCTTTTGGGGTGTGTCCTGCAGGTCTGGCCTCGGCCCTGTGGGAGTGCACTGGCAGGCTTTCTCTGGCTCCTTTGCTTGCTTCCCTTGAGTGGAAACAGGCCTGACTGACATGCTGCAGCCCTGTTGACAGTTGACCAGTAGTCACCAGTGTGGCCTCGCGTGACACTGGGGAGGGCCACGTTGCTGTCTCACTGTCGAGGAAAGGCAGGCTGTGGGGAGCTGGGCTTCTGCTGAGGCCCAGGCCAGGCAGGCGGCCTCCCTGCCCCCAGCTCCTGCTGCCCCCAGTGCTGTCCTCCCCTGGCCCTGCCAGGTGGACTCTGGAGTGCCCTGCTTTCTCCACCACGGTCCTCCCTTCCTGGAAGAGAGAGCCCAGGGAACCTGCCTCGGGCGGAACTCTGTTTTTCTCCACCCTCAGCTCTCAGTAGGTTCCCTAAATACAGCAGTTTTCTCTGCTCCTTTCCTGTGCCCACAGCCACCATCATCTCTGCACTAGAAGTTTGAGTGGGCTCCGGTCTGGCCCACAGCTTCCAGAAGCCCTGCCCCATGATGGGCACACCTCACGTGTTCCCCAGCTGCCCCTCAGCCCTGCCCACTGGTGATCTGGACACGCTTGTACTTCAGTGTCAGTGTGACCGTGACCCGGTGCTGCGGTGTGTGTTGAAGCCAACTGTTGGGTTGTGTCCGTGGCTGTCCTAGGACAGGCTGGGGGCCAAGGTGGGGTACGTGGCCCACCTTTCTCTAGTAAATCTGCTTTCCTTTTTCACTTGCTGCGAGCAGATAATCGGAAGTCTTGCGTTGGTTTGTGGAGGGTCTCAGCTGTGCCAGCAGATCCCGTTGTGTGTGTTCTCCAGTACAGAGGTTCCTCGGGGAGGCGGGAGCCAGTGCTGCCCTTAGGTTGCTCAGCCACTAGCGCAGCCTCCTCTGGAGGGCCCCTGTGGGCCTCGGCTGCTCAGTGTGGGCATGGTGGGTTGGGGTGCAGTGGCTGCGCATCCTAGGGAGTGCCCCTAGGCTGGACCCCAGACTCCTCTCTGCATCTCTCCTGGTGCTGACCCCTAAGCCCCTCAGCATCCTGAACACCTCACCTTCAGATGGCAGGACTGACTCTCTCTGATGCTTGCCCTGGCCCTGCTGAGGGGGGTTTCTCCCCCTTTGTACAGGGTCAGGTACTACTTTTTTTTTTTTTTTTTTTGAGAGAGAGAGAGAGAGAATTTTAATATTTATATTTTTTTAGTTTTCGGTGGACACAACATCTTTGTTTGTATGTGGTGCTGAGGATCGAACCTGGGCCCCACGCATGCCAGGCAAGCGCTACCGTTTGAGCCACATCCCCAGCCCCAGGGTCAGGTACTTCTGAAATGGGATTTTCTGAGTCACCAGGTTTTTTGCAAGATGTTTAAAATTCTTCACCCAGAAGCTGGGGAGGGGGCTGGTCCTGGCCCAGCCTTTGTTGGGGGAAGCTCCTAGGATTCAGAAGGCAATTACATGTTAATGCTCTGGAGGCCCCAGTATGGAGAGGCCAGCTGGGCTGTCTAAAAGGGCCTTTCAGTGTATTGTTTCAAGGAATCCATGCTGGGGGACCTCCTGGGCCCACACCAGGCTCTCTGGGAAAAGTACTTCTGAGGAAGGGCTGGGCTGGAGCAGGGGGCTGGAGCAGGTGCCTGGAGGGAAACTGCTTCTTGGTGGGCTGCGGACTGGTGGCTCTGGGAGCTGGCAGCGGCCATCCACAAACCTGCAGGCCTGGCAGGCATTTCTAGGCCAATTCTACAGGGACAGTTAGCTGCATTTTTTTTTTTTTAAAGTAAAACTATAGCTAATTGAATTGACTGTTCATCACTTGGATGGAAACTGAAACTCAAAAGTGTCCTTCCCACTGAAGGACCTGAACAGGGTTTTGCATGGATGCTGTTGGGTACCTTTTCCCGCACAGATTTTGGTCCCTTGTAATTTCTTTTGGGTTATATAACAGGGACAGTCACTCAAAATGATGTGAAAGATGGCCTTCTGGTCCCTGGTAGTTTTTATCCATTCTATCCCCTCTTTCAAAATCAGAAAAAAGGAGTAGATGAATATGTTCTGCTGGTCCTGAAGCTGGTGCTTGTGGACATTGGGGGTGTTCCTGAGCCACACACTTCAGCCTCACCCAGGACTCTGGATTGAGTGCCAGGGGACCCTTTTCTGGAATCAGGAGATGCCTTTTCAGTATGGGTTGGGGGTCTGTTCTTTGCAGACCCTGAGCACCTACTTGCTGTGGTCCTGGGCTCTGCGGCGTGGCTCTGTCACTGTCCGTGTGCCCCTCGGGTTGACTGGATCGCGTTCTCGCTGCAGAAGCTCTCGAAGGCCTTGCGTCACCCATCCACCAAACAACAGATGCTGGCCTGCGGCGCAGCCAGCGAGAGCACTTGTTTACTGCCTGGCCCCCTGACCGGACCCCAGGAGGGCAGTGCTCTGGGGCCTATGCTCCTGGTACATCCCCGCACCCAGCAGGCATCCTGGTTCCTGGGGCACCCCATGCTCCTGGTGGGTGCCCCACTTCCACTGTCATGGTGGTAGCTCCACTGTGGAGCACAGAGTGCCTGTCGCCTGCTGAGGTGGGCCTTTGCCTTGCCGGCAGTATCCTGCCCAGGGACCCATGGCCAGGCTGCAGACAAAGGGCTGAGGGGCAGGAGCAGAGGACTCAGCACAAAGGCTTGTTCCTAGGAGGGTGCACTCTATGCCTGGGTAGGCAGGGCTCTGTGGGCCAGGTGCTGCTGGACGTTTGTAATCTCTTTAAGATCTCAAAACTGCACGGACTTGGAGAACAAAACAGAGAGCACCCACGCAGATAGCTCCAGTGCTGGCCGCTGCCAACGAGGACTTCCAAGTAGAAATCAACCTAAATCAGGAAGATGGCTGTTCCTGTGTTAATTGCAGGTTGTCTCTGAAGCTGTTTGGTCCTCCGGGCTGGCAGCAGGCTGGCTGTGGGCCTCCCATGGATGACTGCACATTGGCACCCAAGAGCCTGAATTCCAGAAAGTGGGGGTTGGATTTGGTGGTTTCCTAAAAGCCATTAATCTTTAGGTGACCTGATGACATTTCTTCTCAAAATCCCACTCCTGGCCTCTGGGGGCAGGAGACAGCCTCCACCCCCACCTGACTCCTCAGCACAGGAGATATAAACAAACCCGTGTCTATTTTCAGCACGCTGGTTGGTGTCACAGCTGGGGCTTGCACGTATTGGTGGCAAAGCTGTCCCTGGCCCTGCACTGGCCCTGGCAAGCAATGATGACTCGCACATCCTTCTCTTGCTGGGATTCTTGGTTTTCTTGTGACTCCCCAGCCCTGAACTAGGTGTCGATGATGTGGGGACCCCAGCAGCAAAGGCTGCTGGGATGCTCAGGAACCGTGAGGTGGGGCACCCAGCCACAATGGTGTGGATACTCAAGAGCAACGCTCACTGTTATTGCTAAGAGACACTTCTCTGTGTGTTTAGGGGAGGGAGAAGTGGTAACCAAAGATCCTGGGACCTTCCAGGGTCACTAAGAGAGGGATTTGGAGGGACAGGGAATTTGGACATGACCAGCAGGCTGCGCGCCAGGAACGCAAGCAGACCTGCATGTGCACCAGGTGCATCCTGGTCCCACACCTCAAACTCAGTCCCTTATACAACAGGGACAGTCACTCAAGATGATGTGAAAGATGGACTTCTGGTCCCTGATAGTTGACATCCATCCTACTCCCTCTTCCGCTGGTCCAGCAGCTAGTGACTGTGGACATTTGGGGTGTTCCTGAGTCACATGTTGTTAGCCTCACCCAGGACTCTGGCTTGAGTGCCAGGGGTGGTTTGCTAGATGGCTGCCCTCGTCGTCCATCACGGGAGCAGAGGGGTCCTCAGCTGAAGACTTTACCCATCAGGACTGATGGAACACAGGGCTCAGGAGGCATGAAACCAAGAATGAAGGGAAAGCCCCGGGAAGGGGCTGCCCACCTCCACTGCAGGTGCACCCCCCAGGATGGCCATGCTTCCCCGGGGGCTTTCAAACAGAAACCCAGCGTCCTGCCCAAGAAACCCTGCAGCAACCTCCTGGGGCCCTGATGTGGCATGTGTGCACAGTGATGTGACACCTGGGGCTGCCCATAATATAGCCTTGTGGGGTCTCCTCCTCCTTTTTTTTTAAAGTTATAGATAGGCACAGTATTTTTATTTTGTTTATATATCTTTCTGTGGTGCTGATGATCGAACCCAGAGCCTGACTGTGCGAGGCGAGCGCTCTGCCACTGAGCCCAGCCCAGCCCAGCCCTCCTTTTTTCTGTATAGGGAGGGAATTAACTAGAGACTGGCCACCATGTGAGAGTTTGATAACACGGAAAACATTAGCTCTCCTTTGGGAAATAAATATGGAGTTCAATACAGTAAAAATTGTTGGTTTAGTTTTAAATTAAGAGAGTTGAGCAGATTTTTTCTGGTTAACGTTAGGGGACTTTCGGTAAAGCTGATCAACTCTACATTTGTCCTGACTCTTGGTGACTTCCTATTTGGAGTGATCTTTTCCATAGTAGATAGGAGCCGGTTTATCTTATTCTCTCCTTTGCCTAAATCTAAGGGGTGAGTGAAGATCTTGATGCTTTTCTGAAATTTAGGAAGTAGTTCCTTCTTCCAAGGATGTCCTTGGAGGGTGCTGAGGGCACAGGCTTGATGCAGGCTTGTGTTCTGCGTTGCGATGAGGGGCGCAGGGCAGGGGTGGTGGTGGACAGAGCCATCCTGCTGGCCCAGCCTGGGAGGCCCAGGGTGGGTCCTGCGGGCTCCCTGGGAACCCCGAGTGCCCTGCCCTGCTGTCTGGGCTCTCCTCACCCAGGACGGGACGCGTGAAGGAGAGACTCTTGTCCTGTGTTCTTGGCACAGTGCTGGGTTCAGTAAGGGCGCAACGGGAGCCGGAGGCGCTGGGGGGAGTCTGTGGCGTCCGACTCAGCCAGTCTGAAGCGCCTGTGCTCCGGCCCTGCGCGGTGTCCCAGAGGAAGGCTGCCATGCTCACTGTCTTCAGTCAGCCAAGGCCAGGGTGTTTGTTTTGTGATTAATGCTTTCTGTATTTTATTGAAAAGCAAAACAATAGCTGAAACACCTTCCCTGACTCCAGGCCCTAAAGGTAGCCTGGTGTGCTCCTTAAAGCTTTTGAAATTCTGCCTTCACAAGTGAGTTTTGATTCTTGTGGGTGGAGCAGGGGAGGGATCACCTCCACTCATGTTCCCATTTGTAGCTAAGTGGCCTGAAGCTTCACTTTGCCAGGCCGGGGCAGCACAGCGCTAGCTCCCCAGCATCTGGGCCCCGTCAGTGCAGGGCTGTGCACAGCATGCCGGATCCTGACCCTGGCCTTGGGGCACCGTCCCCCTACAGGGCCCAACCTGGGCTGCCACCGTCCCGTGAGGGCCCAGCTCCTCCTCCAGAAGCAGTTTCCCCTACACAGCCACTGTGGAGATGTCCCTGGTATTGCCTTGAATGTGGAGACCTCTGTGGGGGCCAGTGGTGTCCTTTCTGTGGCCTGTCGTCTTGTAGTGAGGGCTCCCGGGGCGCCTTTCCTGAGGATCTGTCTCCTCCATTGCGGGTCCTGCACACATCACGTTAGACTCCTTCTTTGGCAGACAAGCTGGTCTTTGTTTCTCTGGGGTAGAGGAGAGGTTGATTTTAGATTTAGATGAAGTGCTCCTGATTACTGTGGGGTGCAGCTGGTTTTGAGTGTAGTTCTCGCAGCTGATCACCTCCCCGTTCTTGACTTGTTTTTGAACATGGTCCTGTGGCTTCTCCAAGGACGCCCAGGTCGGGGCAGTTAGCAGTGCTGGTCACAATGTGGCCGTCCCCTCTCCCTGGCCAGCTTGGCTCTGAGCAGTGGCAGAGACGGGCCTCCTTGTCCTGGTGCCAGTGAGTCCGACACAGGCTCCCAGGGGCCCTTCTGGAGTGGTCTGCCCGAGTGCTCCTGGTACGTCCCTTCTGATTTTTTCCTATCCCCACTTTTAAACCAGTAAGAGGGACGTTGGCTGGAATTCTAATCTCGGTTTGGTTCTCCTATATTTTCTGTGGGTACGTTGTAGTTGTCCATAGGCTGGGTCTCTACACACACACACATGCAGTATGACTTGGCCAGTGTCACACCCAGCTTCCCTGTCCTCCGCTCCTCCCGCCCCGGTCCCTCTCCTATGTGATCTCCTTGGATTTTCATCAGATCCCTCTTTCCTCTCTAGCTCTCCTACATGAGAGGAAACGTAAAGGTCTTGGCTTTCTGAGTGGGCTTGAATCTTCTAATTTTGTTTGTGAGTTTGTGTGCTGGGGACTGAACCCCGGGGCACTCTACCACTGAGCTACATCCACAGCCCTTTTTATTTTTATCTTGAGGCAGTCTCTTGCCTCAGCCTCCCCAGTGCTGGGGTCCCAGATGTGGCCACCTTGCCTGCTTCCCTTGGGACTCTTGAGCTGGCTGAGGCCACCTACTGCTGTCAGCCCCTCCTGTGTCCAGGATGGAGACCGTAGGTCTACCGTGGGCTGGCTAGGTTTGTGGTGTTTCCCGAGTTTCATGTCTGTTCCTGAATTGTGGTGGCCTGTAATTTTTCTCTTTGGTGTCAGTTTTTAGAAGCTTTTGGGAAGAATTTAATATTAAAATTATTTATTTCTTGATATTTAGAGAAATCAAAGTCTAAGCCTATTTGGGGCTCATGCTTCCTTGGTGGTTGGATTTTTAGCTGCCCAAGATCTTCAGTGGTTACTGATGGGCTGACTCTCAAGTTATCTTAAGACATGGCTCATCTTGTTGTTCCCTTTCCCTCTCTCCCTCCCTCCCTGTCTTTCTCCTCCTCCTCCCTTCCCTTTCCCTTCCTCCTCCCTTCCCTTTCCCTTCCTCCTCCCTTCCCTTTCCCTTCCTCCCTCCCTCCCCCCTCCCTTCCTCCTCCTCCCCCTCCTCCCTTTCCCTTTCTCTCTCCCTTTCCCTCCCTCCCTCCCTTCTTCCTCCTCCCTTTCCCTCCCTCCCTCCCTCCTCCTCCCTTTCCCTCCCTCCCTCCCTCCCTCCTCCTCCCTTTCCCTCCCTCCCTTCTTCTTCCTCCTCCTCCCTTCCCTTTCCCTCCCTCCATCCCTCCTCCTCCCTTTCCCTCCCTCCCTCTTCCTCCCTTCCTTCCTCCCTTCCTCCTCCTCTTCCCTTGAAGAATGTCTGAGGATTGCTGTGCAGAATCTTGAGGAGGTCTTTCCTTTCCTCTTCTTGGTCCATTCAGGGCTCTCCCCTGCCTCTGGGCTGCCCTCCCTGGCAGGCGGCCTTCCCCCTGCTGGTGCCCTGTGTAGCTGGCCCTGTGTGGCCTCACAGCTTACATGGGGAGCTGGCTCTTGACTGTCACTTCTGCGCTCTCTCAGCCAGCAATTCCGCAGGGCCCTCCTTGTCTCCACTCTTGCCTCTGACTGGGCAGGCGGAGGGCTGGCCTCCGTCTCTGGGCCTCTTCAGATGCTCCCCGCCGTCTCTGTCTCCTCATGCATGCAGTTTTCTTTTGGGTTCTATATGGTATCTATTGCTTAAAACATTCATTCTGGATGTTTAATAATCCATCAATCATGCTTTTTATTTATGAAAGTCTATTTTGTTTTTTTCCTAAAGTTGTTAATTTGGAATTAATTTTAGATATGTTAGTAACCTTATTATTTAACCAAAACATACATGAAAATAAATGACAGAGAATAAGACGTTAATCTATCTTTTCTTTATAAATTCCAGGAGTAGCTGGGATTGGTGGTACACCTTAGACCCAGCGACCTGGGGGCGGAGGAGGAGGGCCCAAGTTCCAGGCCAGTCAGGGCAGCTTAGAGAGACCCTGCCTCAGGCGGAGAACAAAGGCGCTGGGTGGTAGCTCAGGGCAGAGCACCCTGGATTCAGTCCCCAGTGCGGCCCCTTCACAAAAGGGCAACCATAGTCATTGTGTTCGAATGTGAGTGCCTGAAACTTTTGACCCTTTGATGATTTTGTTGCCTGGATCTAGTTGTGTCCCCATGTGTTCCTTGTGTGGATTTGGAACTTACATGTGGCTGTTGAGGGGATTTTTATCAGGGATGGCTTTCTTCAGACGGGATTCCATAGGCTACTTTTATGAACCTGATGTCAGGGCCTTCTGAGAACCCAGAGCCTGCTGGGGTCCTGACTGGACACCAGGACCCCTGTGCTGCGCCCTGGTACGTCAAGATGTTCCTGCCAGCTTGTCCTTGGTCTGCACTGTGAGAGCACCAGGCACTCCCTGTGCCCAGCTCTGCTGTCAGCTCAAGTCACTTTTCTTCTGTTCATTTACCTCTGGTCCCTTGGAAGGTCCCTTCACTGCTGGTGAGCCTAGCAGAGTGACAGGAACTGCATTTAATTCAGAACCAGGTTTGTACAGCGCAAGTGCCTGTGCGAGAGACGTTCCTCCCACACTCCTGGGAGAGGAGCTGCAGGGCTGCGCGCCGTTGCTGTCTGCGGCTCTCAATGTGCCTCCTTAGGACTCAGCTCAACAGCATCAGTGCTTCCAGGCAGTGCTGCTGCACTGCACCTCCCATGTTGTACCACATTCCTTCCGCAGGCACCGCGGCGCCGGGACGCTCTGGCCTGGGCACCCGGATCCCAGCTGGGCCTTCTTCCCTTCCAGCGCAGCCTTGTACCAGTCTGATATGGACCCGTCCTTCCCAGGGTGGCTCCTTTCTGTCCAGCGTGGCCCTGTGCTTGCTCAGCTCTAGGAGCCCGAGGGCTCTGGTGCTTGCTCCCTTCGCTCCCACCCGGTTACTCTCGGGAAGCCCTTCTGCACAGAGGCCTGGCTCCTCACATTGGCTGGCTCTCACGTGCCGTGGCTCTCTTGCAATGGGATGCTCAAGGGTACCTGCACAGCTTGTGTGTGTGTCACCACGTGTACGTGGGATCTGCCCCCATTGTCACCTTGAGCCCTGGAAGATAGGAGCCAATAGAAGGTACCTGTTGCTCCTCAGGGAAGTGGAGCTGGGACGCTGACATGAGGCTCTCAAATGGAGCACTTAGGGCCCCCACTGGTTCCAGCAGCAGCTCGGCTCTGCATCCCTGCATTGACTCACCCTGCCCCTGGCCACCCCACCCCTGGTACACTCCTGTCCCTCACCCCAGGTGTTCTTCCACCCACATCTGGGACACACACTCCTGTTTCCTGGACAACCTAAGCCAGGCAGAGCCGTGTTCAACAGAGGTGCGACACACACTGCTGTCTGTGTCCTTGTCTCCTGCTCATGTCCCAGGAGACTCCGAGGCCGCCTGAGGAGGAGATGACAGTGAAGGTGGAGAGGTGGTGAGAACTGCCAGACACGGAGTTCTGGTACACGCCTCGTGTCCAAACACGAAGGAGTGCCCTGCAGAGCAGGAGGGAGCTGCGATGGGGCGGCCCTCGCCCTGTCCTGAGCCTGAGCCGGCTTTGCCATGGGGGCTGTTGGGGCTGAGACCCACCTGCTAGTCCCTCAGCAGCACAGCAGCGGCTCCTGCTTTTACTTACTGAACACTGTGTTTCCCATCAGGCGCTTGGGAAATGTCTCCTGATCTTCTTTCCAGGCCCTCCCCCTTCCTGTGTCTGGGGTGGGTCCTCCCACGCTCTGCTGGGGCCACCTGCTTCTGTCCCACTCCAGGACATTGCTTGGTGGCTGGTGAGCTGCAGCTGGCTTGGGGGCACTGGTTGTCGAACAAGCCATCATGAAATAAAATGAGGTAAACTTGGAACTAAACAGATCACATTAAAAATGAAGACCAGTCCCTAAAACTCCCAGGCAGACTGCTTCACCCTCAGCTCTCCTGTCTGTCCTCCAGCCCCCGCGGTGGTCGGGGCGTTCGACCCTTCATGGTGCTGCTGGCCCTGCTGGCTGTGGCCTGACTGTGCTCTGCTTTCTCTTTCGGGGCTCCAGCGACATTCAGCTGCCTGCTGTTTGGGAACCCCACAGCTCTGTGCCCCAGGGCCTTGGTCCTGGCTGCCCCCTCTTCCTGGAACCCCTTCCTCCTGGTTCTGTGGACTCACCCCCCGCCCCCCAGCTTAGCCAGAGTAACCAGGCAGCCCATCCCCACAGCAGCCTCCGTCGCCCCTTTGCCACCACTTTCCCCCTGGGTACCACTCCTGAGCTCAGGGCTCAACCTCCCAGGAGGAGCAGGGCTTAATCTAGACCTCAGCTGCTAGCACGGCGCTGCTGTGTGTGTGTGTGTGTGTGTGTGAAGAGAGCGCCACAGTGTGTGTCAGACCCTCCAGGTGGCAGGCTGTGTTGGGAAATTGCGGGCTTCTGCATGGTGACGGGAACTGGCTGGGTCTTGGAGTCACCTGTGCACTGTGGACAGTTCTGGGACGTCGATGTTCAGTATTACTTGGTTTCAGACGAATGTCACTCTTCCTCACACAAGACAGCTGCACCTCGTGCTCTTGCAGGAGGACCCAGTGTCCTTCTTCACCCTGAGGTTTCAGTGCTTGGGGCTGGAGGAGGCGGGTAGCAGCCCTCTGTGTCCCTGCCTTGCCCTTTGGAGGGACCTGTGGGCGCAGATGAGTCATGTTTACAGGAATCCTCGATGCATCCCGAGCGCCGTCCCAGAGCTGCTTGGTGTGAGTCTACATTCTTGGGGATTTTAACATGGAGGAGGTTTGGGGCAACACGGGCCCTAAGGGCTGAGGCCCGCTGTCTTTAACCCAGCCTTGCAGGTTACAGGCTCACCCGCACTGACGTGGTCCCTGGCATAGTTACAAATGAGAGAATATTAAACAGAAATTTCCAGTTGCTATTTTTCTTTGACCAACTTGTCTCCCAGGGTTGACACGAGAGCCAGCATGCATCTTTGGGGGGATGGAGGGATTTTCATCAGCACGTGGTCAGCTTCTTGGCTGACCTGCCCATCATCTGGAAGTTCTAGAAACAGTCTACCTCAGGGCATTGTCAGGGGCCTCCTCCACGTAAGCTGTAAGGGGTGGGCTCCTGAGGGGGAAGTGCATTTTCCACCGACCACCCACGCTCACTCTAGAATTGGGGCAGGGGCTACAGAAGTGCCGCACTCGGCTTGAATGGAATGTTCTGGGATTTGGAGGCCCTCAACCCAGGTGGCTGCTGCAGCCCTGGGTTGCCCAGGCCCTTCCTCTCCCAGGTGGTTCCACACCTACTCTGCTCCTCTCTGCTGTTTCCAGCCTCCTTGGCCACCTGAAGGCACGAAGGTAACTTAAAACAAGCTAAAACCTTCTGAAGTTATTTTGACTGCTACATGGTGTCTTTCTACTTTAAAGTCTTTCTTTTTCCTTACTAATTAGATCATCAAGTGTCCTTTTCTTTCTTTTAAATCAGCAGACAGTGTCATTTGGTGGAGGCCTTTCTCTGTGAGGCCTGTAGCAGGGGTCGTGTGTCGAGTGCCCCCGCCCCTCCGCCCCGGTCATTCTTCCGGACCCTCATCACCTGTGGCTGCCGCTAGCTCCCTGGTCCTTTCCTCCTTGTCTGTTGAGGAGGGTTTGAAGACTCAGCAGTCTCAGGGGGATGGGTGAGTGCTGTTTATTTCTCAGAATCCCTGCAGGTGGCCTGGGCAGCCACAGGAAGGAGGCAGAGGAGACTTACCTCCTTCCCTGCAGATCCCAGGACTCCAGTGCTGGGAGGTACCTCAGGCCAGGGGTGGCCCTGTCACACGGCTGTGGGAAGTGACCCTGTTTTGTGTGTTGCTACACGCTGGTGGGCACAGTGGAAATGCCCTTCCCAGACAGACCTTGTCACACTGTCCTGGTGCTGGGCAGCAGCCTTGCAGCCTGTGCAGCCTGCAGAGGTGCCTGGAGGCCAGGGTGCTGTGTGCAGCCTTGTATGCTGGGCCCCCTGCTCCGTGACCGCCTGAGTGCCTGGTGTGCTCTCCTCTGCCCTTTTGGAAAGCCCAGCTGGACTGGAGACAAGAGGTTGTTGCTCCTCTTCTTCCTTCCTTCCTTCCTTCCTTCCTTCCTTCCTCCCTCCCTCCCTCCCTCCCTTCCTTCTTTCCGTCCGTCCTTTATTTATTTGCAGTGCTGGTGATTGAACCAGGGGTGCTCAACTACTGAGCCATATTCCCAGCCCTTATTTTATGTTTTATTTTGAGACATTGTCTCATTAACATTGCCAGGCTGGCCTCAAGCTTGGGATCCTCCTGAGTGGCTGGGAGGACAGGTCAGGTCCACTGTGTGTGGTTTGAGGTTGCTGTTCCTTAGGGAAGCTCAAGAGCTGGGATGCTGGATCTGGGCCTCTGCTGCTTAGAGATTTTCACCTTTTACTCCTCCTCCAACAAACACTGAGCCCTGCTGTGCCAGGCTGGAGTGGGCAGCAGCAGGACACCAAGGTAAGCGTTTGAGGGCCATCTAGAAAGGTTCTGTGGCCCTTGGGAAAGAGGCTACAAAACCTGTGGACAGTGCAGGGTTGTAGGTGTCATCACAGAGAGGAGGCCAGCGTGGCCATACCAGCAAGGGCCGCCACCGCTGGTCTGCATGATGCTGAGTGCTGCAGGGCTGGGCGTCAGGGCCAGGGCTAGAGTCGTGGGGGCCAGTGAACGGAGTGGCAGGAGGAGGGGCAGCTGCAGGCCTGAGTCCGGCTCCCTCTTGCCCTTCTCCCTGACTGTGGTGCTCTGCTCCCTGCTGCGGCCAGCCTTTGCTGAGGAGTGGGCAGCACCCTGTCTGTCGGTGGTTCACTTGGCACCACGGGGGCCTCCCCTGGGACCTAATGGCTGGGTCCCCATTACTGGTGGATCTGTTTTGGGGATGGGAGTGAGGGTCCCGTGGGGTACTTTCTCCCAGTCGAGGGTGTGCAGCTAGGGCTGTGAGGCTTTATAGATTCTATGTACAGAACTTGGTGTCTCTCTCTGCCCCTGGCAGCTCAGTGACCTGGGGTTTGGTTGCAGGAAGTGCGGGCAGCAGGGTCTAGACAAGCCCTTCATTGTTGGGACAACTGATTTGATGTTCTTCAGCTGGTACTTCATGGCAACTCCCTCCAGGTCCTCATCAGTGGTCACACCGTACCTGTCATCTTCAGTTCATGCCGCCGCCCTAACTCATCTGCCTCTGCCAGCTTTGTGAGGCCCCCAGAGCGATCTGCCCAGCAGGGGGGGTGGCTTCATTATGTCTGTCTGTGGTTCACTTGGCTCATGGGGGCCTCCCCAGTTCCCCAGGAGCTCCTGAAAGGCAGGGGTGTTGCTGTCCATCTCGCTGCCTCTCCTCTTAGGTGTGCCTGGTACTTGGAGGGCCAAGGCTGGCTGTGGGGCCAGGCAGAGACCTGGGTGCCTGGGGCTGTGGTTGAAGCGTCGTGTCGGTACCCATGCATGCATGTGCACCCATGTGCATGGGGGTGCAGGGCTGGTCTCCTCCACACGTGCCTCTGTTCCGTCTGGGCCTGCAGCAGGGCCAGATTCCGGCCCACCCTAGGAGTTGCCTGCATACTATACGTGAAGGTTCAATCTGGCAGTGCCTCCTGGGACACGGTAGTTTCTTGGTGAATCAGCAAGTTTGGGCTGGTGCCATTTCTGTGTGAGCCCTGTGCTTGGACAGTTATGAATCATCTGCTTGCCTCTTGATTTGCGTCAATCAAACCACATGTGAAGAAAGCAGCCATGAGCAAGGCTTTGCCGGCAGCTTGGCGTCCAGCAGGGGACATTTGCCAGGGACAGCCTCAGGGGCTGGCCTGTGTGCTCATCCTGGTGGTCTGGGCCTCAGGCCGCTGCAGCCGTGGGCTCAGGAGGCTTCCGGCCAGCCCCTCCGCCTCTCTTCCCTCCTGAAACCACCACTGCGTCGCAGGAGATTGGCAAGATGTAATTATAGCTTGCTCTGCTGTTCACTGGTTTCCCGAGCAGTCCTGTGGCCAGCGGGATGTATTTGCAGCTCTGGGAATGTTTACAACTTAAAGCAAATCCACTGATCTTTCCTTCCCTGTCACACAAAATAATTTTAGGACTTGGCTCTTGGAAAAGATTTCTTGTAAGAAAGACTTAATTAAAAAGGGCTGTCACTGCCCTCCCCACAGCCTGGAGCAGCTGGGGAGGGCCCTAGGAGGTCTGTTTTAATCCAGCCTAAGGACAGGACTTCCAGTAGGGACTTCTGAGCCTCTTCCTTTTGGAGCAACTTTTGGGACAAGGTTTGTTCTAGGTCAAGTTAAGTCACAGTGACAGCTCTGCTCTGTGCCTGGTTGGGAGAGCCCCGCCTTGGAGAGCCAGTAGGAGCAGGGCTCCCCGGGGACCTGCTCAGTGGTTTGCTTGCTCTGTTTTGTTTGAAGTGGGCAGATTATGTTCTCATTGTTACTGTAAAGGTTGCTTTCATTATTGTCGAGTCATCTGTTAAAGAGGAGCTGATGTCCTGGACACCTGGTCACTCACCGCTGGGACTGGCATCTTAGAAGGCCAGCAAGCCCCTGCCCTGTCTCCCCATGTCTCTTGTCTTTCTGCAAACCCCAAGCTTTTGCCCTTCACAAGAACATTTTTTCTTTTTTTTTTTTTTTACCCCGTTAGGTGATGATCGGAAACTCTTCCTGGAAATTGCAGCAACTGGCGGGGTCACAGGTGCCCATCTCTGGGTCTCCCTCTAAACAGCTGGGGGGTGAGTGTGATCTCCACCCCTGTGAGCCCAGGGCTATTTGCAGCCTGCCCAGGGCCAGAAAAGACCAGCAGCACAGAAGCACACCTGCCACCTGCCCAAGGCCTGCTCCCTTGGAGGCCATCGGCTTTTGTTATGGGAATCCAAAACCCTTGCCCCAATGAGAGACAGAGGAGGGCAGCTGTGGCCCCTGTTGAGTAGGCCTGGCCTGGGGGTGTCTTGCCTGTCTCTACTGCCATCCCCGCCTCCCTGCTGGGCTGTCACACTGCCTCCAGGAGACAAGACTGCTTCTTGACATTGGCTGTAACTCCATCACCATGGCCTGAGCTGATCCGTAAATACCATCAAATAGTCATCATTTAAAATCCCTGATTGTCTCAAAGTTTTTAGTATTTTTTTTTTTTTTGCGGGGGAGTCCGGTATTTATAGCTGTTCAAATAGTAATAAGTAAAGGCCCCTGGGCTGGCCGGGCCCTGTGTCACCTGTGCCTTGTTCATGCCAGTTGCCTGCTGGCCCACACATGCTCGCTGCACCATATTTGTTGTGTGTCCCAGGCTGGGGCTGGCCTCTGTGTGTTCCGTCTGCTTCCTGCCACTCGTGGTCCACGTGGGATGCTATGTCAGATGCAGCACCTGTAGGCTGGCAAGACTGGTGTCCTGCTTCCCACTGGGTGGTCAGCATTTCCCAGGGGTGTTGCCTGGCCTCCTTGGGGGCTGCAGGTGCATATTGGGAGGCTTGGTCCCCGTTGATTTTGAGGAGTAGACCTCTGTGTGAGCTGGCCACCACCGTCACCCGACAGGCTGGTGCAGTGTTGCTGGGTCTGAGTGTGACCATGAGCTCGTGGTCAGTGCTGTTCATGCTTGGACCTGCGCCGTCATGTTTTTAGTGTTCAGAGTGCTCTGTATTGTGAGGGCCCCATTAAGTTAGCCCTGGAGGCCTTTGGATGGTACTGTGTAGTATTTGTAAATTCCTTGCTTGGTTAGGACAGAATGCCTTGTCACCTTGTATAGTTCCTGTTCCCAAATGGAAACAGGCCTAATCTCAAGGTCTCTCAGGTCTCGCCGCCCTTGATGGGTTGTAGAGTAAGGATGTGGGCCTCTTTGGGGGCCGCTGTTCAGTCTTCCATGCCCTGCCTCCAGAAGTGCAGCTCCCTTCTGACCTCTGCCTTGACAGCATTGCAGGTGGCCAGGCCACTGTGGAGGGAAGAGGCTGCTGCAGGAGTGCAGGGCAGCTTGGGGCAAGAGGGTGGAAAAGCAAGAGCCACGTGGGTGGGCATCTGAGAGTCCTGGGGACACATGTGAACTGCTGCTCTGCCGGGGCCAGAGGGTGCCTGGCTGTGGCGTCCCTAGCAGCCAGAGAGGTGAGCCTCCTAGGGTACGTGTGGGCAGCCAAGAGTGGTTCTGGCACTGGTGCCTGTCTCAGCCGTGCCGTGCGAATGAAGGGACCTCATCGTGATTCTGCTCTGCATTCCCATTCTCTGATGACGGCGGAGACTGACATTTTTTTCTTTTTTCTTTGTTTTTGGTACCAGGGATTAAACCCACTGAGCTACAACCCTGGCCCTTTCTATTTTTTATTTTGACACAGGATCTCACTGAGTTGCTTAGGGTCTTTCTAAACTGTCGAGGCAATCCTGCCTTGGCCTCCTGAGCTGCTGGGATTACAGGTGTGCCGCCACACCCAGCACTGGGCATATTGACCATCTGTACATCTTCTTTGGAAAATGTCTGTCTGAATCATCTGTCTGGTTTTGTGTATGTGTATGTGTGATGCTGGGGATAGAACTCGGGTTTACGCCTGACAGGCGAGCACTCTACTGATGAACTACATCCCAGGCCTATTTATTTATTTATTTAGGTACGGTGGGGATTGAACCCGGGGGCACTTGACCACTGAGCCACACCCTCAGCCCTTTTTTTTTGTATTTTTTTATTTATAGACAGGGTCTCACTGAGTTGCATCAGGGCCTCGCTAAGTTGCTGAAGCTGGCTTTGAGTTCACGATCCTCTGACTCAGCCTTCTGAGCTGCTGGGATGCAGGTATGCCCACCACGCCTGGCTTCAGTCTTCTTCTGAGACAGAGTCTCACCGAGTCGCCCAGGCTGGCCTTGAAGTTGGTCCTCTGTCTCAGCCTCTTGCTCGTGGATCACAGGTGTGGCCACTGTGCCCGTCCTCCTTGTGGTGTTTGTCCTGCGTTGCTGAACCCTGGGTGTCCTCTGCACATTCTGGACATGGCTCCTGTATTGGGCAGGTGCCTTCCAAGTACTGTCCTGTGGGCTTCTTTTTCCCTTTGTGGACAGTGTCCTTGGGAAGCCAGAGTTCTGTTGGATGAAGTCCACTTCACCTTTTCCTCTCAGCCCTTGTGCTTGGTGTCCCTTCAGGGAGGCCTTCTGGGCTGTTCAGGTGGAACAGTGAGGTGGCCCTTCTGGGGCCCAGACTCTGGCTGCGGAGGTGTGAGTGCTGCCAGCCCCAGGTGTCAGCAGAGGTCCTCTTTTGTGGCCTTGCTGGTCTCTGCCCTTTCCAGCGGCGGGACCCACTTTCCCACAGTGGTTTTTAATTGAAAGTCTGTGGGAAAATAGCCAAACACACGGAGGCCTTCTCAGAGCCGAGTTTCTTTGTATAAACTGCTTTTTCACCATTATTGTGCAGTTTGTTGGAATCTGCGTCATGTTGTGAACGTTCATTGGATTGGTTTCTGGTATTGAGTGTTGCAGCATCAGAGAGTTCTTCCCCACACCAACAAAAGGCCCGGAACATTCTGACAGCTCTCTGTGGTTCACAGATGAAAGTTTCCCCCGTTAATAGGTTGATTATGAGAAGTGGAGCCACCAGATTCCCACACTAGACCCCACACCCTGAGGGGACAGGCAGGGTCACAGCAGGGTCAAGGGCACAGACCCCAGTTGGCCTCCCAGGGCTTGAGCCTGTTGAGTGGGGTGGGTCCTGGGAGGACGCACTGTCCACAGACGGTGGTGTTTCCAGAGCCCTGTGCTCACTGCATTCCATGTTCCTGGCTGTTAAACCTGGCAGTGCTTGACGGGTAGAAAGTGGCTGGTGGCACTTGATGAAGTCTGGTTTCTGCCGTCTTTGGCCATTCAAACAAGATGTCTAAGCACTAGCCTTCTTAGTGAGTCTGCGTTCTGAGCCGTTGCTCCAGGTGGATGAGAGTACCGCAGGCCTAAGTCAGTATGGCGGGGGCCTGCAGCAAAAGAGGGCCCGTTTAGTACTGACCTAGGCATCACCTCTCTGGACCAGGAAGGGTGGCTTTGCCTTCTCCTGACCTAGAGCTGGCCTGCCAGCGTGTGCCCGGCCTTGTACTGATTTTGCAAGGCCTCTGTGCATGCCGGTGTGGACTGGAGCCGCTCCAGCCGCCCGGCTGCCCACAGCACAGGCTGGCATCACGCAGGCGCCTGGCTGCTCCTTCTGCAGTGAGGTGGGTCAGAGGGTGTTTGCGTACATTGTGAACTACGAGATGTTGAGTGAAAGTGGAATATCTTGGGGCAGAGGAAGGCCCCAGTCCCAGGAGACTTGCAAGAATTATAAAGTCCCAGCGAGGGTGTGAACAGCTGGCTGTGTTAGCCCCCAAATGACTTAAACCTTCCTCTCAATTCTTTCCAGAGGCCTTTTCCTGGCTCCTCTGTGCTGCTGTCTCACCAGGGTGCTTAGGGCCTTTCTAAACTGTGGAGGCTGGCTTTGCAATCCTCCTGCCTTGGCCTCCCGAGTTGGAATGTCCCTTGGGGAGTAGTGCAATGTTGCCGTGCCTGTTGGAGGAGCAGTCCTGGCTCCTGTGAAAGCTGGGCACGGGACTGGGAGTGGTCAATGAAGATGAGCATTGAGGTCCCTGGCCAGCCTAGAGATGCAGGCCTACCCATCGACGTGGAGTGGTCCCCCTTCAATGGCCAACCTGGAAGGTGCACAGAGTCACATAGAGTGGCTGTGTCTTTTTCCACCAGCGCCCTGTGGAAGCTCGGCCTCTTGGCGCTTGGCGGGACCTAAGGGGCCTGGGTAGTTGTCTGCTGGGTGCATGTCAAGAGAAGGAGAGGGTTTGCCTTCTCATTTCGTCATTGAATGGGGACTGGAGGTCGGAAGTTCACAGAGAAGTCCTGGGAACTGGAGTGGAATTCTGTGCTGTGCAGAAGGAGTCAAAGTGACGCCCAGGGATTACCAGGAGCTGGGACCTGCCTGTCCTTGTCCTGCAGACAGGCATTTTATTTGTCATACACACGCAGGCAGGCGCACTAGAGAGCACTCTTAGGTGCCTGGAACAAGGCTGCTTTACGCTCAGCTGCACCTGTAACTGGTCTGTGTTTCTGGCCGTTGGGTGAGCCCTGTAGAAGCCAACACAGTAGTTCTAGGGGCACTTTCTGCACTCTCTGCCTCTGGGGGCCCAGAGGCTGGGGCTTGCTGGGTTTTCCTTTGCCTTTGTTACCGTCCAGTCCTGGCCAAGCGCCCTGGGCTTCTCTGCACAAAAAGCCCTTTGCTTCCCCCCAGAACCTTCTGTCTTCCGCACTTTGTTTGACCTGTCCTTGGTTAAAGGTCGAGGGAAAGGCTGAAAGTCTGATTCCTGTGCAGTTTCCTGGGCGTCTTCCTCCCCGTCCCTGACAGAGGAGTCAGCTGGAGCTGCGTGGCCCAGGGTGGCCCTGATTTGCTACCCCGCCTTCAGGTCCTTCTTAGCCTGGGTGCTTCTGCCCAGGTGGTTCTGAGCAAAGTGTCCCGAGGCCTCTTGGTGAGGAACCAGGTCCAGGAGAGAAGTCTGACGCCTGGATCTCTCAGTCACTCTCCTTGGAGGACAGTGTGGTCACTGCTCTTCCCTCCGTGACCTTGGGTCCATCCTGCTACCCCCCTTAGGATGGGCTCCCTCCTTCCTGACCCCACTCCCTTGTCTGCTGGAGCGCAGGGAAAGGACTTGCAGAAAGAATTGATCAATCAAAAAGCTGCCATCAAATGAAGGCAACTCTCCTTCAAGGTGTTTCCTGTTGTATTAACAAGTCTTTGGCTTGATTTAGACATTGTTCTGATGTATGCATGGAATCCAAGTGTAGCTCATAGCAGGGTGTGCAGTTTTTTTTTTTTTTTTTTTTGCTTGATGATATCTATCTTTTCAGGAAAATGCCTTCATTCCTAGAAGAGATGGCATTTGAAAGACGACTTGTCAGGAATGTGATGAATTACTACGTGAAGACTCCACAGGTGGAGGCGTGCCCAGTGAAGTGCGAGTAGTCTGCTCTGTGGCCACGGGGAAGCTCCTGGGGTGTAGAGGCCCCCAGGAGCCAGGCAGTCTCTTTCCAGTTGCTGTGAAGGGAGCATAGTGGAGCCGGGGCTGCTGGGGTGCAGGCCCTTTCTGCTGGAGCCCCCATGACCGCACCTGCACCTGGGGCTCTCAGCTTGCTCCCACCACCATTGCTCCTTGTGAAAGAGTCTTGGGAGCCGTGGTTTGACACTTCCGATTTGTGGCTAGTTTCTCATGTGTGCAACTCTCTGGCTGTGCAGGGACCTCTGGGAACAGTCATGCAGGGTTGAAGAAGTCCTAATCGGCCAGTGTCATAGTATGTGGGCAGCTGCTAGGTGTGCCTTGAACCCTGGTGCCTCTAGTAGGAATGGTGAGCTATGGTTCTGCAGTTCAGGATTGACCATCTTCCTTTCCTGTGTAAATGGGGAATGTCTGGTGTAAGGTAGGCTTCACGTTGCAGAGTAGGTGAGGTCTTCATGGGCATGGATCAGCTTCATGGAGCGTCATTTAGGCACAGTGGGGGGCACTTGCTGTGGGTCAGGCCCTTCCCTGAGCTCTGGGAGATTGGCCCCATCATCTCCTGCAGGTTACAGATAGGAACCCTGAGAGATTAAGCGATGTGCCTAGTGACATGTAGATGGCAGGTGACGATGGGGGTTTCTCAGGCAATCTGAGACTGACCTTAGCTTTGCTCCTCACATTTGTGAGCACTGGACACCTGCACACCAGGGAAGTGTCTCATGTCTCACCTCTGGTCTCGGCTGCTACTGCTAGTACTCTGTGTTGGGGGTAGGTGGGGCTGGCGCCAGCAGGGCCTGGTGCTCGGAGTGAGAGCAGGAGCCTGGCAGCCTCACCATGCCTCGCCGTGCTCCTGCTGTGGGGATGGTACTGGAGGTCAGATAAGCAGGGCATTTGTGGCCTCATCCACGTCCCTTCACCCCACAGACCTAGCAGAATGCTGCAGGAGCTCATAAGTGACCTTGGGCAAGGCCTGTGACCCTGACAATTGCTTCTGTCCTGGGCATGTCTTCCTCCTGCTGAGTGGACCTGGTCATGCCAGAGCCTGGGCCAGCCTGGTGATTAGACCCCCTATGGGGTAAATGCCAGTGATGCCAGCTTGAAGCTTGGTGGGCATTGGCTGAGCAGGGGAGCCTAGGCAGAGGGAAGGCCAGGGACCTCTCCTCACTCCCCAGGAGTCCAGGAAAAGCATGTGCTGGCGGGAAGAGCGCCATCTATATTCTTAGCTCTGCATGTTGTCCAGAGACTGAGCCCAGCTTCGGATTCCATGGGCCCCTGGCACTTGGGTCAGGACGTGGGGTTCCTGTGGGCGTTTCCAGCATGTAAGAGGGCCTTCCTGCCCACTGCCATCCTTGCCTGCCCTGTGCCTGGCCTCAGAAGCTGCAGGCTAGTTCTCTAGTAGCCCTCTGTCACTCCCCAGGTGTATAGTGGATTTACATTCACAAGGGTCCTCATGCTAGGGTCATTTCTGAGGGCAGAGGGACATTCCCTTTCACCCCCATTTGCCTCTCTGTGTGGAAGGCCTTTCCTCTTATCAGGGGGGCACTTCTTCACCTTCAGTGATGGCTCCGTGGACCTGAGTGGCACTCAGGCAGGGTGTGGCCCTCTCTGGCGAGGTCTCTGGATGGCCACTCACTCACGTCCCCCGCAGAGCCTCAGCTCCTCACTGTGCTTTGCAGGCCCTGAGTGACACCTTCTGCCCCAGGGGGCGCCTCCCTAGCACAATCTCTAGGACCCAGTGTGGGGGATCCAGGGCCCCCTCGCCCAGGCCAGTGAGAGCAGAATAGTCCCCATCAGAGCAGGGGCCTTCCAGAGGGCCGTGTCCTGGCCTAGTCTCCGCGTGGCTCTGCGAGGAAGTGCAGAGAGACTGCAGACCGTGGAGCCCCTTTTCCTGGTGTGGGCCTGGGTGTCCACAGGGATTCTTAGAAAGGACAGCCATTGCTGTCTAAGCTTCACCTCCCAATTCCAAGGTGTGTCTTTGTGTTTGCTGAGAACTCACAGATTTGCAAGGTCAGGGCGTGTCCCCGTTAGGGAGTCCCTGCAGCACTGCGAGAAGCTGTGATTTCTCTGGACTGTTTTGCCTGTGGTGGGCGACAGTGATAGCAGTTCCTTCTCCAGGGTGACATCCAGCTGGTGCACAAGCAGTCCTCCACCTCCTGGCTGCCTCTGCAGCCTGACCTAGCGCTCGGCCCCAGTCCTGGCCTGCTGTGATGTGGGAGAGGAGAGGCCATCTGCACGAGCTTCTGGGCCTGTCTACTGAGCCCAGCCTTCGGATTTCCTGGACCCTGGGCATGTGGGTAAGGACATGGGGTTCCCGTAGGCGTTTCCTGTAGGCGTTGAATCCCTATAGAAACCTAAGCTCACACCTCCCTGTCCTTGAGGGCTGCATCTGCCCCTGGCTGTCTCACGGGGGAGCCCCCTGAGGGCGATGTGTCCCTCCTCAGCTGCTCCTGCAGCTCCTGGGAGCAGTGGACAGAGGCTTGTCTTCACTGAGTGTGCTTGCTGCAGAGAGAGGTGCTGGGTGACCCAGTGCAGCCAGGGACAGTGGCAAGGCTGCCGTCACCCTTGTTGGTGGTGACTCTTGGGAACCCCTTCAGGTGTGCCAATGACCTCCCACCCCAAGGCCTTCTCTGACCTCTACCCCCTTCTTACCCTCTCCTGGGCCCCTCTGGAACAGACCCTTTAGGAGCTTCTGACTGCCGGGCCTCGACCTGCTCCCTCTCTGCAACAGTGGCGTGTGTAGACTGGCCAGACCACAGGGTGTCAGTGGGAGAGCTGCCCCATCCGGGCTCCAGGGCCAGCGCAAGGCCTGCTGTGCACGGAGGCTCGGGCCCTGCCAGTTACTCTCTAGCGCTGGAGTAGTTAAGAGCAGGGGACTCTTGACCTGCTTAAGGTGGACACAGCTTGCTAGGTTACAGGGAAGAGAGCTTGTTGGGCACTGGGCTGGGTATTCTTGAAGTGGCCGTGGGGTAGCCGTGTACTGGCCTGAGTCCCTGGCGCCTCTCTGGTTTCTGGGATAGAGGCGGGCACTGATGCAGGCGGGGAGGAAGTGTTGTGTGTTGTGCTGGGCAGCAGTGGCTGGCGGTGTGTCTGCCATTGCCATCTCTGGCCCGGGGTGGCAGACAGGCTCTTTCGCTCTGAGCTGAGGTTCAAGTGGATGCCCCTCCCCCGTCTCAGGAGGGCCCACTTTTCAGCCTCCCTGCGCGTCCTATGGAGCTCTGATGCTTCCAGGTGGCCTCAGAGGTGCCTGGAACATGAGGGAGGGACCCCAGCGGCTTAGACAGGAGGTGTAGTGTGGGTGCTGGAACCGTGGCCCAGCCCCTCAGCGTGTCAAGGCAGGCCTGAGCCTGTCCTCTGGGCTGGGGCGGAACCTGTGAGGTGCTGTCGCCTGTGCCCCTCGCTCTTGGTCCTGCGTGTCGTGCTGTGCCCTGCTCTGCTGCCTGGGTCCTCTGGCACTTGGCTGCGAGTTCAGGGCCAGGCCAAGTCCCTCAGAGCTCTGGACCCCGGGAGACAGTCTAGTGGAACAGTGGCACTGCCTCCCTCCAGCTTGGCCAGGCCAGGAAGGGCGACCTCAGCAGACCCCGGCCTGCTTCTCCTCAGGCTTTCACCTTGCCTCCCTGAAGCTGCTCTTGCTCCTTCCTCCCTGCTCATTCCTAAATCTCAAGGAAGATGCCTCATGTCCCTCACGATGCCCTGGAGAACAGAACCGCTGTCCGTGGCTTTTCTCCTCCTTCCCCGCTTTGGTTTTTATAGTGCTTCGGATCAGAGTCCTCGCTTCAGGAGCCACTCATCCTGGCCTCTGATATCAACCCTCTCCCATCGTGGGTGTCGGGCGTCCCCCAAGGGCACTGCACAGCGAGGACCATGGCTTCCATAGCCCCGGGAGCCCTGCTTCCCAGGGGAAGCGGCTGCGTTTCCTCCTCAGACTCTGGCTTCAAGAGGCTGCTGGACACTGGCTTTCAGCCTGATGGCTTCCTGAGGTTTCAGGGGACGGTGTGTCCAGTGGGGCGGGTCTCTACCAGCCTTTCACAGTACCCGGGCCTCGAAGCCCCCTCTGGAAACAGGCTCTGTCAGACTCCCAGTTGCTCAGGTTTGGGCTGGCGGCAGGCTCTGTCAGCTGGGCAGAGTGCAGGAGTTGCCTGCCATGGGCACCTGGGCCTTTTGTGAAGGAGGAGTCTGTTGCTGTGTGGGCTGGTGATGTCCCCTGTGAGGGTGGCCCCGCCCTCCTATCTTGCCACCCCTCTCAGGATGCTGACTCCCAGTATTCTTCAGGAAGAGATAGCCTCACTTGCCTCCTTTACCTCCCTGGGTTGTGGGAGGAGCTAGAAGATTCCCCCTGTGTCCCCAAGGCTCTCTGAGGTGACCCCCAAGGATGTGTGTGTATCATTTAGCACATGGCGAGGTGCCTGTTTTTGTTGGGATTGAAGAGTGTTGTGTCCTGTCCTGGGGATGTTGCCTGGATGTGTGTGAGCAGCAGGAGGCCACGGGGTCTGTGTGCCCCTCTGGACCCCAGCTGGGCGCTGGGGGTCGCTGTGGTGTGGTCTCTGCTCTGCTGCTCTACTGCTCTGCTGCTGGGTTCTCCAAACCCTCTCTTCACCTGCCTCCAGTGTGCTGGATGGCACTGCTCGCGGCTCCAGGTGGAGCGTGTCGGGGATTCTCACTTGCACATCTCCTGTCTTTCTATTTGACTTTGTGGGGTAGGCTGACAGGTATCAATCTCACCTTCATCCCCAAGCTTGTCCCCTGTCTCCCTCCCACAATCAAGAGCAGTGGCCATTGAGACCTCAGTGCTGAGCCACATTTTCACATCTGTGCCCACCAAGACTGGTGACTGCAGCCTAGCCTCCACAGGCTGCTTCTCCTGGACCACAGCACCCTTGGCCTGCCCGGCCTCCTGGCAGGAACTGGGCATCTGAGAGGCTGCCGACAGGAAAGGGCTTGCCTGCCTGCTGCTCCGCGTGAGAGGCTCCATGCAGCCATGATGGCATGTTCGCACAGTTCAGTGGGAGCTGCCCTCCTGAGCTTCCGCGGTAGTGGGGCAGGGCTCGGCCCAGGGGAGGCCCATGGGAGACCACCGTGGACTTGAGACCTGGCAACCTGTTGGCAGGCTACAGGAGCAGTCCTCAGGCCTGGCTGCACCATGGAGCCAGCCCTGGCCCCAGGATGGCCTGCTCTGGAAGGTACCTGGGGGAGGCGGTCCTGGCTGCAGTAGGAGACTACCCAGAGGAGGACGTGACTCCCATGGGCCATTGGGGGCTCTCTGCCCTGCAGTGAAGGATGGGGAGCCCTGAGCTGGACTTTGGACAGTCGTGGGCCCTGCTCTGGAAATGATTTTGAGCTGACTGGTTTCCCGTCATCACACAGATGTGACACCATCACTGTCCTCCTGTCTTATAGTGAGGCACCTTGGCACAGCGCACAGCTCGTCCCTGGGGAGCCTGGTTTGCATCTTACGTTCAACCCAGAGTCCGTGCTCTACTCACCTTGGGATGCTGCTTCCAAGCCTGTGTGTGCTCGTGTCAGACGAGCCGTCTCCAGCACTGGTAGACAGGCCTGGACATGCCATCAGCTTGGGTCTCCCAGGGACCGGATACCCCCTTCTCTCTCTCTATCTGACTGTCCACAAATTGTGTTTTTTGGCTTCTAGAGGTGACGTCCTGACATGGAATTCTGAGGCAGAATTACGAGTAAGAACATTCTGGGTATGGTGATTGCTGACATTTGGCCACCCAGCCACTGGCTTGACCTTGACCTTTAGAGCAGTTCCTTCCAGCTGCCCCCATATGCTATTGCCAGTCAATGTTGAGTTCCCACACTCGGAAGGAGACTGGCCTCCAGGAAGAGAAGTTACCTTTGCTCTTGGTTTTGGAGGTCCAGGGCCTGCATGGCGTGGTGCAGGCTCACCTCCTGCGCGTATGGGGAGTGGTGGCTGGGGCACCTGCCAGAGCAGGGAAGGGACACCCCAGTGACCCAAGGACCTCCCACTGGGCCCTATCTGCCCGAGGTTCCACCCCCTCCCAACACCACACCTGGGGGCCTTTGGAGCATGCCCATTCATGCCACAGCACTTGTCTTCTGTGTCACAGGATGCCCCCATCTTCCAAGCCCTGTTTCACTGGCAGGCTGTGGACAGCCTGGGGCATTATTTGCCTCCCAGACTCTGGGCTGACGGGCCGATGGGCTGGACCCTGTCTGTGGAGGGGTTATAGTGCAGAAGCTGTCAGGCAGAGGCAACTCCGAGCGCCCGTGGGTGCCCTGCACTCCCTGGGCTTAGGGGGTTGGTCTGGGTGAGTTCTCCGCGCTGCCTTGTCAGTGTGGACTCAGAGGTGGGTGGGTGTAGATTCAGATCCTGCCCAGGGTGAACTGGCCGCACACCTGTGCTGTTTGTGGCTGTGCATAGGACAGTGGACTTCTGTGTGGGCTTTGTGTTGGCCTTGCTGGATTCACTCATCCATGCTGGTCTAGAATCCTCCCAGTGCCTGTGTGCCAAGGGCCACTGATGACCATTTGCTCCCCTTTTCCTTCCAGCACACCCTTCACTTGGGCTCCTCCCTGCGGGCCCTGGTGAAGGGCATGCCTAGGGTTTGCACCTGGGCCTTCTCATCTGGGGTGGGGTCTCGGGAAGCTCCATTCTGCAATTGCTGACTGAGAGGCTGCTTCTGCCGGCTGGGGTTCTGTGAGCACCCTTTTGTCACTCCCAGGGCGTAGCTTTCTGTTCTGGTTTCCTGAGAGCTTCACCCTCCCTGTAGATGTGTGTTGTGTTAGCAAATGTTGCTTCTGTCTCTCTTGAGGTCATGTGAATTCTCGTCTCTATTTCATTAACGTGGCAAACTACACGTGCTGAATTTTCTCGTTTGGATGTGCTGGGATTGAACCCTGGATCTTAAGTGCGCGAGGTAATCACTCTACCCCAGCCTTTAATTTTTAATTTGGTCTTGTCCAGGCTGGCCTGGGACTGCCACCTTCCTGCCCCAGCCTCCTGAGTTGCTGCGATCTAGGTGTGCGCCACCACACCCTGCGTGAATGTTAAAAAAAAATTAAAAGTTTAAACCAAACTTTGATTTTTAAACAGAACCCATGTGAACCCAGATGTGGTATCCTTTCTATATGTTTTTAGATTCAATTTGCTACTATTTTGATTTTTGCTTTTTTGATAAGGACTGAGTTTAGCACATAGTTATTTTTGCAATTTTGTTTCTAATTTTTTAATATCAGGGAAGTGCTCTGTTGTGAAAAATATTAAGCACTGCTTTTAGTGTACTCTGTGGCTGATGTTTGTAAAGCCTGGAGTCTTCTTCATGGGCACATCACATTTCTTTTGAAGTTCTTGGGCTCCTCTGCCTCCCTGGCTCCTCGTGCCGGCTGGGCGGGCAGGTTCTCCTGAGGACTCCGGGGCCATCAGCCTTTGCAGGGAATGCTGCAGCCCTTTGGTTTGTTGTCTTGCTGTCTAAAGGTCCCTGATAGGCCCCTTCACCCTAGTGCCACCATGCCTTGGGCACGGGTGTCTTCGTGCTGACACACATGTCCTTCGTGGTTAGGTCTTGTTCTGCCAGCACTGTACCACAGACATATGGGAGTTTCCTAGTTATTGTTTTGTTTTTGTTGAATTACGTTATGGTAAAACAATTTTGGATTAACATGTTGACAGAATTGGGAGTTGCTGACATCAGTGTTGCTCCCTGACTTTCCTTTGCTTATTCTTTGCTGTCTGGTGGACCCACCACCACTAGTGCTCTCTGTGCTCGGCTGGGGTAGGTTGGGTTTTTCTAAGAACTTTCCTGTGCTTTCTTCTAAGAGCTCTCTGTGCTCTCTGGAGTGGGGCTGTGTGTTCTGCCTCTGGGAATCTGCTCCAGACTCTGTAGGGCAGCCTGAAGCCAGTTGGGCGTCCCAGCACACACCCAAAAAAACAGGGCAGGGACTGTGCCAAACAGATGTTGTTTGCATCAAAATAAAAGGCAAACATAATATTTGCATTAGTAGAGAGCCTTTGCAGGAAGTATTTGGATAGAGTGGTTTATCCTGTTCCAGAGCTGGTTACTCTCCTGAGCTCTGACTGAGGCTCATCTCTTCTTGCACAAGTGTGGCTGCTTTCAAAGAAGAGCTGTCTGACGTGAAAATGTGCTGTCCACTGTCACACGCAGAGGACAGCCCATGTGCAGTCAGCCGGCTCTTGGCAGTGTCTGTGTCTAAGCAGTATCGATGAGCCAGTGCCCTGTTTGTAGTGACATTCAACTCTGCTTCTGCCATCTCGCAGTGACTCAAACTAGGCCATGTCCCAGTGGCTGCCTCTTCTACAAAAAGGAGCAGCCAGGTTGGGTGGCTGGTGTGTGTTGAGTGCTGTTTCGAGGGCAGCTGCACTTGATTCGTATTTCATTCATATGGGCTGTGTGAAGCTAAAAGAAACCAGAGTAAAGAAAAATGATGGTCTCTTAGAGGTAGAGCTCGAAATAATACATGTCCAAACCCCGCGTCATTATATGAAAATGAATTGCTGATCCATCCCTGAGCTCACCCCCACTCTCCCCTCCTCCCTCTCCCCTCCTCCTCATTTGGTACTAGGCATTAAATTCAGTAAAGCACCCACTGAGTTACAGTCCCAGCACTTTTTATGTTTTCATTTTGAGACAGGGTCTGGCTCATTGCTTAGGGCTTCTCTAAGTTGCTTAGGCTGGTCCCAAACTTGGAATCCTCCTGCCTCAGCCTCCCAAGCTGCTGGGATTATAGGCATGTACCATAACATCTGTCTTGGCCCTGAGTTTTCTACTTGTCATAAGTGAAGAGAGTAATTTTATTTTTGAGTATTACATTGTTCTAAAGAATAAATCAACAATGCCAGCTATTTGGGAGGCTGAGGCAGGAGGTTTGCAAGTTCCAAACCAGCTTAAGCAACTTAGTCACTCACTGTCTCAAAATAAGAAGTAAAAAGAGCTGTAGCTGTAGCTCAGTGGTAGACCACTCCTTGGTTCCATCCCCAGTAAAGAAAAGGAAGGAAGTAAGGAAGAAGAAATGGGAAAAGGTAAGTCAACCTGTAGACCTGTCCGTGACTGAACCCACACGGCCCACCCTGTCTAGGTGACCCTATGATGCTCTGGGTTAGTTTTCACTCCCCAGCCATGTTTACCTTTGACCTCAGCATCATTTCTTCACTTCTTTCTGAAATAATACCGTAGTTGTTATTTCCGCAGTCATTTCTGAAAGGTAAATACTCAGTTTTTGTCTGAAAATGCTCCCTTCCAGGGAGAGTGACAGTGTAGTGGGTATAGGATGGGGACGGACATGGCGATCTGGAGCTCTTTCACTCTCTCTGGGCTGTTTTTGTTTCTGGGGAAATGAGCTCCTGGTGTCGCTGCCTCTACGTCCCAGTCGCAGTGCCCTGGTGTGCAGGTGCTGTGCGCAGTGGGTCTGGGGGATTCGCCCTTGTTCTCCTAGTGGGGTTCAGCGTGCCCTTTCACTCTGACGGCTCCCAGCGCTCCGCTTCTGGGAGTTTCTCATTCTGTTTGAACATTGCGTCCTGTGACCTGTCCTCACTTTTCACAGTAGTGCGCACACAGGTCTGGGCTGGGCAGCCCTTCTTTCTCCTGGCCTTTCACTGTGCGTGCTTGTGACTGACTGACCGACCGACTGTGCTGCATTCTCATTAGTTACCTGCTCTCTCTCACTCCCTCCCTCTCCCTTTAACTATATCTAGTATGCTCGTTTTAATCATAGAGAATGCCTGTTTTTCTTTTTCAAATCTTCCATTTTCTTCTTTCTGGGTTCTCTTCCCTCACTGTAGTTTCTGTACTCCATTTAACTTGTTAAAAATAATTCATATGCTTGTTTCCAGACCTTTTCTTTAATGTCTGTAGATATGTTGGAGTTATTTCTGTGCTTCATCGGGTTTGCTCATTCTCAAGAGGTAGTTGTCCCTGAAGAGACTTGGTGCTCTGCTCCCTGGGTGGTGGGGTTTCCTGAGTCTGGACGGTTCCGCCTTATCTTCTAGATTGGGATTAGCAGACTAGGCCAAGATGGACGGAGAGGCTGGCGCCCTCGGAAGTGGGTCTGAGGTCCCAGCTTCTCAGTCGACTCTTCCCGCTCCTCCTCCTGCTTCTGTGTCCTGGTGGGCGAGTTCTCTGGGCCCTTTCTCCTCAGCCAGGTAGGTTCATGGCCATACCCCCTCCCACCTGGATGAGAAGCTGCCCTGGGTCCCATGGTCTAGGGCCGAATACCCGTGCATTTATTCTGTCTTTAAGTGTCTGTCTTCTGGTAGTGAGAGGTGGCCGTCTTGTCACTTCAGTCTCAATTCAGGTCCCTGAGTCCTGGCTGCTGGCATGTTGCTCAGCTCTGTTGGGCCATTTGTGGGACGTGTGTTTTTCAGGGCTTTGCTGTAGGTGGTTGGTTACTTCACGGACTCACCCTGCTGTGTGAAGAGTGCCCCCTTCTTGTAGTTGAGCTGGAAGCCATGCTCTGCTCTGAGTGTCTGTCATCTGAACTCCTAGATTGGTCACAGCTGAGTCACGCATGGCGCTCATCCCAATGACACGTTCCCATGTGCAGGCAGTTGGGTGTCACCGTCTCACAGGCGTCAGCTGGCGAACCTGTTGTTCTGTTGTGGTGTGCCTTCTGTGCTCTCCTCTGCCCTGGGTCCCTCTGACTCCGGGGAACTAGCAGGGTGGCATACCACGGATCATGTGACTTGCATGTGAACAAAGGGAAGTGAATTTGTTCCAAGAACCGAAACGTTTTATGAGAAAATGAAGGTGTGTCATGAATTCAGTGTCATCTCTAAAATACAGTGGCAACAGGCCCCACTTCCTGCTCTGCTCGGCATCAGCAGGTGTGCAGGAGTTGGCAGGGGAATGGGGTGTGGGCGCCATTACTGCACAGAGCCTCCACTGCCTTGGCCACTGGGCTTTTCATCAGGAAACCAAGACTCCTAAGGCCTTCACTGGTAACTTGCTGGTAGACAGCCACCTGGAGAGCAAGGGCATGCATTAAAAATAACTCCATCATGAAAAACAGGAGATAGGAATTATGGTCTAAACCTGAACTGTGAAGCTTTCAAAATATGAACAAGTTGTGTTGACTGTGTCTGTCTTCTGTTGCTGTAACTGAATACAGTGGAGGGTAACTCAGGAAGAATCGGCCCACTCAGCTCCCAGTTCTGGAGACTGGGAAAGCCAGGACCCAGGTACTGCTATCTGCTGTGCCATGATGTGCAGATGCCTCCATGTCCTGACCAAGGGAGCCTGGCAGCGTGGACCCTCCACAACTCTGTCTTGTCCTACTCCTCCCAGAAGATCCACCTTCAGATGTCCCTGGCCGTGGGCCTTAGGACCAGTTTCTAGCATGTGAACCCTGGGGGACACACTCAGACCACATTCAAGGAACAGCCTTGGGGTGGGGTAGCCCAGTGCCAGCGCACCTGCCCAGCACTCTCGTGGCCTGCTCTCCTACCCATGCCACACATACACGTGTGTTCTGGTTTGATTTTCGATGCATGGCTCTTTGGGAGAAGTCTTCCACTTGTGGCTTTGATGTGGAAGCAGAATTCACCTGGAGGCGGATCCAGGGGAGGAAGTGATGGGCACAGCCCTGCCTGCTTCTCCCTGCCAGGGCTTCGTTGAGTGCTTGCGCCCTCAGAAGCAAAAACTGCTTCCTCATCCTGCTTTTTAAGCTGTGCTTGCTAATTTTACTCTTTAAAGTTCGGTGGCAGCACTTGCTCCTGCGTTGGGTTCTCTGTGTGCTGCCGGGCTGCAGGTGCTGAATGGGTCCTCTGTGCCTGGCGGCAGGCCAAGTGGTGTTCACAGCGGCCCCGTCCAACCTCTCAGTCAGTCCTTGAAGGCAGAGAGCATCACCACTGCACCCGTTTGATAGGTGTGGACACCAGGCCCGCCTGGTTAGGTGGTCCACGTGACGTCACTAGCTCTCAGGTGTGGGTCCTGGCTTTGACGCCAGTGATCGGAGTCCCACACTGCACAGCCAGAGCTCACTGCCACCCACCGCAGTCACTGGCTACAGTCCACATCCTGTCAGTGACATTAGTATAGTTAACATCCAAGAGTGCATTGCTTCTCCTGGCGGTCGCCCTGTCTTTAGAAGACTAAAATAGATCACAATACGGTGAAATCACTATTTTTAGAAGGTGAAGTTTCTGTTGTATGAAGAGGAATAAAGATATGCTCTAGTCAGTCCTAGGCTGGGGGAAGTTATGGGTCATAGCGCATCTCCCTAATGTCCAGGGTGACCGTGCGGTCTTTGTTTCTACAGGTTGTACGCTGGCTCCTCAGAGGACTCAAGAGCTAGCTGTGCCGGGGGTGCTTGACCTCCACAGTCGGGTGTGACGTTCTGAATGCACGTTTATGCTCGTTTATGTTAGGCTTGGGTCATCCCTCGAGATTTGCTGTATCTGCGCAGTCCGTAGTTCATTGTCCCCTGCTGGTTCTGGTGGGATGTCCTGAGGTCACTGGTGGCATCTTTAGGTACAGGCCTAGGTACTAGGGACCAGAACAATGCTACCACTTGGCTGCTCTTCCAAGGCCACCACACACACACTTGACTTCTGGTGATGATGCTCAGAGACACCCCATTTAACGCTGGGGTTTAGGTAGTGTGACGGGAACACTGAGCCACTCTGTCTCCTCAGTTCCCAGCATGGCAGACGCCGCTACTGCTGTCTACTACTGTGGCCTTCCACACAGGGCAGCTTCCCAAGACAGAGGCCGCGCCTGAGCTGGGCCTGGGTCAGCAGGCACAGAGCGGCTCCAGGGGTGAAGGCAGGAGGAGGCAGCCCGTGGCTCGTGGTCAGACGACCACTGCTTGCGGGTGTTCTGTGCACCCTTGCTCCTGGCCCACGGCTGGTGGGCTGTGTCCTGAGCGAGTCTGTGTCTTCCACGATGCCAGAGTTCATTAACACCTGAGTGCACGAGCCACGTCAGTTTCCTAGGCCACAGATCATCGCATGTTCTTGGTTCTGCCTGGCATTTGTGGCCTAGCAATTACAAGTTCTCTTTCTCCATTCCAGGTTCTAATATGGATAACTCATTAATGTAGATGACACTCAAGTCACACGTCACTCTGGACACGATGGTCTGTATCACAGAAGGGCTGAGGAAGTCGGCCAAGGACTCGTCAAGGCTGGTCAGAGCAAAGTCAAGAGCCTGTGCAAAGGCAGGGTGTTCCTGCAAAGGGCCAGATGAGGGGTTAACTGATCTGAGGCTCTCAGGGTCCAGCGGGCAGCTTCAGATTGTCCAGTTGAGGTGTCACTTGAGGTAGGCCCCGTGTCAAGGGCAGGAGGAAAGTCTGGGCTGGAACCATTTGGGGGCAGGCGGAGGGTCTTCACCAGCGTAGTTTCCCTGGGACCAGGTGACAAGTCGGCATGCTGCCGTGCCACAGTGAGAGGGACCCCTCCTTTTGTGGTCTTAAGTGAGGATGTTGCACCTGGTGTGGTGGATATGCCCTGTGCCTGGTGTTTCTGGTTTAATTTAAGACCACAGGTGGTAATTTTTTATTGGTATGGATAAAGTATTTATCAGTCTGTGCCTTGTGTGTGTACTGGGCAGATGGTGGCTGTTCACTTGTACAAACAAGGTGTGGGGTCATCACCTTGCAGCCGTGCTCAGGATGGAGCAGCTCACGGCACACTGTTGCTCTATGGAGTGGATCACTCAGGGCAGGCTGAGCTGCGCTCCACGGGTCTGTCATCTAGTAGGAAGCTCCTCCTTTAGCAGCTTAGCTAATAGAGCAAGTTGATATTTGAAAAGACAGGATCCCTGCAGATGTCTGCAGGGGATTGGGGCAGGGGTGGAGGACTGCTGGGCAGCTGCACAGCTGGACAGTGGCGTGGGAGCTGACAAACTGCACAGGAACCAGTTCAACTGGAATGTATTGTGTGCAATGTGGAGAGTGTGAGTTTTGAGCCTTTGACACAAATCCTGAATGTTTTGACTTTGTTTTCCTTGAGAAAATCCCAAGGACCAGTGGAGGGTTAGAAGTAGTGCTTGCTCCTCAACAAGAAGAGTGGGCCTCTCAGAGGTACACTGTCCCCGTGACCTGTGTTCCTCTCTCCGGCACCCCAGGCCTCTCTCCTCCCATGGCTATGGTGTGGCCAGTGCGTGCCTTCACTTGGCCACACCATAGCCAGTCTGTCCAGAAGGTCCTATTGGACAAAAGAGGTCCCAACGGGAGCCCCGCTGCCAGCTCCCTGGTGACCATCTTGGCCCTGGCCCTGGCCCTGATGCTCTTAAAGAGCTTCCTCGTCCTTTCTGAGCTCCCTTCCTGCTTCCGTCTCCCTGGACTTGCCTTGTGTCCTACACTGTTGCCAAAATGAGCCTTTAAAGCACCTGCCACAGACATGGCCCTCAGAGCCCCCCTGGACCCCGCCCTGCGCATGCCGCCTTGCTCCAACCTCTGCCTGGTGCTCTTTCCGCTGGAGGCCCCTCAGGCTCTTCACACGGCTCCTTCTCAAGGGCCCTTTGAGGCCTGCTCAGATGTCGCCCCCTCACAAGCTGGGTTCCTTTGTCTAAAGCAGCATTAGTTTTGCATAGGAGGGGTCCCCTGAGACTCACAAGTTGAAGGCTGATCCCCAGGGCAGCAGTGCAGGGCAGCTTTTGGAAGTGACTGATCAAGAGGGCTCTGACTTCTCAGGGTATCATCTACTGCTGGGTTAATAATTTGATGACCTCATGGGGACGTGGTGGAAACTGATGGTAGTGGGACCTAGTTGGAAGAAATCGCTCCCTGGAGACAACCCTGGAGGGGTATGTCTTGTCTTCAGCCCCTTCCTCCCGCCCTGCTTCCTGCTGCTGTGGGCTAGGCAGCTCTCCCACCACACCTCTCTGCCATGATGCTCTGCATCACCTCAGGCCCAGAGCCACGGAGCAGCCAGCCAGGAACTGAGCCTCTAAACTGTGGGCCAGAGTGTGTCTTCCTTCTGTACGTTGTGCATGTCACATCTTTTGGTCACAACTTTTAAAAGCTGATGACTACCAGCAGTGACCCTCTTGCCCGTGTGGGACCCACCTGCAGCACACAGGGCCATTGTTTGTTACTTAGCTCTCCTGTGCACGGGTGCACGTGTGAGGTGCAGGACTGAGCATGTCCCAGCCTGTGTCACTGAGGTCTGACAGCTGTCGCCAGCCCATGCAGTGAGACTGTGGAGCCGCAGACCACACGAACCAGTGGTGCCAGTGGCCAGTGTGGGGCCAGCCACCGGCTCTGCTGGGGAAGCTGGCGTGCACCTGGGTCAAGACAGACTTCACTGCATCCCTGGCCTTGCTCCTTCCTCTTCCAAGGAGGGAGAGTGGCAGCACCTCCGCCATCCGTCCTGGATACGGCCTCAGTGGGCTGGTGTGGACGAAGGGTTGGCTGAGCACCCAGTAAGTCCGCTGTTAGGCTGCCGCCTGGGAACTCGAGCTGCTTTCTGGTGGTGGTGGTGGTGGTGTTCTCGCAAGATCTGGCAAGAAGAGGAGCTGCTTAGGAAGACCATGTATCCTCGTAGTGAAGCCCTGGAGCTGCCAGGGACTCAGTCACCCTGAGGCTGGTGGCTGGAGGGCCTTGTAGAGAATCGGAGCCAGTGTTGTCCTATGGAGCTGCCGGGGACTCAGTCGCCCTGGGGCTGGTGGCTGGAGGCTGAAGCTCACTTGGAGCAGACACATGCCAGAGAGACCCCCTAGCGTAGCCTGTTCCTCGGACAGCCACTGGGCCAGCCCCTGTGTGGCCAGAGTATTGCCGAGTTGCGAGGTGCTGGGTCGGCCCCCACCTGGCACAGCCTGGTCTTCTGTCGACACTCGACACGTGGGTTTCTTCTGCGTTAAGTAAGAAGTACGAGTCTTTCCTCTTACAAAGAACAGCAGCGCTCAAATCGGGCGTGGCTGGCAATGGGGTGGTAGGGAGGGCTCAGCACAGCCGCTGTTCTGCTCGCCCCCTTCACCCTCTCTCCTTCCAGGGCTGGTCAGTGGCTCACTGCTCACGTACCTGTGGTCTGCCTACCTGTCACTTAGCTCTTCTCTGCTGGCATCAGTTGGAGACTATTTGGGGGATGGCTTGTCCCTAAGGTGCTTCTGTGCCGACTCACTTGGAAGCGAACCTTGCACCCTGTCAGACATCCTGGTGGGAGCATGGCCTGTGCTGGGGGAAGCCCAGGTGGAGATGGACAGGGAGGAGCAGGTTGAGGCTCTTGGTGGCTGCATGTTGGGCCTCGCTCTTTATATACACTAACTTATTCTCTCCTCATCTCCTCCTGTGCATCCACTCAACAGGTGAGGAGGCCAAGTGGAGAGTCAAGTTGCAGGAATGTGGTGCAGCCAGGCTGGGCTGGCCCAGACCATGGCCCTGAGGCCTGCGGGGCCTGGCCTTTCCCTTACAGGGCCTACCTATTGAAACGAGGTAGATACTGCATTTGTTAGACTTCTTGGCAGCAAAGAGGCATTGTTTCAGAAAACAGAGTCTGCAAGGTACGGAAGTGGTGGGTCACAGGTGTGCACTGGCCTGGCAACTGGAGAAGGGTGGGCTGGTGCCCTGTCCTCTCCTGTGCTGACCGCATTGCCCTTCCTCAGGGTCCTGTCCAGGAGGCTCCGAGTGAGGCCGGGAGAGTCTGCTCTGTCCTTCTGCCACACTGCCTTGTAACTTGCCGTGTGTCCCGCCTTACCCAGGCCCTGGGGAGGGGCAGGGGTGGCACTAGGGCTGCTTTCCTCCTGCTCTCCCAGCACTACGCATCACCGCGTTGAAGTGACTCACCTGGTACGTCTTCTCCACAGGACAGATGGACGTGCTGGCAGGAGCAGGATGGCTGCGGTTTGCAGAGGTGGGCTAGGACATTTGGTCCTGATTTGCTGAACCATTTGTAAAGGCCTGGCCAGGTGTGCTGTTCGCTGGGGGCTGCTGAGAGCTGCTGAGCTCTTCGTTTTCTCACTTAGGGAGGCAGGGAGTGTCCAGCTCAGTCCCTGGAGAGCTGCTGAGAGGGTCCCTTCAGGAAATACCTGCCCTGGCCAGGGGGGAAGAGACCCCAGGCTTGTCTGATCTTCCAGTACGGTGACAGTGAGGCTGTGCTACCCACACCCTCGTGTCCTTGGTCTTTCACCTGCCATGGTCCACTCAGGGCTTGTCCAGCCCCATGGTATGCCTGGCCCTGGGGCTGGGAGAGCCCCACTCTGCCCTGGCAGCACCTGTCTGGACCTGCTGTCCCTTCTCAGGTCGACCTCTTTGGGGCTAGTGAGTAGCTAGAGCCCAACAGAGTGCTGCTTCTCACTTCCAGAACCTCCTGGCTCTGTGGACCCTGTTTTCTAAGAAACTTTCCCAGAAAGACTCTTAAGCGCTTTGCTCTTCCCGGCTCTCTGTGCCCAGGCTTGACCACTTTCCCTCTTTGCATGGGCTCTGGCTTTCTGCTTGGTGCTTGAGCATCTGGGTGGGAGGCTGTTTCCATGTCATCCCAGGTGACCTGACTGAGCTGTAGGTGCCCAAGAGTAGCCTCGCTGGGTATGTGAGAGGGGCCAGGTGTGCAGTCTGGGTGCTCCTCTGGCATCCATGGGGACGCCAGCACCTGGCAGACCACACATGGCCAGAGTGGGGCCCAGTCTGCCTGCTGCTGTGGTGTCTGCATCATGTTCTCAGGTGCAGAGGCGTAGCTCCTGCTTGTTGGGGTGCGTGTGAGCCAGGGGCTTGCTGGGGCGCAGTGGAGACTGGCAGGGCACAGTGGAGACTGGCAGGGCAGTGGTGAAGAGCAAGTGGCTTGCCTGGCAGGTCCAAGCCGTGTACAGTGGGCAGAGAGCAAGGGCTCGTCTGTGTCCTGGGCAGCTCCTATCTCAAACCCTCTTGAGAAATTCCACAGATACAAAAGCAGAGGATGAATTCATGGGGTGACCCTGTGTGTCCCTCTCAAAGCCCATGCAGGCTTCCCACCATGCCCTCTCCAGTGCATCCCTCCCACCTCTGTTTTCTGGAGAACTCAGACAAATTCCAGGTGCCATAGCATTTCAGATGCAGATGGCCCTTGCCTGCCTGACTACACTGCAGGTTTCCAGCTTTGCAGCTGCCGGAGGCACAATGGAGGTCTGCATCCAGCACAGAGCGAGTGCACTTCAGAGGTTCCGTCTGACCTGGGGCGAGCACTGTGTAGCCTGGTCTTGGCTCAGATAACCACAGGGGAGCAGCTGCCTGCTGCAGTGTGAGCCAGGATGTTCTGTGGGTTAGGGGTGTCCTGTGCCCTTCCACTCACATCCTGCCACCTTGTCCTCCCAGCATACGCTCCCTCGGGATGGCAGTCCTGCTCCAGCTGAGCAGCAGCACGCACTCAACACTCAGCAGCCTTCTAGTCTTTTGAACAAATCAGAACCCAGATGCTGGGCTAGGCTCCCGCCCCCAGCCATCCAGCCACCCTTGCCTCTGCCCCCCCTGCCAGCAGGGGGTTCCTGGAGTTTTCTCAATCAAGACAGTAAGTATAGTAGCCTCCTTGAGCATGCTCCTTGAACCTGTGTTCCTGTAAACTGGCAGCTGGCGTGCCTCTGAGTCTTAGGGGAGACCCCGGGCATTCTAGAGGTTGTTCCTGGCATCCCGGGACTCCTGAAGTCCCTGAAAGAAAAATATCACTTAGAGCAAGACTCTTTCTTCCATTTCCATTTTCTTTAATAAATATACATCAGCCGGGTCAGACATGCCTGAGCAGCTCACCGCAACATCCTCCCCAAAGTTGAGTTCTTATTAATGGGCAGCCGCAAGCTTCATCATGGAGCACTGGTGCTTTTTGTCACCTGAGTGATGAGAAATGCTGAGTGTCCTGGGTGGGGAGCTCGGGCTGCTGGTGCAGCTCACCCAAGAGAAGCCTGCCCACTGGGCCTGGGTGTGTCCAGGACTTAACTGCGTACAGAGGGCCAGGGTTAGCCTCGTGGTTCTGAAGCTCATGGCGTCCCGCCTTGCCGACCGGCAGAATTGAGGTGGGGGTGATGGCATGGTGCCGAGCAGGGTCACTGGGCTGATGAGGCACCGAGGCACGGCTCTCAGCAAGGCAGCTGCTGGGATCCTGTGGGCAGGTCAGATGTGGGTCATGGAGGAACTTTTGTCTGTTGTTGTGAAGTGAAACCAGCATGCGCTGCCTCTGTGCCTGGGACCCATCTTCAGACCTGGATGTGGGTGGCCCTGTTGGGACAGACCTGGTTTGGTTGCCACTCACTGCAGGATCTTGGACACAGCGCCCAGCCCTGCAGAGCTGTGTCCCAAGGGTGAAGTGCGGGGACCAGGCCAAGTGAGTTGAAATTTGGCTCTGTTGGCTGAGGAGACCAATAGTGTGTCAGCGACACCTGCTGTGTGACACTGTGCAGGTGGGCCGTGAAGGCAGGAGCCCTGTCTCTTCAGCTGCTCTCCTGTGTGGATGCTTAGTGGCAGCCCATCTTATTGGAAGTTGGATCCTGTGCTCTCAAAAGGCCCTCCCCGGCATGAGGCCGACAGCCGTAGGGGCCTACAGCCGTGTGGGCTGGACAACCATGTGGCCGACAGCCGAGTGGCTGTGTGTGTGAGCATACCTGGCTGAGTGCTTGTGTCAGGGGCGGACGGAGCCCTGCTGCCTGGCCTCCATCTGGCTGTGCATCAGGTCACCCTGAGCTGCAGGCAGTGGCAGGACGGCAGCCACCATTGTTGAGCAGGCTGGGGGCGGAGGACCTGCGCTTTAGCCCCCTTCCACATGCTTTCACGCTGTCACTGCGAGGTTCTGCCCCAGCCTTCTCTCAGACTTGGAGATTTCAGCAGGTAACCACGGAAATCATACTTCTTATTACTGATTTTATTTTCACTCATTTTGGAATATGATATCTGGAAAAATATATATATAGCATTAAGATGCAGTTCTAAGCCTGGTGCAGTGGCACACATCTGTAATTCCAGTGACCTGGGAGGCTAAGGCCAGAAGATTGCATGTTTGAGGCTAGTCTTAGCAACCTAGGAAGACCCTGTCTCAAGATATTAAATAAAAAGGGCTGAGACAGAGACAGAGCATCCTGAATCCAATCCCCAGTATGCAACACAAGGGAAAAAGAAAGACAATTATCATAGAGGGCTGGGGTCACAACTCAGTGGCACAGAGCCTGCCCAGCGTGTGCGAGGCCCTGAGTTCTATCCCCAGCACCACACACACCAAAACATGTACACATTTGCTGGCCAGGTCACCTCCATGGGAGCTGTCATCTGCTCCATTCCGCTGGGCCTACAGCCATCTGTTTCATCTTGGTGGAAGGTGTCCCTGTCTGTCCAGCTGCTCCCATGTGTGGACATCTTATTGGAAGTTGGATCCTGTGATCTCGAAAAGCCCTGAGCCTGCAGTGTGTTCAGATCTGGGGTCACAGCTGTCCCCTTTCCCTAGTGCCCTTACACCATGGACAGCCTCACTGGAGGTCTTGCACTAGTCTTTGAGGCCTCCAGTTGAACTTGTTGCCAGCTCTGGTGACTGCCACACAGGTGCCACACACATGGCCTTACTAGGTCTGGGTGGCACTTCCTTGTCTTTGCAGGACAGAGCGTGTGCTCAGGCTCCCTGGAAGTTACCGTGTAATTAGGTTTGAACATCTAGTGTCCAGAGGTGGCTATGCCCCTTTCAGCGTTGCTTTGTCCTTGGTTCTGGTTATGTCCAGGTCACCTCACCATGTGCCCAGGGTCATGCAGTGGGCCTGGGTTGGGTCCTTGCACACAGGATTGGCAGTGGTGGGCACTGGGCCATCTCGCAGGGGGCCCGTGTGCCTGCACGGAAAGCAGGGTCATGCATCCTAACACCTGGGAGCTGGTCCTTTTCCTTGCTCCTGTCCTATCCCCGTTGGGTGGGACCAAGGACACTGTAATTCTGGCCAGAGGTACGGCCCAGGCTGCTTGGCCCTGGGAGCCTGAAGCCACTTCTGCTAATTTGGGCCTGCCTGTCCCTGGTCTATTAGCACCTCCTGTATTTTGGCTTCTCGGTGGGTAGTGCCGCTGCCCTGCAACCTTCTCTGCGATGCGCCTCTGCTCCTGGTGTGCCACTGAGTGAGCAGGTGGTGAAGAGCTGCCCACAGGTGTCCAGCTGGCTGGGCTAGTGACCTAGCACTTCTCCCTGCAAGTGACCCCTATGAGTTGAGGCCCCTGGCCCTGAGCTGGGAGCTACTCTGCCTTCAGCTAGCCCACAGGGCCAGTCCCTGCTTTCCTTGGGAGGTAGGTGCTTCCTGTGAAGCTGATGCTGTCAATCATCGCAGCGCCAAACAGCTCGAAGGGTTGGGAGCTGGGTCTGCAGGGAGGCCTGATGCCATTCAGGCCAGTCTCCTGTAGTGGGAACCTGGAGTTGCTCCTGGGGTCTGCCTGGTCCTGGCCCCTGGCTCAGAGCTCTGGGGATTTCCTGGTGTTGGGGTGCTTTCTGTTGTTCCCTAGAAGCCTCTTTCTGCACATGCAGCTTATGGTAATGACTTAGAGGGACTTAGGGTGGGACTAGTCCCAAATATGAGAGGGTCTGGGCCTCGGGCCTGGCAGCACCACCCACTCACCTGGGGAGTGCCCAGGGAGCTGGTGGGTCCATCAGCCCTCCTCATGCCCCACCATGGTGCTTCAGAGTCTGCACCTCCTGGGAGCCTGGCTGGGCACTCAAGTCTGTGGGGACCCGAGCTGCACTTGGGACCTGTCAGGAGCTTTCCCTGTGTCCTTCCTCTCACCCTGTCAGTGTGACTACAGTGATTCCCCATTACCCATGGAGGGCAGATGCTTGAACTGGCCAGTGCTGAGCCCTCTGTGTGCCGTGTCTTCCTGAACATGTGTGTATGAAAGAGTCAAACTTGTCAACCGGGCACAGTGAGATGAGTAACAACTGCAGGCAGGACAGTTCTAATGGTGTGCTCACGAAGGGTGTGCGATATGCTGTCTTCCCAGAGTGCCCCGGGACTACTTACCTTTCTCGTAATGCCCTTGAGGTGACTGTGAAAGGAAGCCCGGTATAGCTTTGGCATATCTGAATTGCAGCAGCACAAGCCTTGCACCCCAGGGCTGTTGTTAAGTAAAAAAAAGGCTACTTGAACATAAGAATTGTGGTCTTGTGACAGTTGATCTGACAGTTGAGATGGCCACCATCCAGCTATGAGTTATTGACGAGAGGGCAGCATATACAGTGGATGTGTTGGTCGAAGGGGTGACTTGCATCATGGGCAGATGGAGCAGGACAGCGCAGGAGTTCATCATATTGCTCAGAATGGTATACAATTTCAGACTTAAGAATTATTTCCAGAATTTTCTGTTTAATATTTTAGACCCGAAGTTAAAACTTGAGTCCTTGAAAATTACAGGTAGATAGTGTCAGCTGAATTGAATCATGTGAAGTCTTGCTGGTGTCACATTCCACCTGATCCCCGTGACTGCATGGCATGTGATGCTAAAGTTCCGGCTGTGGCTGGTGTGTGCCATCTGCCACGCCCTAAGCAGATGGACTCTTTTTAGGGGAGATACGGAAGGTTGTATATGTCCTTCTGCTAATTGTTGTTTGACCAGGTCATGGGCTGCTTGTATCTTTTCTTTAGTCAGGGGCCACTGAGGAACCCACACTGGTCTTTCTGATTTCCAAGTAATTTTTATTGTCTCAGTGGCCCTTTCTGAAAATTCAACCCATGTCTGTCCGTTCCTTGATCTATTTGTATTGGTGCTGCTATACCTTGTTCTTGTTTTTCTAATCTTTTTCCTTTCCTAAAACCTTGTCTAGTCATAATAGTGGGTGCATTTTGGTTGATGTTATTTGTTAATGTCAAACCTAATTGATCTAGGACATCTCGTCCCCATAAATTTACGGGAAGATGATCCAATACATATGGCTGTATAGTTCCTTCACATCCTTCAGGATCCTTCCCATCTAATACCATTGCACTTCTATGGGGATTAGTCGCCACTCCTAGGCCTCGAAGCGTTTGAGTGGCTTGTTGTAATGGCCAATGTTTTGGTCATTCTTGATGAGAGATGATGCTAAGGTCTGCACCTGTATCCAGTAGCCCATTAAATTCATGTCCTTGAATATTTAGTTTTAGCATGGGGCGAGAATCTAAATTTAAAGAAAGCATAGCCCAATCTACACCTGTGGAGCCTAATCCCTTGGAACCTCTTTCTACAGTACGACTGGAAAATTTATCATGTAGGCTGGGTATTATTAGTAACTGTTCTATCTCCTGGTGAAATTACTGATATACCTCTTGGAGAACTGGCTATAATTTTTATTTCACCTTCATAATCAGGATCAATTACCCCAGGACTTATCATAAGTCCTTTTAGAGCAGAAGAATTGCGTCCCAATAATAAGCCTACTGTTCCTTTGGGAAGAGGTCCTTTTACCCCTGTGGGAATGATTTGAACTCCCATCTCTGGAGTTAGTACTGCTCTGGCGGAGGCACAGATGTCCAACCCTGCACTCCCTCTGGTTTGTCTGATGAGGGATCTGATGGACAATGTGTCCTGGGCACTACCCTGATGGGGTTGCTGGGTTCCTCTAGTGCTCCGTATATTTGTGGTCTTGGGCCCCGGAGCATTGGGCCCCCCTGTCCATTTTTTGGCAATGGAGCCCGATGCCTTTCTCCACGATATCGTGGATAAACACCTGGTCCTTGTTCGTTTTTTGATAATGGAGTACCCTCTATGGTGGTTTGAGAACGGCATTCATTAGCCCAATGTCTCCTTCTACGGCATTGTGGGCAAATACCCGGTATTCTATTCCTTTGATACCTAGTTTTGTTAAACTCTCCTCCTATGGGGCAATTCCTTTTAAAATGTCCTGTTTGCTCACAATTGTAGCATGTTCTTGGCCTGGCATCTAAAGCCTGTTTTACTGCTGCTGCCACGATGTGCCCTTGTTCATTAATGTCTCTGGCATCTAAAGCCTGTTTTACTGCAGCTGCTACGACTTGCTCTTGTTCATTAAGGTCTCTACATAATTTAATATATGTGTTTAAATCTTCATGTTTCCATGATCTAATGACTTCTCTGCACCAACGATTTGCTTGCTCATAAGCCAGTTGTTTTATTAATGGCATTGCTTGTTCTGTATTCCCCAAAACTCTGGTAGCTGTTTGAATAAGCCTATCTACAAATTCAGCGTAAGATTCATTAGCTCCTTGTATTACCTTAGATAATTGACCTTGTAAACCTCCATGTCCTTGTAAAGTCTTCCATGCCCTAACCGCCTCTGCAGAAATTTGTGCGTATACGCCAGGATCATATGCAATTTGTTGCTGCTGATCCTCATAAGGTCCCTTTCCTAACAACATATCTAGATTTCTCTGAGGATAACCAGCTGCTGCATATCGCCTAGCTGTCTCCTTGCAAATTTCCTCATTGGCAACCTTCCATAACAAATATTGCCCTCCATTTAGCACAGCTTTACACATATTAGCCCAATCTGCTGGCGTCATGTTCAAGTTGGTAATGGATTCGACCATGCTTACAGTGAAGGGTGCTTGAGGACCATAGGTTGTTACAGCCTCTTTTAGCTGCTTCACTGTTTTGAAATTTAAAGCATGGTGAATTTGCTGCCCTCCTACCTCAAATACAGGGAGTTTTTTTTTTGCGCCAGGGAGTTTATGTGCATGTTAGTATCTTTCTGAAGGCAAAGTGGCGTACTCCAGCTCAGTACCCAGGTAGCTAATACAGCTGCTGATTCAGACGTGGGCAGCCAGGCACAATGGCGCACGCCTGTCATCCCAGAGATTCAAAAGGCTGAGCTGGAGGATCACAAGTTCCAAGCCACCTGAGCAACTTAGCAAGACCCTGTGTCAAAAATAAAATGAAAAGGGCTGGGAGTGTGGCTCAGAAGTAGAGGACCCCTGCGTTCAGGCCCCAGGACCCCAAAACAAATAAAGAGATCCACACATGGGCAGTGCTTCTGAGTACACCAAGACCACAGGTCTGACTTCACCTTGCCCTGGTGCAGGGGCATGCAGAGGACTGGGCTGGGCTCTGGTGGTGTGGGGTGCTTGCCCAGCAGCATCAGAGTTTGGTGTTGCTGTGCATCTCCAGGGCATGTGGGGTCATTGGGCCCTTAGAGCCTGGGGCAAGGGGCCATCCCTAAACCCAAGGGAAAGGTCTTCGAGCTGGGGACTGAGTGTCTTGGCATGTGATGCTGAAGCCTGGCATCTGAAGTTTGGGTTCCAGAGTCTTTGGTTTCCAACAAGTATGCCAGCAGCATTCGGGGGACTTGGGGACGCTGATGGTGACAGACACTGGAATAGGGAGCCAAAGGAGCACCGTGGGATCCTCAGAGGGTTGCAGAGCCTGGGACAGCATAGTCCCCAGCACCTGCTCCTGATGCTGTCCCACTGGGAAACTGCGGCCAGGTTAGGCCTTTCAAGAGTGTCTTTTAGATTTCCAGAAGTACTTATGGTGGGTTAGAACTTTTGTTTGATGTTCTGATCAGTTATACCTGACAGCAGAACGCATGTGGGTCCACTGTCCAAGGTGGAGCAGCTCTTCACTGCTCTGGTTGTACACAGAGTCGAGTCACACCACTCGTACAGTCACACATGTGCCTAGCTAGGGCAGTGACGTCCGTCTCATTCCACCATGTCCCCTCTCCTGTCCTCCCCTCCCTCCCCTTTGTGTGATTCAGAGTTCCTCCATTCTTCCCATTCTCCCCACCCCCAATTATGGGTCAGCATCCACTTATCAGAGAGAACATTTGGCCTTTTGTTTTGGGGGATTGGCTAACTTTGCTTAGCATGAGATTCTCCAACTCCATTCATTTACCTGCAGATGCCATGATTTCATCCTCTTTTATTGCTGAGTAACATTCCATTCTGTACTTATGCCACAGTCTCTCTATCCATTCATCTGTTGAAGGGCACCTAGGTTAGTTCCACAGTTTAGCTATTGTGAGTTGAGCTGCTGTAAACATTGAGGTGACTCAATCATCGAAGTATGCTGTTTTTAAGTCCTTTGGGATTAGAATTTTTAAAAGCATATATATTTTGGAATTTTTCATTTTTCTACAAGGAGTATTTTGGGGGCAAGGGGGAATCAGGCTTAAAAGGTACTTTCCACACTACCCCATGTCTTCCTGAGCAACAGGGACTGTGTAGCAAACCCTGTGTGTGCTGAGCAGCGTCAGGCCTTCTGGGGGCCGGTTCCTCAGAAAGCCGCCATTGGCCAGTGGTGGGATGTCTCTTTGGGCCTACAGTAGCTTCTGAGGTGTGATTGGCCTCCCATTCCTCTGACCCCAGAACCGGGACTGTCTTCACCCCCAGATTGTGTGTATTACTATCTCGAAAACCCAAGTCCAAAAATGAGCCAGAGGTTCTGGGTGGTGGGAGGAGCCCGCCGACACCAGCCCTGGGTCCTGAGCCACCCAGGCAGCCCTCCAGTTGTGACGCCTGAGCCTGGCACATCCTAGTAGGAGCCTGCTCCAGGTCTCCCTGAGCCATGGTTCCGCCCTGGGATTCAGACCCCAGGGACGAGCAGGGCTTGGCAACGCCAGGTATTATCCATGTTCTCAAAGACTCAGTGGCCTCTCTGTGTCACACCTTGGAACTCTGTGTCCAGAACTCAGGGAGGCTGTGCAGCTGCCATCTTCTCCCTTGAACAGGCAACTAGTGGCCGTGGTGCGGTCTGTGAGGACATGAGTGCTCGTGCAGAGTGACTCGCCCCATGTGAGAAGCTAATTTTGAAAGAGAAGTGTGATTCCTGGGAAACCCTCCAGTGTTCTTCCTTCCTATTGGGGAAGCCTCCACCACAGAAAGCCGCTGTCCGGGCTGTGCCAGGCTCAGGTGTGGGGGGGGGCTCCAGTCTCCTCCTCACAGCGTGTGGAAGCAGACAGAAGAGTTCCTGGATGCAGCCAGACGGGGGTTGAAGGAAGCCCCTCGTGCTTGCTGTAGGCCCCCCAGATGTGGGTCTGGTGGCCTCCAGCACCTGTCCTTTCCTGCCACCCCTCCCGCCCTGTGCCCTGGGCTGCATCTCTGTTAGTGTCCAGACCTGGGTGGGATCTGGGAAGAGGCGGGCTCCTTAATGTTCTGGTCTCTGCAAAGCCCCCTGAAGATCACCCAGTGGGGTAAGGTGGCGGCCGAACAGAAGTGAACCAAGCACCCATCAGGTGGGTGTGGCCAGGATTCGGGAGTGCCCTGCCTCAGCTGGGCACCACTGTGTTGGTCATAGGGTTTCTCTGGCAAACCAAAGTGATGAAATGGAAACTGTCCTGCCTTAGAAGTGAGAAGGGCACTGTCTTTCCATCATGGCCGGGTTCTCCTCACGGACTCCCTGGGCAGCGTTGTTCAGTGTGGACAATTTGTGCCGAAATGCGCAGTTTCTAAGCAGTGCTGTCTCTCTCTCTCCTAGATGGACTTTCTGGCCGAGACCAGCCCGTGGAGCTGCTGAACCCTGCCCGCGTGAACCACATGCCCAGTGCGGGTAAGTCAGCACACCCTGTGCCCCGAGGCCCTGCCTTGTCAGGGCAGCATGGTGCAGTCACTGAACTCCAGGCCCAGAGGCCCTTCTCTTGGGAGGAAATGGACATGACTTGATGCAGCCCAGAGGGTAGAGGGAGGCCGATCTAGAGGTCATGTTCTCCCCAAGAGCTGTTGCTTTTCATGGTTAACGGCTCAGGCCCTGGTCCAGGGAGGCCCTGTGGGGGAGTTCTGAGCTGGTGTGGGGTCCAGCCTGGGTGTGGTGAGGCTGTTAGGCAGCCCCAAGGCCATGGGCAGTTCTCCTGTTATCTATCAGCTTCCTGGTTCTGCTGGGTAAGGGTCAGAGAGGGGTACCCCAGCACTTCTCTGTCTTCAACATAAAGCAAACGAGCCACCAGGTATGATGACCAATTTCAGATTCCGCAGAAGACATTCTGAATATCGCACTTGCAGCTGTGTCTCCAAGTCTGGGGAATGGAAACTCTCCCTATTCTTTCTCCATAAATCCCTCTCCCCACATGTAGTCCCCATTGGAAACTCCAGGTGAGGCTCCCCTCCTTCCAGACCCTTGACCTTACGAGGCAGATCCCCAGCCCCTCCAGGTCTGGGTCAGTGAGCTGCTGGACCCATCCCACACATGTGCCACACCATGCCATCACCTATCCTCTCCCACTGCCACACCTCCTTGGTAGCACAGCTGCTGTGCCCTCTGGGGCCCAGTGGGTCTGCCCACGGCCTCGCCTTCCTGGTGTGCCTTGGAAAGAAGTGGAAGTGGGCTTAAAGCTGGGTTGCACGTTCCCATGCAGAGGTTTCTGTCTTTGCCCGCTGAGTCTCTGAGGTCAGCCAAGGGTCATTTTTGGCATTTCCCCAAACTCAAAGCCCTCGTGGAGTCACGGCTGTGCTCCTAGAAGACCCTGGAGCTTTCCCCTGGGGCCCGCCTCAGCCTCCCCGTTCCCACGGGACACATGGGCAGGTTTTACACTGTGCGCAGATGCTGGGTTTCCCAGGTGTGGCTCCAGTGAGCAGCTCCGACTCCCACTGTGTCTCCACTGTGCCCAGCTGGATTGTTTGTTCACACTAAGACTGAGCTCAGCCGTGGTGACACCGCCTCTGCCGCCCTCCCGGTGTGGTGTGGAACTCATGAGGGATGGGCTATGGGAAGAGGGGGGACATGCTTGTTTCCAAGCAGACCAGAGGAGGGCTCCACCTTGCTTGCCAGAGGCCCAGCGCCCACTGAGTGTGAGGGCGGATGGTGGACTGCAGTGTTGGCCAGAGCAGACGCCCCTTGTCAGCAAGTCTCAGGCTGCGTCTCATATCTGAGATGGATAGTGATGCCTCTCTGCAGAGTTCTCCTAAGCTCAGTTGTGTCAGCCCGGCAGTGGCTCCTCAGTAGGTATTACCTGTCACTGTCACCTTGGCCCACATCCGAGGTCCTACGGGACATCGCCATCATGTGCTGGTTCAGGATCTGAGTGCTTTCTGAGGATTCACCTGCTGCCAGCTCTGGAGCAGTCTGCGGTTCCAGGAGCAGGAAGGTGCTGTGTGGCTAGACTCGTCCTCTGCCCACCTCCTTGCTGGCCACAGTCTGGGTATCCTGCTGTGGGCTTGTTTTCCACCCTGGAGGTCAGGGCGTTCGCAGCACGGTTTGAAACCAGTGTGTGTGTGCTGTGCTGGTGGGCAGAGGGAGGCTGCCCACGCATAGTGTGCACAGGCTGCACGGGGACGGCGGCCACAGCAGTGGCTTGGGCAGAGGAGCCTTCCTGCTCCATCTTGGGCCTTTCCCTGCAGCATCAAGTGGCCTGAGAGGAATAGGAACTTCTAGTTGTGCAAATGCCTTCAAAGCCACCTTCCGTGAGGTGGGAGCAGACGTGTCTGTGGTGCCTCTCCGTCAGTCCTGATCTGCCGGCACTCACTCCTGGCAGTGGGGTCCAGGCTGGCCATGTTCTGCACCGGAAGGTACCGTACCTGAAGGCTGAGAGAGGTGCCCAGCTCAGTGAGCAGTGGCCCCAGCGCCCACTGGAGCTGTCTCTGGCAGGCACACTTCCCGGCCCGCTGTCTCCTTGGCCTCTCCACCTCTCCTTGCTCTGCACAGAGGCATGCTCAAGCATTTCTGCTGATCATGGCTCTTGTTAGACCCTCTCAGTCCTAGTGGACTCTCACTTCAGTGAACAGGCATCACGATGTCCTCTGCTTCTGTGCCACCTGAGTCACGGCTCGGAGCTGTGCCAGGCAGCACACCCTATTCCGGGGAAGTCTGTGGCAGAGGGTTATTGAGACTGATTCTGATTTCTTCAGCTTCTCTCTTAATTTTTTGTATGTGAGTAAGACTTTCCTTCTTCCTGTACTTATTTTTCCCCTTTAGTTAGACATTTTGGGCTGGAATATACCTCAGTGGTAGAGAGATGCCTAGCAAGCACGAGGCCCTGAATTGGACCCCCAGCTCCACAAAGAAATGAAACCGATGTTAATGTTATAGCAGAAAGCCCATCCCGTGCCTGCTGCTGCCCATGTTCTTCCACATCAGCATCGAGCCACCCACCTCGTGAAGAAGCAGGTGCTGCAACTAGAACACGGCCTGTCCTTTCTCCTTCCAGAGGCCATCGAAGTGCTTCTCAGTCAGCGGAAGGGCAGCTGTGCGAGGGGCTGTGTGCAGAGGCAGAGCCCAGCCTAGACGTGCGGGGGGTGGGGAGCTGGGGGCTGGTGTCTGCTCAAGATGCCCTGCCCAGAGTTAGCTGGAGGACACCACAAGATGAGAGGAGGTCAGCCAGAGGCTGGGCTGTGGCCTCTTGGTCATGAGGGCAGGTTACAGGGGGCTAAGAACTGCCCAGTCGTTCATTTCTGAGTCCTGGGAACAGACTCGCCCCGTGGAGAGGAAAGACTGCTCCAGTGTGCAGTGCCCGGCTCCACCTCCTCCTCAGGCTGAAGTGAAGGGCCGTGGCCAGGGGCCAGCTGGTCGAGCCTGCAGCTGAGGCCTGTTGAGCCAGCCCACTGCAGCTCCGTCCCCTTAGGCTGTACTGCCATGTGACTGCCAGCACGTGCACTTTGGGACAGGCTGACTTGTCCCTGGGACTATGTGGCAAGCACCCTTGTGGACCAGAAGCCACACCTTCCTGCCCATTTACCACCTGGCCACCATTGCTCACCAGGTGTGGTGCCAGGTAATGCCCAGACTCCAGTGTCCCCTGTGTGGTTGAAGGTTCATTACCCCCAAGAACATCTAATGGCCTTCTCAAGGCTGTCTGTCCAGATGCCACCCTCCACTCTATCCTGACCACCTGCTCTCCCCGGCTCTCGAGAGTGGCCCTGTGTTTCTCCCTTGCTGTCTGCTTTCCACTGATGGGACAGCAGTTTTCCTCTGACTCTCCCTTCCCTCCTATTAGACTTAGGCACTCACAAGGGCAGTCCCATGTCAGGCATGTTTGTCTCTGGGACCTCAGGGGCCAGAGCAGCATCCTTTATGTGGATAAGCACAGGATGCCTTCTTCTTCTGTTTCTTCCACCTTTAGTGAAGTGTCCATTCCTGCCCTTTTACTTTGGGCTCAGTATTAGAGGGACCCAGTGAAGGGTCCTGCCCGGGGCTCATGGAAGCACTGGGAGGTAGGTGGCCTTGGGTGCTGTCCATCTCTGATCTCCACATGGCGTCAGCAGGCGTGGGCTGCCTCCTGGGCATCTGGGGCTGCTTGGCCTTGGCAGGTGCATGGAAGAGAGAAGCAGGTGGGCAAATACCTGTCCCGGTGCACAGAGGGGCCTGGGCTCTCCCCAGCCTGTTATACTGCACTCATACCTCCTTGTACCCTCTGGTCTGCCGGCCCTCGCCTCTTGGCTCTGCTGTGTCCCTGGCACGAAGGACCCCCTTACCCTCTGCCCCACCCAGAGGCCTTTGTGATGACGTCCTGGGAGTGACTCTGAAACAGCTGAGGGAGGAGGATGCTACTGGTTTGCCTTGAGAGAGTGTCTTGAGGCTCCTGATGGGTAGAGCCAGTGAGGTCCAGGTGCCCAGGGTGCCCAGAGGAAGGACCCAGCAGGGGGTCCAGGGCACTCTGGAGCTCTCACCTGCAGCCCCTGCATCTTACCCGAGGGCAGCAACTGGCCTAGATCAAGTGAGAATATCAGTTCTCTGGCTCCTGTCCTGTGTCCATGCTGGTGGTGACTGTTGAGCGGGTGTGAGTGGCGCCCGAGCAGCTCTCCAGCCCCACGCTGCCTTCTGCTCCCAGTGCTGCCTCCACGTGTGTCTCCTCCCAGTGTCCTCTCTCTGGCTCTGTCCTCTGCAAGGCAGGTCTTGTCCTGCCGGGTGAGCCTGCTGTCTACTCCTCTGCAGGAGTGATGGGCACCCAGAGGCCAGTGCTTCCAGCCCTGCTCAGCCTCTGGGCTGGGCCAAGAAGACCAGGGCTCCTCCGGCGCAGCTGAAGACCTCTGTGTAGCCCCCGCCTCCTGCCCGTGCTCTCTCCCTCCCCAGAGAGCCGTTTCCCTGGCTTCTGCCTGATGCTTGGGGAAGGGAGGAGGGGCCCGACGACCTGCCCTTTCTGCGCTGTTTGGCCTCCTGCTTTTGGCCAGCCTCAGCCTCCCCTTGGGGTCCTGATACTGCCAGCCGCGGCCCTGAGCACGGAGCAGCTGAAGCCACAGAGCCCTTCTCTTCACCACTGGCTTTCGAGCCAGTGTGCTTCTTTCTGATGAGATGGTGTCCAGGCATTGTTCCATGTTTCCCAACTCCTCGTGCACCACGTTGTCACTGTCATGCGTCCCGTTGTGTGGCATGTGCTGGTGCTGGTGGGGTTGTGTCAGTGTGCGTGCTGGTGGGGTTGTGTCAGTGTGTGTGCTGGTGGGGTTGTGTCAGTGGTGGGGCTGGTGGTGTTGTGTCAGTGGTGGGGCTGGTGGTGTTGTGTCAGTGGTGGGGCTGGTGGGGTTGTGTCAGTGTGTGTGCTGGTGGGGTTGTGTCAGTGGTGGGGCTGGTGGTGTTGTGTCAGTGGTGGGGCTGGTGGGGTTGTGTCAGTGTGTGTGCTGGTGGGGTTGTGTCAGTGGTGGGGCTGGTGGGGTTGTGTCAGTGGTGGGGCTGGTGGGGTTGTGTCAGTGGTGTGTGCTGGTGGGGTTGTGTCAGTGGTGTGTGCTGGTGGTGTTGTGTCAGTGGTGTGTGCTGGTGGGGTTGTGTCAGTGGTGGGGCTGGTGGGGTTGTGTCAGTGGTGGGGCTGGTGGGGTTGTGTCAGTGGTGGGGCTGGTGGGGTTGTGTCAGTGGTGGGGCTGGTGGTGTTGTGTCAGTGGTGTGTGCTGGTGGGGTTGTGTCAGTGGTGGGGCTGGTGGGGTTGTGTCAGTGGTGGGGCTGGTGGTGTTGTGTCAGTGGTGTGTGCTGGTGGGGTTGTGTCAGTGGTGTGTGCTGGTGGGGTTGTGTCAGTGCTGGTGCTGGTGGGGTTGTGTCAGTGCTGGTGCTGGTGGGGTTGTGTCAGTGTGCGTGCTGGTGGGGTTGTGTCAGTGTGTGTGCTGGTGGGGTTGTGTCAGTGGTGGGGCTGGTGGGGTTGTGTCAGTGGTGGGGCTGGTGGGGTTGTGTCAGTGGTGGGGCTGGTGGGGTTGTGTCAGTGGTGGGGCTGGTGGTGTTGTGTCAGTGGTGTGTGCTGGTGGTGTTGTGTCAGTGTGCATGCTGGTGGGGTTGTGTCAGTGGTGTGTGCTGGTGGGGTTGTGTCAGTGGTGCGTGCTGGTGGGGTTGTGTCAGTGGTGGGGCTGGTGGGGTTGTGTCAGTGGTGTGTGCTGGTGGGGTTGTGTCAGTGGTGGGGCTGGTGGGGTTGTGTCAGTGGTGGGGCTGGTGGGGTTGTGTCAGTGGTGTGTGCTGGTGGTGTTGTGTCAGTGGTGGGGCTGGTGGTGTTGTGTCAGTGGTGGGGCTGGTGGTGTTGTGTCAGTGGTGTGTGCTGGTGGGGTTGTGTCAGTGGTGGGGCTGGTGGGGTTGTGTCAGTGGTGTGTGCTGGTGGGGTTGTGTCAGTGGTGTGGGCTGGTGGTGTTGTGTCAGTGGTGTGTGCTGGTGGGGTTGTGTCAGTGGTGGGGCTGGTGGAGTTGTGTCAGTGGTGTGTGCTGGTGGGGTTGTGTCAGTGGTGTGTGCTGGTGGGGTTGTGTCAGTGGTGGGGCTGGTGGTGTTGTGTCAGTGGTGTGTGCTGGTGGGGTTGTGTCAGTGGTGTGTGCTGGTGGGGTTGTGTCAGTGGTGTGTGCTGGTGGGGTTGTGTCAGTGGTGGGGCTGGTGGTGTTGTGTCAGTGGTGTGTGCTGGTGGTGTTGTGTCAGTGGTGTGTGCTGGTGGGGTTGTGTCAGTGGTGGGGCTGGTGGTGTTGTGTCAGTGTGCGTGCTGGTGGTGTTGTGTCAGTGGTGCGTGCTGGTGGTGTTGTGTCAGTGGTGTGTGCTGGTGGGGTTGTGTCAGTGGTGGGGCTGGTGGTGTTGTGTCAGTGGTGCGTGCTGGTGGGGTTGTGTCAGTGGTGGGGCTGGTGGGGTTGTGTCAGTGGTGGGGCTGGTGGTGTTGTGTCAGTGGTGGGGCTGGTGGTGTTGTGTCAGTGGTGTGTGCTGGTGGTGTTGTGTCAGTGTGTGTGCTGGTGGTGTTGTGTCAGTGGTGGGGCTGGTGGGGTTGTGTCAGTGTGCGTGCTGGTGGTGTTGTGTCAGTGGTGGGCTGGTGGTGTTGTGTCAGTGGTGGGGCTGGTGGTGTTGTGTCAGTGGTGCGTGCTGGTGGGGTTGTGTCAGTGGTGGGCTGGTGGTGTTGTGTCAGTGGTGTGTGCTGGTGGTGTTGTGTCAGTGTGTGTGCTGGTGGTGTTGTGTCAGTGGTGCGTGCTGGTGGTGTTGTGTCAGTGTGCGTGCTGGTGGGGTTGTGTCAGTGTGTGTGCCTGTGCACGTAACTGTTCCCTAGAGTCCTGCCCCAGCCCTGCCTGGCCATTAAAAGCTGTGTCTGCAGCTTCCACTGAGGGATTGTTCCTGTCATCCCAGGGCTTCAGACAAATCCCCCAGAGGTGGAGGCCGTGCTGGCCAGTGACCACGTCACTCAGGGGAAGCCCCGTGAGGGGCTGATGGAATGGAGTTTACCACTGGCTTCCACTCAGGACATCACTACCCACTTCTTCCCCGTCACCTACTGAGCCAGGCCAGGAGACTGCAGGGACCATGGCTCGTGGCTCTTCCTCCCTGGGGAGAAGCAGCGAGGCCCTGGGAAGGAGATCATTCCCTGGTTGTCCCCAGCATCCTGGTGCCCAGACCTCGTTCCTCCAGTTGACCGCATCCCTTGAGAGGGCCAGCAGTTCTGCCTTTATGTTGAAGTAGAGGGAAAGCAGCAATGTGCTTCCTCCTTTCAGGAAGCTGTGAGTTAATTCTGAACAGTCAGTTTGAGATGGAGTTTAAGTGTGGTTTTGGTGACAGAGTGAGTTCAGAGTGAGCGAGCTAGATGACCTCATCACAGGCACTGCTGGCTAGTGGGACCTTGTAACCCTGGACCCACGCCAAGAGATGGGCACTGACCCCTAGCCAGGGTGGAGCCCCAGACCTACCTGAAGTTCTGCCTGCTCTCCACACTGTGGGGACCAGCCTGTCCTGAACCATGGCACTGGGTTGTGGAACCAAGACCTGACTCCATAGGAAACAGTGTCCTCCCAGGGTGGTCACTCCCTGCCTCTAGGGCACTTGGTACTGTCAGAGTGAGAGGGTGTGGAATAGGGTCTCTTGGCTGGCTGAGGATGCTGTCTGCAACTTTGATAAGTCCGACTGTCTTCCTCTGCCTTGGGGTCCTCCAGGAACGCCTTTTGCTGCCTGTGGACTTGGTAAGTTCTTTGAAGGGTCTGTGGCCACTGATGGCAGTTGGCTTCTGTGTTGTAGAGGCAAGGCCTCGGCTGAGCGCTGGGCTCAGGCGTTGCCGTCTTCTGCTGCCGTACACTTGCAGGGCTGACAGCTTAAGGGTCCGGGGTGTCCGTTTCACCTTTTGTGGTAGGAAGCATTCTTGTGTCTCCAAGGACATGAGGCTATTTTCCTGTAGTATCCTCTGAAAGTTGTGACTTCCCTTTGCCTTAGTTGTGGAGATGTCACGGGTGTTTCCCTCTCCTGGCAGCGTGGACTGAATACTCTGTCTTTCCACGGTGATCTGCAAAGGACCCCCTCTACTTCAGGAGCGTCTTGATTTCTGTTGAATTTGTTTCTCAGCTGGTCCTGTGTGTGGGCGCTGTCCATCTAGTCAGGTCATTCGTCAGGCCATGTAGAACGTCCTTGAGCCATACTTGGGGACTCTCATCCACAGTCTGCCCGTGTGTTCTCCGTGTCAGGGACTCTCTTCTTGCCATGTGCAGAAGTGCTGTGGGTGTTCTCTGTTGCTCCTACAGCCTGGCCCTGGAGCATCTTGTTACTTCTGTCATCAGCCTTGGCAGCTTCACAGCACCCCACACCGTTGAGGTGAGACAAGAGTGTGGCCCGGGTGTGGTGGTCCGCCATCCCAGGGGCACACCAGCTGAAGCTCGGCTTCTTCGAGGTTCACACTAAAGCAGCATCTGCTGTGGCTTTGTAGAGATGCTTGCTCTGTTAAAGGGCTCCTCTTTTCTGACTCACAGCTCCTATGGGATGTCACTCACTCTTGGGACAAGGATGGTCCTGTGCAGTGCAGCGGGTTGTAGTTGTAAGTGCTTTGCGTGTCTCATCCTGGTCAGTGCCACTGGTTCTGGCCCGGCGTCCTCTGTGCACCACCCCTGGGTTAAGCCTGCTGGTGGTTTGAGAACTTGGTGGCTCTGCTCACGACAGAGCTGGTGTCCTCTTCTCATCACGTCTCCATATAGTCTGCTCCTTCTGGCTTCCGTCTGCGGGGTGCACCTGCAGGAAGATCCCACTTACCCTTCAAGGGCTGCTGAACCGTGTCTCTGGGGTCTGCAGCTTCACCGTGAAACCCTCTCTGCTTGGTCTCGTGTTTCTCCGTCTGGTTGTGCTTTCTGTGTCTACAGGTGCACTTCTTCCACCAGCTGCCATCCCCTGAGGTTGGCAGTGCCCCTGTAGTGCCTTGTCTGCTGGTCCTGGGTCCTTCACTGTGTGCATGGCACAAAGGAGGTTTGCAGGCAGGGGAGGTCGAGGCCAAGGGTGGGCAGTGGACTGTGGACTTGGTAAGTTTTTTGAAGGGTCTAAGGGTCTCTAAGCTGAGGGTCTGTGGGGGTGGAGGGTTGTCTGAGGCAGGCTGTTCTGTCTAGAGGTTTTACCTGTGCCCCTGAGGTGAGGTGGCATGTGGCTGGGTCCCCATGCCAAGGAGCTTTTCTGTCTTGGGGGGCGTCTGAAAGGGCAGGCTGGCCCTGGCCACACAGGTGCTTGCCGTCTGTCTTTCCCCCCCAGATCTGAGCTCCTTTGAGCTGGCCCCATGGCATTGCTGACGGAGGCAGCCCACCTCTGCAGCACCCACGTCTGTTTCAGGTCAAGGAGTTGAGCTTCAAGGTCACGTAGCACCTTGGATCGAGGTGGTAGGGGCAGCAACGGCTCCACTGGTCCTTCGTTTATTTTATGACCTGAAAGTGTGACCTCTCCTCATGTTTTCCAGTTGAGCTCCGCGGCTTCTGATTAGAGACAGCCTGGGGTTTTCCAGAGTCGGCTCGTCAGCAGTGTCTTTACCCCTCGTTCTTATGCGAATTGAAGGTGACTGATTAGAAGGGTTGGGGAGAACCCTCCCTGTCAGTCTGCCTCACGTTCTCTGTGCCAGGAGGGTGCCTGCCCACTGGGGAGGTTGAGTCTGTCCCTACTGCTCACTGGGCTTTCCCTCAGGGCAGCTGAAGGCCTTGCTACTGGAGAGCCAGCTGTCCACCTTGGCACTCCCCGTGCTTACCCAGACCCAGTGGGCTCTGGGTCCCGCGAGGTGGCTGGGTCTGGGGTGGAGGCACAGCTCCTGCTCAGGTGGTGTGCGAGAGCCTGTCTCTCCTTGGCCCTGTCAGTGCGCTGGGCCTTCAGTAAGCTCTCCAGCTGCACGTGGTAGTGCCCTTCGTGGACTTATCCCGGGCAGCCTGACTGCCAGGCCTTCTCTTGCCATCTTGATCATTGGGGTGCTGTGCAGCTCTTCCTGGGGCACTTTCAAGGTAACAGGTGTCAAGAGAATGTGAGGCTGGGCGGGGGGTGGGGTGCACAGCTCCACCAGCCCAACTCTCTCCTGCCTTCCCTTGCTAGGTGCCCCCAGGACCGATGAGCCCTGTACCCTGGCATGTCCTGCTTCTGTGATGGGGCTCCAAGTACACCTGCTCCTTCTCACACACCTGTGCCACCCCAGGAGGAGGAGCAACTGTCACCACCCTGTGCAGCATAGGCCAGCTGCCTTCTCTGAGAGCACTGGCTAGATCTGAACTCAGGCCTGGCCCCAGAGCCCAGGGCCCTGCCTGCAGGTCCTGTCATGGGATGCAGATTGGCTCCTGAGCTCTCTTTGGCTATACTTGGAAGCATCACATGGACTGGAGACTGCAGACCTTGCACCTAGTCATGTCCTGCCCACCCTGGCTGCCCATGCCAGCTGCAGGGCGTTGGGTGTGGAGAGAGCATGGCGGCCTCCTGGCAGCAGCCCCATTCTGCGTGGGCCCCAGGGGATGCCTGTAGGAGGGCATGAAGCCACGGAGAGGCCTGTCTTCCTGGGAGTTGGTCTGCTCCGGGCAGCTGCCTTGGCTCAGAGCTGTTCACCAGACACAAGTACCATGTAGGCCTTTCCTTGCCAGGAAGGACGGGTGGAGGTGAGAGCCGCGTGGGTGGGACTGCAGTTGGAGTAAGACCCTCACCTGGACTAATCGCAGCCCTTTTCTCTGGGCAGAGGAGTCTGGTTGGTCTCTGTGCTCCACGGAAGTGGCAGTGTTTCCCTGTCCTCATCCCTTCCTGGTCTGGGTGAGTGGTGGACCAAGCCTGGCTCTGCCTTTGGTACTGTCCCAGCCTGAACAGATATTCAGTCAGGGCGGGGGCTGCTCCAGCTGAGGAGCTCTTCAGGAAAGAGCGTCATTGGCCTGCAGGCTCTCCAGCAGTGGTATTGGACAGGGCAGGCATAGCCTTTGGTCCAGAACAAAGCTCAATCTGAGCTGCTGGGAGCACCAGGAGCCAGGCAAGCCACTGGTGGGGGCTTAGCTCTGGGTTTACACCAAGTGTCCCTGTTTGCCCCCAGAGAAGCACATGATGGTTTAGAATGTCAGCCCTGGAGCAGGGGGGTGCATATCTCAGGCTTTGGGGTGCCCAGATTCGTGTAGTACAGTGGGGGCCCACAGAGGATGTGACTTGTGAGCCCTGGAATCCCTTAGGAACCTCCTGATCTGGCTGGCTGTCAAGGAGGGGATGCTAGGTCCCTTTCTGGGTTTGCTGTTTGGCCACGGGGCCTGGGCAAGGTGCTTTGCTCCCTGTACGGTGTCCCCCGCTGTGAAACGGGCACACGTGTGTCTGAATCCCCTGTGGGGACCTTGCCTGTGCTGCATACAACAGTGTGAGCTGAAGACCTCTCTGGGCACAGGTGGTGAGCCAGGAGGCTGGAGGGAGGGGCTGCCTTTCCTGGCACAGGTGCTCTGTCCTAGGCCTCTCCTAGATTCTGGAGGCAGAAGGCAGAAGCAGGGGGCCGTGCCTGGGTGTGTGCTCACCTTTGGCTTCCCTACTCTGCACTGGAGACCCAGCTCCAAAGTCAGGATCAGCATGGGCAGGCGCCCTCACTCCTGGCCATGGACACTCCCGTGAACACCTTCCTGCATCTTGTTTGTATTAATTTTTTACTTTTGATTTCACTTGAAACAAAACAATAAAATCAAAGCAGCCTTTTCCTGTAGTATTTTTTTTTTTTCCAAGTGTGTTTTCTATTTTAGTTTGTTGTTGACATAAGCTGTTTCTTGGGTATTGCTTATATCCATTTATATGAGGCAAAGTGAGGTGACATATTACGAAATTCACCTGTTTGAAGCTACAATAGGAGCACTTTTGTTTTTTGCATTCCTACAGAATATTTTAAGTCTTTAGGTTGGAAAGTATTCCTGACTTTTCTGTGTCATCCGCGCGCGCGCTCACACACAAACACACACACACACACATACACACACACACACACACACGAGGTTAAATAGGATAATTGTAATTCAGTTAAGAACTCCTTTGGGGAAGATAATATTGCATATAAGTTAGAATTTGAATGGAGTTGGATATGCTTGTTCAGTCCTTTTGAGTGATAGTTTTAATAAGCCACGTCCTGGGAAGTTCCAAGGCAAGATGGCAGACTGAGCACATGCATCTCATTTCACTCATTCTGGAAATTCATCAAAACTCCAGTACAATGTCCATGTCCTGAGTTCCAGCCCAGTCACTAGGCTCACCCAACACCCGGGTTCTGGTCTCCAAATACTCTTTCTCCCTGGAGAGAAATGTATAAGAGTTTCCAGGACATCTTGTCACAGAAGAGTCTGGGGTCTGCTTTCCGAGACCCTTAGCAGGTGTTAGAAGGACCAGGAGCCAACCCAGGGGCTCCCTCTGACCAAGGACAGGACCATGTGAGCATTGTAAGAACCATGGTTACTGCCCCTCTAGGCGCTGAGGGCATGTGAGCCGGGGCAACAGCAGATGACAGAAATGAGCTCCCAGGAGCCATCGTCCTCCAGATGTGGCCATCCAATTTGTCAGTTAAAAATAGAGCAGATGGGCTGGGGTTGTGGCTCAGTGGTAGAGCACTTGCCTGGCATGTGGGAAGCAGGGGTTCGATTCTCAGCACCACATACATATAAATAGAGATCCATTGACAAAAATAAATTAAAAAAATAGAGCAGAAGTCCTGCAAAACTCTAGGAGGCGAGGATGCACATTTGAGGAGATATGTGCGAGTCAGCGTGAGACAGAGGGAAGGGAGCCAGCACGGGACACAGGCTGCAGGCTGCTCTAGGAGACCTGAACTGGGTTGGAAGTCCAGGAGGCAGAGTAGAGCAGGGGTGGCGTCCCTGAACCAGTACCCCAGGGAGTCAGCGCAGCAGGGTGGTGTGTCCTGAGCAGGGCTGCAGCCGCCCATGGGAGGGACCTGTGAGGCTTCCCCACAGGCAGCACTCAGGAGTTCCAGGACAGGAGACAAGGAGGTCAGGGTGGCTTCCCGTTTTCAGTGACAGCACTGGGAGCAGGAAGACTCGGAGCTTCGCCTTTGCAGTTCCCGAGGAGGATGGTCTTCAAGCTGGAGTACTGTGAGGCTAGAACAGTGGTGCCCGCGGGCAGCCTGAGCGTGTCTCAGACATGGACAGGAGTCATGGATCTCCTTTCCCAAGATCCAGTCGGGCCTGAGTTCCTGAAGAGGGAGAGCACAAGCTGGGGTCCAGGAGCAGCTGGAAGGAGACGGGAGAGTCCGGCTCCCAGGGGAGGAGGAAGCAGACCAAGGGTAGTGGTTGTGCAGGGGACAGGGCGGACTGGCTAGGCGGGAGCAGTTCAGCCTCCAATGCAGTGTGACCAGGGCCAGCTTGCTGCTGCTGACTTCACCCCAGGACACAGTGGCCAGGAAAGCCTGCTTGGACCTTCCTGTGCACCTGGCCTGCCTTGACCCCACTGTCCCAGTCTCACCCTGCCCTGCTGTGCTGCTCAGCCACCTGAGGACACTCACTCCTCCCCAGGGCCTTCTGCCTGGATGCTCCCGAGTGCCACAGGTGGCCACGGCGTGGCACAGCTTGCTCCCAGACCATGTCCTTGGGCATTCTGTCTGTTCCACAGATGCTAGAGCCAGGGTGGCCTTGGCTTCCTGGGACCACTCATGACGCCATCCCAGAGCGGATGGCAGGCTCTGACTTGAGTCTCTCCCACCCTGGGAGCATGGTGGCCTGTCCTCGCCCCACGTCTGCTCGAAGCCCGCAGTCCTCCCCCACCAAGAGTGTGCTTGGAGAGCTGTAGGCGCAGGGGTGGCAACCTGGAGAGGAGCCAGAGGAAGCCCCCGAGAGCCAGCGCCCTTCCCAGGGTGGGGGGGCGGCAGACCCCAGCTCCGTCCAACGACGAGTCCTCTGGAGCAATGTTTGGTTACTTCCTCATGGGCTCGCCGGGCGGGCTAAGGCTCGTTCTGCAGGGCCAGCACCCCGCCCCAGCCGCCCCGCAGGAGGAGAGCGTGCTTACGTGGCTGAAAGCTGGGCTTCCCCTCGCTGTGACCCCGACTCTGGAGTGCTCTCTGGAGAACACAGCGGCTTTCACTGTCTGTGTGACGCCATGCAGTGTGTCCAGAGAAGAGGAGCCGACTCGTGTCACGGAAAATTAGCGTCCTTCTTTGTGACGGTGCCTTTGGGAAGGAAAGGCAGACTGACAGGCCTTCCTGTTGTGCCAGGGGCTCCCTCCAGGCTGACTGCGTGTCTCCTGGGGCTCTGAATGCCGGCTTTGTGCCCTCCCGACGTCAGGAGCCTCTGGTGCTGCGTGCTCCTCGAGGCGGGCGTGGGGAGCGCTTTGTGTCACCGTGGAATATTCATGAGAATACAGGCTTTTCTGTGTGGATGCCGAGGCTGCGGGAGAAGCTCTCATTGTCTGCTCAGGGCACTCTGGGGCAGAGGACCAGCAGTCCTCTTTGGTGAACTCTAGGCATTTCCAGGGTTTTTGATACAGAAATAGCACGAGTCACGTTTGACGTAGCCCCAGTGCCATGCAAATGGGTGGGGATTGTGGTTCCCGGCTCTGCAGCTGGCTCCCCGGCAAGGCCTGGCACAGCTTGACCGCAGCCCCACCACCTGGCCTCCTGATGCTGGCACTGGGAGGGGAGGCGGGGTTGCCCAGCAGCCTGTGGGTGGGTCTCCTTGTCTGCAAGGTTTGAGTCCTTGTTTTTGTGTCCATCTGTCGAGGCAGCTTTGTTTGTGGACGCGAGGCAGCAGCAGTGGTGGGCTAGGGGACGGGGTGCTGACGAATGTCACCTGACTTCTCTGCTCCACTTCTAACTGGCATGGCTGAGGCTGGTGTTCTGGGTGGTACCTCAAGACAGTGAACCAAGGCTAAGTGCCGTCCCGTTGCAACATGTGGTGAAAAAGAAGGAGCCACCAAGAGGCTGCTCCGAGCCCCCTGGGCCCTCTGCAGGCGAAGCTGCTCCCAGTTGGGGCTTTCAGAAGCAACCTGGTCCGACTCCCCGGGCAGAGCAGGGCTGTCTGCAGCCTCCTGCAGCCCAGTGGCTCTCAGCTGGGACCTGCACTCACTCTCTGGTGTCGGACCAGCATGTGCCATGGCAGTGCCCCACCACTGGTTCGCTCTCCGTGTCTGGCGCATGCCAGCCACTTGCTGCTGGTGTGGGACAGGCCTGTGCTGGCTACCCTCCTCCTGAGCTGTGAGGCCCTGGGTAGAGTTGGGACCTGGGAACGGATGGCGTCTGCACGGAGGTTCAGACAAGTGCGTGGGGGCCGGAGACAACGGCCAGTCTGTGCAGGGCGAGCTCCGGCTGTGTCCTCAGCCGTGTGTGCCTGTGTGCCCCTGGCTCTGCTGACAGCTGTGTAGTCCAGTTTGGGCATTCGTTTCAAGATGAAATTTAAATCAATTTGGGGGCTCTTATAAGTTTCCAAGAAAATAGCTTCAAAAACCACTTGAATCAATGCCTTAGGAACTAGAGCATTAATAGGTTGAGTGCATTGGATAAAAAAAGATAAAGAAAAAAGGAAACCCCACAATAAAGCCTCCCCTCGCTGTTCTCACCTCCTGCTCCTCCCCCCCACACCCCGTGGGGACGGCCCTCACAGCACTCCTTCCTTTCCTAGCCCTTACTAGTGGTCAGCCTGTGCACACTCAGCCGAGAAGGGCGCATGGCCAGCGTCACCTGGGTGGGGAGGGACCCTCGGGTGCCCCACCAGGCCTCTGCCCCTGAGGAGGGGGCTTCCGTGGCGTCCACATCATGGCCAGGTTAATGCTGCTCCCATGAGGGACTTTGGACGGGAGTCGTGGTCCCGTATAGAGATTTGTTTCCAGCTGCAGAATGTGAGGAAGGTTCTAGTAAGGGAGCATTGCCAGCTGGTGTGTGGCAGGTGACATGGCGCCCTGAACAGCCTGTCCTGCCCACCGCCTGCAGCTGCCTCTCCCTCCCGCCCTCCCTCGGCCCCAGGGCAGCAGCGATGCTCTGGCCCTCGCAGGGGAAGGTGCTCCCTGAGCTGGGCATTAAGACCCTCTGTGACGTGGGGCCCCTGGACTCTTGCTGAGCCTCCCTTCGGTCTCTGTGAGGTGCAGCCTCACAGAGGCTTGTGTGGACACCTGCCCAGAGGTTCCGTCAGCCCTGCTCAGCCCTGCCTCTCCCAGATGCATCTGGCACTGACCCAGGACCCAAGGGCTTGGCCAGCGGTGTTTCTGAGGTCGGAAGAGGGACGCCTTTCAGGTGGTTTTTATGTCAGTCTCCACAGAGACTAGCTGGTGGGCTTTTCTGATGGTGCCCTCCCTGTCCGTGAAAGAAAGAGGGACGACGTGCTAGAGAGAGCAGTGGGTAAGTGGGTAAGTCTTCTGGTGTCCAGCACCCTGGGACAGCCTTGCTACCTTTGAGGTATTGGGTCTCACTGGCACATCTGTAAGCAGGGGTCACATGGCCATCTTCCCTCACGTAGCCCAGTGAGGTCCGCAGGACATGGTGTAGTGTCCAGCAGGTGAAGCAGAGTGGTTGTGGACTAATGCTGAGTGTTGGTTTTTATTAAAGCTGAAGAATCAGCTGGGCACGATGGCGCCCGCGTGTAATCTCAGCGGCTCCCGAGGCTGAGACAGCAGGACGCGAGTTCAAAGTCAGCCTCAGCAACAGTAAGGCCCTAAGCAACTCACTGAGACCCTGTCTCTAGATAAAATATAAAATAGGGCTGGGGATGTGGCTTAGTGGTTGAGTGCCCCTGAGTTCAATCCCCAGTTCAACCCCCTCAAAAAACAAACAAACAAACAAAAAAAAAAAACTGAAGAATCACTGCTGGCCAGGCAGGACGCCAGGCCCCTCTGCAACCAGAGTGCAGCGTGTTAAGTGGAATGGCAGCAGACTCAGCCTGTCGGTGCATGTGTGTCCCACTCAGGAACAATCTGTCCGTCCCCAGAGGGCAGAGGGCTGCAGTGGCCCCGTGCGTTGACCCAGTGAGTAGAACCCGTTCTGAGCCATCGGTGGGTTCAGAGAAGGGTGGTTGATGGGATGCCCGGTGGCTGGCTCGCCATGCTCGAGGGCAGGAGTTGAGGCCGGCAGCATCGGGAGGGGGCCACACCTGCCCCGCTGAGCTCCTTTTGGGCTCTCCCTGCCTGCCGAGGTATTTCACTAAGGCAAGCGCGGGAGAACACTGGTGTTTGTGACCGGCACTGTGTACGCGGGCTTTACGTCACGCTCTACCTCATGGTAGAGAGGACCTCGGGGACGGGAAGGAAAGGAGCGCAGCCTCATCCCCACGCGTGGGCGAAACTGGAGCGGGCACTGCTGCTGGTCCTGCCCCTCGGACACACCCGAGCCAAGAGCCTGGTGAGACAAGGCCTGTCACCCAGCTCAGACAGGTGCACACTTCACAGGCCACGCTGCCTGTGCACGTGCTGAGGCCTCTAGTCACCTGCAGCTTGCTGTTTAGGGCGAGTCACCTAGTGGACCTCTGTGACCCTGGGGCAGTGGGCCAGGGCAGGAGCCCGAGTGCTTCTGCACCTTGAGGGGAGGACACTGATGCCCACCAAGGAAGCCCATGGCCTGCTTCAGTAGCACACCTCCCTCCCTCCTAGGTCCATCCTGGACTCTGCCCAGGAGGCCCATTATTCGTGAGGACACCAGGTGACTCTGGGCAGCACCTGGGTCAGCATCAGTGCTCCGTCCTGTGCCTAGGCAGCTCCACAGCAGCCTTCCACCGTGCTTCAGCAGAGGCAGGCCGAGGGCCAGTACAGGGTCCAGCAGTGTGAGGCCTGCATCTGGCCAGGGACCTGCTGCCTAGGCAGTGACCCCAGAAATCCTCTGGACTGAGGTACAACAGACACTTACAGCCTGGCCTACCTGGATGGGGAGGTCCATGACTGTGGAGTAGATTTCTGCTAGGAACTAGGCCATGGCCAGGGTCAGTGTGAGGCGGTGGCATCTGGGGCTGGAAGGTCCTGTAGGCTATCAGGTTATGACCTGCTGACAGGGCTGCACCAGTCTAGGTCAAGAGAGAGAGGTGCTGACCTGAGGGACAAGCAGCCAACCCTCTCTGGGCCTTTGAGCTGCTGTGAGCCTGAGCCCTCCCCGGGGAGCTCCTGGTCCCTCCTCTGGCCCTGTGGTCCATATTTTGGGCTGATGGAGAGAGGTGACCAGGGTAGGGAGCCATGCAGGGGATGCCTGCAGGCCTCACCCAGGCCCAGCAGTTGTCTCAGCGCAGCCCATTGGCATCCTGGGCCCACACCTGGGGATGCTGGCGCATGGTGAGCCCCCGGCTGCTCACTGCTGCTCCTGGCACGACCATGTGCCGGGCTGCGCAGGGGGTCCGTGTGCGATGCGTCCCTGGGTTCTGCACCATTTTTCTCACTGTAAGATGGGCCACTTGGAGCCTGAGACGGACTCAGCACTGGCCTCTGGTCAGTCACGCCGCAGCTCTTCCGAGCGTTGATGGGGGTGGTGGGGTGCGGAAGCCAGCTGATGTGCCTGTGCTGCCAGCCAGGGGCACCCTGCGCTGGCTGTGGTTGGGTAAACATGTTTTCAAAAGGGCACTCATGTCGCCATGGAAACTGGCTCCCGCAGCATCTATCTGGACCACTTCTGTGGCACACGCTGTTCTTGGGGCTCACACACAACCCTGCAGTGGCTTCTTGGGAAGAGGAGGAAGGGGCGGAGGGGAGAGCGGGCAGTTTGCCCATGCTTGCGCAGGCACGCGGCTTGCTCTTTGGCTGACCAGAGCCTTTTCCTGTGTTTTCCCCTTTATTCATTTCAGACACGACACCTGGCAGGCCACTAGGCCTGGGATGGGGTCCTCTGGGAGCAGGGCCTCTGTGGTGTGGGTGGGGCAGAGGGAAGGGCTGGTATGAGCACACCTCCTGCTCTGAACTTCTGACCTCTGTGACCTTCGAGTTAGAGGGCTGGAGCCTCAGAGGCCCGGAGTCTGTGTCCTGAGCCTGTTGACCCAGGGGCTAAGGTGGGACTTCGGGACTTCCAGAGTCCTTCAGCCCCCGGGAGCCCCATGGCTGTGTCCAGCGGGATTGTGTAGGGAGGGAGGGCACCCTGGGGCCAGCTCTGCACCACAGTGACGCGCTGTCTGTGCTGTGCTCTCTCTGCAGTGGAAGTGGCCTCGGCACTGCCTCTGCAAGTGGCCCCCACTGCAGTGCCCATGGACCTGCGCCTGGATCACCAGTTTCCCCTGCCTGTGGCGGAGCCGGCACTGCGGGAGCAGCAGCTGCAGCAGGAGCTCCTGGCGCTGAAGCAGAAGCAGCAGATCCAGCGGCAGATCCTCATTGCCGAGTTCCAGCGGCAGCACGAACAGCTCTCCCGGCAGCACGAGGCCCAGCTGCACGAGCACATGAAGGTGAGCAGCTGCGGCTCCTGGCCTCCTGCCCCGAGGAGCCAAGACCTTGGGCTAGGTGGCACCTGCCCTCCTGCCCCTGAGGAGGGCAGACACCCAGGGACCAGGTGGCCCTCTGGTGACACCAGCTCTCCTCTGCCCCTGAGGGTCTGTCTCACTTTGTGGGGTGCTAAGACCCATGGACCAGGTGGGCTTTAATGAGGCCTGCGTGTCCGGGTGTCATGTAGGATGTGGGGTGCTGAGATGAATGGCGTCTCAGGGCCACAGTGTGGAGCATCCTTCTAGAAACACACCTGTGCCCAGGAACATTGCCCAGCCACAAGCGCAGCACCAGGTAGCACAGTTCCCTCTGGAACCGTCCCAGCCCCTTGCCGTCTGTCCGGAACCTCTCTCTCTTACCTAGTTCTCTACATGTTCATAACTGCAAGGAGTTGAGTCTGTTTTAATTTGAAAAGAGTAAGAAGAAAGTGCTAATAAAGACCTCCGTTGGCCCTTACTCTTCCTGGCTACGTGAGGGTCTGATGAAGGGGGAGTGCCTTCTCTCTGTGCAGTCAGCTCGCCGGGAGGCTGGCCGGCCTGATGTCTGTGGCCACGATGTGCTGGCTGCCTGAGCGCCGCGCGGAGCGCCGTGGCAGCCGAATGCACAGTTGATGCTGAACTTACATAGGTCACGTTAATGTTTCTAGGAGCCACGTTAAAGAGCGCCCAGAGCCCGCCCAGCCAGGTTGCGTAAGTTATCCTTGCTGTGTGACAAAGCCACCATGCTCCTGAGCGGCTCTGGCAGGAACCACACATTGCCTCTGCTTCTGGGGTGAGGAGTCCAGGAGCAGCCAGCTGGTGGTCCTCACTGAGGGCCTCAGGAGGTTGCAGTCCGTGTCAGTCAGTCTCATCCAAAATGCTGTGGGGACCATAGTGTGAGGGTGTGTCTCAACCTCCTCTTGCCACTGTGGGCAGGAGCCTCAGGTTCTCGCTGTGGCTGCTCCCAGCATGCAGCAGCCTTCCCAGAGACAGATGGCCATTAGAGAGCCCTTGTTGGAGATCCTGGTCTGGGGAGTGGTGCCTCAGCCCTGTGCACGTTCCTCCCATTCCAGTGCCTCTTGTGCACTGTGGGTGGGTCCTGGACCAGGGCTTGTCTGCGGGCCTCCTGGCAGGTTGCTGGGAAGCTGCCATTGCTGCTCTCTCCAGTAGTACACCCCAGAGCCGGGATTGCCCTGGAGAAGGGCTCCGTGGCAGCTCCAAGGCTCCTTCCAGGGGTGTAGGTGCTTTAGAGGTGTCCTGGGAGCTTTGTCCTTGGCCCGTCCAGCCTTAGGAGACGGGTCGGGGGAGCTCCCTTCTGGGCCTGAGCTGCCCAGGGCCTTGTGGTCATCTTCTGCTGTGGTCAGCAGGCTTTGTAGCAGTAGCTGCTGCTGCTTCTTGCTCCTGGGTCTGGGGCAGGTGGTTGAGGGCTCCACAGGCCAGGCCCTGAGCTCTCCTGATACTCCTCCTGTCTGGCAGGCCTGGGCCTGCTGGTCTCTGGGCCATGGACAGAGCAGACTCACTGCCCACTAGGAATCTGACCATGGGTGTTGTGCTCAGCTCTGGACTACGGGACTGGGAGAGAGTCTCTGAGACTGGCCTTGGGCAGTAATGTGTACCAGTTGGATGGCACATTCAGTGGAAGTCATTCCAGGAAGGGCCTGCAGCTCTCGTGGTGGCCTGGACATGCTGGCCTTTGGTAACTAACTGGGAGCAGCCTCACCAGTAAATAAAAAAAAAAATTGTACGTGTCAAGCTGCTTTTCTGTGACCCCCTAAAAGCAAAAGGTTAAAATGCAGCCTCCCCTCAGGCCTCCCTGCACACGGCCAGCCCCACACAGACCCCAGCCTGACTCTGCAGAAGGATCCTGGCCTGGAGCCACCACACACCCACTGCAGTCTCCTAGAAATGGGAAGGTAGGGTACCCGCTAGGGCACAGGCCATTGTGTCCCTGCCCTGCCACCGATAGGCCGGCTGCTGCCTCGCAGCTCTGGGCCACTCTGTCAGTCCAGTCGTTGCTTCTGGACGTGAGGGCACTTGTGGCACTGGCTTCCTTGCAGATGCTTGCTGAAGTGGGCTTTCCCTGCAATGCTCCTGTCCTCAGCCCTGTGACGTGGGGCCCCTGCCAGCGCACAGGAGGGAAGATGGCAGGGCCCGCGGGGAAGACGCTCCACACGGTGTTCTTCCTGAGTCGGTTGCATTGGCAGCTTTTATAAGGCAGTAAAAGAGAAACTCAGAAATAAGACAAAGCCTCCATGTGAGAGGGTCATCGGGGCAGTCCCAGGAAGCAGGACACAGGAGGAAGACCCTAGGTCGAGGTTGCTCGAGCTAGGTCCCACCTCCCTCGCCTCCTGCCCGCGGTTTGCCTGGCTGCTCTGGAACTGGAAGTGGGCTCTTCTCCGGCCTCCCTCAGCACCTGGGGTTTAGGCTGGGCTGTGCTCCTCATGCCACCACACTCCTGGGAGAGCCCCCGATCTGCAGTGCGGGCCCTCTGAGAGGTGCTGGGGGCTCCAGAAACCCGACGGCACAGAAAGAAGCTCAGAGCTGTTTTTCTCTTTGCATTTTGATCATTTATTTTATTTTTTCATTAAAATGGAGATCATAAAAGCCTTTAAGGTGCAGTCGCATCATTGCACGAACACTCCTTTGTTTTGATGGTTTAAACTTGTTCCATTCCTCAATACTGCTAGCGACTGGCGCGGAGTTCGCCAGACAGGTTTCTTGAACACAGTCTAATTAGTGTCATGAAATCATCAGTGAATTTGAACAGAGTTTCATAATTGGAATGGGAGTAGTTGCCGGATGTAACTTTCCTTGTTAGTTTGGGTAGATACGGTCTGCACGAGGTCGTGATGCTCAGGTCACCTCCCCACCCCACCCTGTCCTGTGCGCATAGGCGTCCACTGCCATCTCTCGGCTCTTCACGTATTTCACCTACCCTTTTTGGCTGAGGAACTCGGTGCTTGCATCACTGTGACAGTGTGCCTGTGTCACAGCTGAGCCCACAGCACAGCACGGTGACTCGTCTTCTCACACAGCTCTGGGTTTTCCTGGAGGTGATGATTTCCCACTTTCCCATTTACTGACCTTCCTGTGGCCTGAGGCGAAGCCAGTCCCACAGCCTCAGAGACCTGTGTGCAGTCTGGAGGGAGTGACAAGGAGCCTGGGTATGCTCTAGAAAGGAGCACTGAGCTGGGAGCAGTGAGTCACAATGCTGTGGGTCCACAGGTGTCCTGCAGAGCGGGAACGGGGCAGGCTTTGCAAGCCTGAGAGGGGCCCCTGAGCTGCTGAAGCCCAGGCCGCCGGGCACAGCGGCTGCTGCAGGCCCCAGCCAGGCTCAGCCAGGTGTGCTTGTGCCAGTGGTGGTGGCTGCTTCTCCCAGAGCCCGGACCACGCACCTGGCTCATTGCCCTCTCGGCTCGGTCCTTCGCGTTTTCTGCATTCCTGTGCCTGGCTCGTGGGGTTGCCGCCGCTCAGAGGCGCCGTGGGGCTGCGGTTTTCTGTCTCCTGTGGCAATGCTGGCCTTCTTGTCATTCCTGCAGCGGTCTCTTAGGACTAAAGGGCAGCAGTGCAGGTGCACTGTGTGCGGTCACTTGATTGTCAGTGCTGCTGCAAAGTCATCTGCTCCTCCTCTCCTCGTTCTTAACACAAGAACTGCCACCGCTGTCCCGGGCTCATCGAGCCTGTCTGCAGCCCTCCCTGTCCTGGCCAGCACACACGTCAGCTAGAACCCCACACGGGGCCTGTGTCCGCCAGGCCTGCTCTCCCCTCACTGCCCCTGCCTCCTCCCAGGCGAACCTCAGGACCATTGCCCTTGCCGTCTCCACGTCACTGTGGAAATGTGTGGAGATCGCGGCTCCTAAGAACTTTCTAGCATGGATCTCCACTCTAGGGATATGGTGCACCAACTGAGTTGAGAGTGCTTCTGTTCTTGGGAAAGGCCTTTCTATTTTCTCATATAATGCTCATGGCTTTTATGTTTTTATTTTTAGGTACTTTATATATATATATATATTTTTTTTTTTTTTTTTTTTTGCTAAAAATGAAACTATTTCTTTGGTTTTCCCCGCTCATTACTACAGCGTATAGGCAAGCCCCAGAGTTCATTATCTACATATTAACTACCAATGCATACAATTTCTTGCAGGTCCTAATAGTTTTTAATTAGTTATTTGATTATTGTATGGTTTTAAGTAAACTGTCATCTGCAAATAATAATTGTCTCCTTTTGATTTAGCTGTATTAACTACAATTTGCATAACCATGTCAGGATCGGAGTTAACTGTGACAACCTCCCTGTCCCCCGTGTGAACAGCACCATAAATGGAAGCCTGAGGAGTGTGAGCCCAACTCTGTGCCTCTACGGGGCACCCCTGTGCCAGCAGGGCAGGAGGGCGCATCAGCCTCCAGCTCCTCCCTGGTCAACAGCATCGGGGTCTCCTCCTGTGGCTTGAGACCATCCTTAGGTCTAGGTTTGTCAGAGCAGTTGTTCCTCATGTGGGCCTGGTGGCCCCTGGGGGGGCGGGGGGGGGGCTCGGGTGCCCGAGGCACTGGGCCATGCCGCCCTACCTAGAACGAGGCTTGGTGTCTAGCCTGTGGGACCCCCATGTGGCTCTGCCTTGTGCCCTCTTCATGGGGGTGTGGAGAGGAGTGTCCGGGCCACACAGCTGCGTGGCGCAGCCTGGGTATGCGTGAACCCAGCACATGCGTGGAGCACCTGAACAGCAGGCAGCCGAGTGAGGAAGATCCAGGCCTGCACAGCTCTGCAGGCGCGTAACGTGCCGTGTGCTAGGCAGTGCCACCGAGGGGAGAAGATGCAGTGGGATCTGTCTAGTCCTCGGGGTTGGCCATGGGCAGGACAGTGACCAGCAAGCAGGACGGCTCTCATTGAGTCAGTCTTCCCTGCAGTGAGAACAGGGAAGCCTGGCTCAGATTATGCAGTGTTCATCCTGCAGTTAGCCAGAGTGGCCGCTGGGTCAGACTCACCACCTCTCCTGGAATAGTGGGTCCACAAGGTACTAAGCACAGTGGGAGTCCCCATTAGACAGACAGAGGACATGCTGGCTTCTGGAACCTCCTTCCAGCACAGTGAGGTCCTCTTTCTCTTCTGAGTGGTCACATTTCCAGGGCCCATTTTCTCCTTGTGGCTGCCTATGGCTCTGTGCCTCTGGAAGTTTCTCTCTTGCATTTCTGCCCTAGTGCCTCCAGGGAGGGCCTGGGGGACACCAGCATCTCCTGCACACAGGGAGAGACAAAGCCCTGTTCCTGTGGCTGGCGCCCCCCACTGGTGGGTCACGGCAGGGCAGGCCCAGCAGCAAGTACCTCCACACGGGTGTCCTGTGGCCCTTGCACTCTCCTGCCTTTGGCTCTGGTCAGCGGCTCTCCTCTGCTGTCCTTCCACTTGCAGTGACATGCTCAGCTGAGCAGTGGCTTTGTCAGGTATTGTTACTGGAATCAGACGTCTGGGCTGTCCACTGCTTGAGTGCGTTTAAGAGAGGGTGTTGGTAGGAAGGTGTCGGTTACTCAAGGCTGGCCCTGAATAACAAGGAGCTGCTCTCCACAGCTCTCTGTGGGCCTGGTGGCACACGCCTGTCATCCCATTGATCAGAAGGTTAAAGCAGGAGGATCACAAGTTCTAGGCCAGCCCCAACTACTTAGCAAGACCTTGTTTCAAAATACAAAAGACTGAGGTGTGGCTCAGCGGTAGAGTACCCCTGGGTTCAGTCCCCAGTACCAAACAAATCAAGTGCTATTTTCCTGGGTTCAGGGGTGGGAAGGCATTTGCAAGGAGGGGAGGGGGCAGGTAACCACAAGCTGGCTCGGGTCTCCAAACATTAATCTGCGCTGGTCACCAGGAAGAGTATCACCAAGGTCCTCGGCTCAGGGAATCTAAGGAAGGATTTAGCAGCACCATCTATGTGGGGCTTCTCTTGAGCCAAAGGATGAGGGGGGATGGAAGGGCAAAGAGAATGGGGAGCCAGGGATGATTTCAGGGGTGACCCTGCTAAGTTGTGTGTAGACATTCAGTGCATGGAGGCTTAATCCAGGCAGAGGCCTGGGAACCCTCAGCCAGGAATCCTACCTTAGGCCTGTCCCCCTGGCCCTAGAATGCCCCCTCTCGCAGCCCCAGCACCTACACGGAGCAGCTCAGGCCCAGCATCTCCTGCCCACACTGCAGTGGCAGTGGCACAAGAGGATCTTCCTAGTGCCTGGCCCTGGACGGCTCCACATCTGTCCAGTTCACTGTGGGCATCTCAGTGGCTCCTGCTTAGCACCAGACCATCCTCGGGGCAGGGTATTGTCGTGTTCATTATTCCTTCAGAATTGACGCCCTCGCTGCGAGTTGGGGTGCTGTCTTAGACCGCAGTGGGAGGGAGACCCGCCCTCTAGGCCTAGGTGCGGCCTGTGTTGCTCACTCTCTACTGCCTGTCCCAGGTGGCACCCCAGGCCCTCACCTGATGAGCAGTGGGACCCATCTGTCCCCTCCTAATAGCTGGTGCCTGGGGAAGTGACAGTCCGCCTGGGACCTCTTGCTGTGTCATTCCCCAGTTGGAAGAGTTGTACTGGTCCATCTTGCACTTGGGACTCTTATGGCCTCTCCCGCCAGGGCTGAGGGCACTGGTGGCCACTCTGGCACCACCTGGCTCCTTGGTTGCTGCCAGGTGCTCATGGCCCACGAGAGCACCTCCGATGTCACGCCTCATGAGTGTCCTTGCCTTGCACACCACCTGCTGCATGAGGCTGTGTGCAGATGAGCAGCAGGAAGGCCATGGTGGCCGTGGGGGCAGCCGAGGGGCCTGGAAGAGAAGGGCAGGACCTGTGCGACAGACGGTGCTGAGCTAAAAAGCTGGAAGGAGAAGCTTGGAGCCGAGGGCTTGGCAGGCAAGGCCAGAGGACCTGGCCCTCAGGACAGCTGGCTGCCCTGCTGCCAGGCCCCACGCCCCTGCAGTGCTCCCCCTGTCCTTCCCTCACCCTCACTCTCTGCCCTGTCTGGCCCAGAGCCTCAGCGCCAGGCACCTGCCCTGCGGCAGGCCTTGTCGTGAACTCTAATGCTGAATGGCACTCCTGCTTATCTGTGTGACCCCTGAGTGTCCAGTTTCAGTGGGAACAGCAAGTAAGCAATGTGGGGTGCTGGTCACTGCTGGCTGCTGTGCAGGCAGATGGGAGTGTTTCTAGAGCATGGGCACAAGGTGCCATTTCCACTGGAGTCATTTATCCAGAGAGTGCAGATGGAAATGGTTCCATAAAGAACAACATTTTAGTCCCAAATGCTCCATGAAAATTCACTGTGGCCAAATGGCACATATTTCCTGGGTCAGCACCAACCTGTGCCTAGGGATGATTCTTACTTATTTCCTTGTTCTGTTAAAAACTGTGTCCTGGCAAACAGGGTAACTGGGCTGCCCCAAGCTCACCTCAGAAGATAAGTGAGGGAGGCTGAGAACCTCCGTGGTGTCTCCCAAGACGGCTGCAGCACTGCAGGTTCAGTGGCCTCCAGGCTTGAAATGCCAGTCCACTTCTGGGTGGGAATGGAGTCATGTCCTTGCTGACTGAGCCGCCCCCAGGGATCCCCTGCACTCTTCAAGAACGCACTTGACGCCTGCTTTCTCCTCAGCATTATCTTTCTAAAGTGACACAGCGAAGTCGGTAGTAAGAACAGCCATTAGCTTGGTTTCCTCTGGGATAGCAAGCCTGGGACCTGTGCAGGACTGCCAGGCTTGGGGACAGGTGGGATGTGAACCAGGACAGGGCTGCTGTTGGTGCAGGCCCAGGCTGGACCTGGCTGCCCTCTCCTCCGGATGGTGATTATGTGGATCAGGAGGGGACAGAAGACCTCATGCATTTGCTTATCTTGGGTGTCAGTCAGAGGCACTGGGTCACATGGACAGTAGGGGCTGAAGGTATCCCCTGCCCTGCCCTGGCCAGCCTGTACCTAGTAGCTTTGATCCCTGGGGCAGCAGCTCCTGTACTCTCTTCACCTGTCACTAGTCTGGGGCCGTCCTACCAGCCAATCAGAGAAGGCAAGCAGGAGAGGTGGAAGAGCCCTCACTCTTGACTCCATGCCATGCTGAACGCAGGCAGAAAGAGGTGTGCAGATGTGTGAGGTGGCACTGAGGGAGAGGTCCAGGGGTCAGTCCTGAGTGGCTGGCAAGTTGGGATGGCATGCAGAGAACATGCCTGGTGCCTGCTAGTGGTTAAGTGCACCAGAGCACTGCTGTTGGACAGCTTATGTGAGCAGGTGAGAAAACACTCAAAGTTGAGTTTGGTTTGATTTTAAGTCTGAGCTTTTAATTGTACAACTAAACTAGAATATAGATGATTTTTCATGTTTTCTTATTTTTCACAGTTGCTACCATGTACAATTAGAAAAGCATGTTTATAATCACAAAACTCCACAGTCACCATCAGGGTCTCTGTGAGCACGGCTGCCAAGCGTCCTTGGCCTCTTAAAGCTGGCTGTGGCCCTTTGGGAACAGCCTGGCATGTTTGGCTGCAGGACCTGCCCCACCCACCCACCCACCCACCCACAGATGGAGGTGTCTGGGGTGCCTGCCCCAGGGAGTATGTGACCAGCGGAGACCCTGGAGCTCGGCTTCCCAAATGGTCATGGCCTCCACATTCAGTTCTTTGAAGAACCCAGACAGGAGTGTTCAGGTTCAAGCAGCACTGTGGGCAGTCCTTACCATAACTGAGTGTGATGCTCTGTCAAGCACATGGTGCTTTCATTGAACTGAACTTGACTGGTAATCAATCACTGAGACTCATGGGAGTTTGAGCGGTGCTGAGAGCCATAGAGTCGGAATGACACATGGCATTTTTGCCAGAATGGAGTGGTTGAGATGATGATGGTTATGTTAAGCTGTGTATTCAATTGTATATTAGACCCCTACTGTCTGCCTAGGCCTACTACTTTGGAGTTCTCATGGGGATTCCCGGAGAGTTCCCATTGGTTGGGGAATTGTGGGAGGAGGGATTTCCGGAGGAGGGATTTCCGGTTGGTGTGGTGTGGTGGCATTCCCGGGAGTTCGGAAATAAAGTTTGTTCCTGCTTCAGTGGCTCGTGATTTGTGTCCAGCCAGACTGCAGCATTTGGTGGCCCGTAGGGGGAACACCTGAGGGTAAGTGATAAGGTAAAGTGCTCGCCCCTGAGGGAAGGCGAGAGAATGGGTGACCATTTCAAAAAACTATGTGTTCTTGTATTGATTTGTTTTGTTTTTGTTTCAAGCTGCCTATCCCTAGAACTTTCTTGGGCAAACTGGGAAAAATGGTTGGCTCAAGGTTTGAAGCTGTTCGGCCGTTAGGAAGAGATAGTGATAGACCACGAATATACATTTCAAAAAAATAGGAAAATTGATACAATGATTTTTTTGTTCCGTTTTGCTTCGGTTTTGTTTTGAGTTATCTGTTTGAGTTGCGTTATCCTTGTAGCAGAAATATGGGGTCAGAAATTAGCAAAAAACAAACCAAAAGAATGTTAAGTAAATTGTTAGAGGAAGGAGGCATCCCAGTAAACCAAAAAGAGTCAGGGCATACATTGATACAATACAAAAATGTAGCCCATGGCTTTTTAAGGAGGAGTTGTTGAATATATCACAATGGGAACTCTCCAGGAATCCCCAGGAGAACTCCAAAGTAGCAGGCCAGTCGGATTGCAGGGGTCTAATGTACAATTGAATACACAGCTTAACATAACCGTTATCATCTCAATGGCTTGCTGGCACCTCTCAACCACTCCCTTCTGGCAAAAATGCCATGCATCATTCCAACTCGGCTATGGCTCTCAGCAGAGTGGAGTTAGTCCACTGAGCTCTCTGGGGCCTGAAAGTTCTCTGACCACTGTGGAGGCCGTGGATGGACACCTATCTCTAGTTCCATCCTTCTAGCACAGTGGGCTTTTAGTTAAGTTGACATTTTAAAAATTCTGGTTGACAGCCAGGCATAGTGGTTCATGAATGGGATCCCAGTGACTCAGGAAGCTCAGGCAAGAGATTGCAAGTTCCAGACCAGCCTCTGCAACCTATGAAGATGCTGTCTCAAAGTAAAAATTAAAAAGGGCTGGGGGTGTGGCTCAGTGGTGGAGCACTCCTGGGTTCAATCCCCAGTACCACCACCACCAAAAAAAAAAGTGTGATTGGTTTTCTACTGGAATATATAGAAGGATGTTTTATTTCCTTGTAGTTATATTTTGCAGTGCTGGGGATGGAACCCAGGCCTCCTGCCAACCAGGCAATCGCTTTACCCCTGAGCCTCGCCCTTAGCCCCCACGTAGTAGCTGTATTACATTCCAAAGTTGGAATCAAAGAAGCTGCATCTTGGGGAGCTAATATGTGGCTCAGAACTCATAGCTGGCTTGAAGGTAGACTTAATGTAGACAATGGTGTTTTCATTGGTTCTGTTTTATTTTCTTAGAAAAGTTAAGTTGTAGCCATCTTATTCTAAGTTGTTCATTATAATTTCAGTCTGCAAAACACTGCCTCCTGACGGTCCTTCCTCAAGCCTCTCCTCAGCCTGCGCTGGTGCTGGTAGTGAGTCCTGGGCATGCAAACCAGCAGTCAGGCCCGTCTCGCCTGCCCAGGACTCACGGTCTCTGCCTGGCTGGCCCAGGTTTGTGCTGGTGCTGGTAGTGAGGCACTCATGCAAACCAGCAGTCAGGCCCGTCTCACCTGCCCAGGACTCACGGTCTCTGCCTGGCTGGCCCAGGTTTGTGCTGGTGCTGGTAGTGAGGCACTCATGCAAACCAGCAGTCAGGCCCGTCTCGCCTGCCCAGGACTCACGGTCTCTGCCTGGCTGGCCCAGGTTTGTGCTGGTGCTGGTAGTGAGGCACTCATGCAAACCAGCAGTCAGGCCCGTCTCACCTGCCCAGGACTCACGGTCTCTGCCTGGCTGGCCCAGGTTTGTGCTGGTGCTGGTAGTGAGGCACTCATGCAAACCAGCAGTCAGGCCCGTCTCGCCTGCCCAGGACTCACGGTCTCTGCCTGGCTGGCCCAGGTTTGTGCTGGTGGTCAGTGGGCAGCCTGCCCTCAGGAGCTGCTGGAGGTCACTATGGATCTGTGCTGCCTGCCCTCTGTGTGACGCGCAGTGGCCAGCGCACTCCAGCTTAGTGAGGTTCTTGTTTGAGCTCTGGCTCTCGAGGGCTGAGGGTCCTCATCAGGACTGCAGAGGAGGCCCAGGGATCGGTGGCTCTGGGAAGAGGAGTGTGAGTCTTGCTTGCTGCTGCTGCCCTTGGCTTCGCAGCCTAAAGGCACAGGGCATCCTTCCTGAGTCTGAGGTACAGTACCCACCCACCTGTGACCAAGAGCAAGCCCAGTGCTGCTCTCGGAGACTTGGGGCATCTGTTCCTTTAGCCCTTCGCGAGGACGCTGCTGTTCTAGGAGCCCGGTGTCTGTGAGTTTCCGTCACCACCTCCCAGCGGCAGGGTCTCATCACCTCATAATGGCACAGTGAGCCGCCTCCTCCACGCTTCTGCACTGAGCAGACTGGAGCCCAGGGGCTGGTGTGCACAGGGGGGTGTGGATGGATGATCAGAACTGTGCCACCTGGTAAAAGCCACGGTAGAGCTCCGGGAAGCCCTCCGGGTTGTACCTCTGTGTGGTGAGGCGTGCGGTGGAATCCCTGACTCTGGTGGATGGCTTTACCGAGCACACAGCACAGGCCCAGGTGGACTCTGTCTGCACCTGCACAGGTGTTTGTTCTGACGAAGTACCCTACCTAGGCTTGTGGTCAGTAAGAGCATGATCCCCGTGAGGCCGCAGCTGTGGTGTCTCTTAGAGTGAAACTGTAAGAAGGGTCATGTTTTGTCCCCCTTCTCATTTACTGTTTGGTCACAATACTATAATCTGGATTTCCTATTAAAAGGTCAGGAAATCCCACTGTCTTGGAATCGCCGGCAGCGTTCTGGAGCTGCCTTCAGGCTCTCCAGGCTCGCCAGCTCAGGGCAGCAGCAGCCCACCCTGATCAGAATCGGCTGGGCACTGCTGGCAACACCTCATGCCCATAAGGACCCAGTTTGGGGACTAGAAATCTGCTGGGCTTGGTTCCTGCACCCCATCCAACTGTGCTATGTCTCTCTGGTGTCCACTCGACAGCCTCGTCTTGGTCTTGGGTGACATTGAGTGTCCGTGAGACGTCCTCCTTCGGCGACATCTTTCAGGAGGGAATCTCTGCTGGCAAGAGGCAGCTTACACAGCCTGCAGGTGTCTCTGCACCCCTCACCTGCCCTCCCCAGCAGCCTGCAGAGGTGGAGAAGGGAGGTGCTGAACCTTGGGGAGCAGGCAGAGCCAGGCTTGTGGCCATGGCCAGGCAGCACATCCTGGCTCCTCCTGCCCCTGTGCTGCTGGGTGGTCCTTGGAAGTCACCGAAGGACGTGGACCACTGCTTGCTTATTTCTGTCCCACTGTCCCCAGAAGGCCATTTAAGTGAGTGGTCTAGAAGGTGAGTTTTTTCTGTAGGGAAGACTCTAGTGTGCATACAGTGCCGGTGACCTCAGGTGGCATGGAGCAGGGCTGGCTCCTCTGGGTGAGCTGCTCTTGGGTGGGCGTGAGCCCCTTTGCCTTGTCTGGCCCGACCAGCTTCGGGAGGCAGCATTCTCACAGGAAGGGCACGCCTCACAAGTGGCAGGTCTCCCCAGTTGGCACTGTGTGCGGAGCCTCTCCCTGCCAACTCTCCGGTATTAGCTTGGGGCCTATCTGCCCCACACTTCAGCTATTCTGACCACATGCTCCCAAACAAAAACCGCTGTCGGCTAACAGGGAGCAGACTTGGCTTATTCTCTCAGAAGAACCCTGGCAGGCCCCCTTGGGTAGGGACTGCAGGGCCTCGCTAGTACCAAATGCCAGCCTGCTCACGGTGCCCCATAGATCCTGCTGTGTGTGATCACAGCTGTGACTGGACAGTTCTGGCTGGGGCCCAAGGTCCCACTGAAGAGGGGCTCTGGCATCAGGCCACTTCCTTAGCAATGTGGACAGCACAGACGGAGAGGCCAGTCTTCAGGACAGCCCAGGTAGTCCAGGTGAAAGTGTCAATATTGAGGACCAGGGCGGGCTTTGGTCCCAAGCTCCCTGTGGAAGGCGTTGTGGCCCAGGGGTCTTCTGGGGCCTCCCTTAAGCTGGACTGGCAGGGGCAGGCTTCCAGCACATTCTCTCTGCACCAGGCCTGTGTAAGTTGGTGGTTATTTAGCTTGTTCATTATTATTGCCAACTTCTTTGGTTTTGTTGAAAAGTCATTTTTCTGGCCCATACCTATGTGCCTGGGCTGTAGGCTTTGTCTGGGGGATGGAAGGATGAAAATGTTCACCTCATAGACGACACAACTGCTGTCCCTATTCCTTTGCATTGTTGACATGGCGTGACTTGGATTTCTAGACCCAGACATGCTGGTAAGTGACATGGAATTTGAACAGCAGAACCCCTGAGCAGCACTGCAGTCTGTCCAGTGCCCCGTGCAGCGTGGGAGCTGCTGGGGCCACCTCACTCGCCGACAGTCTTCAGCAGGGCAGGGCTCAGGCCAGGCCTTCTTCACAACCTGAACCCTCCCGGGAACACAGGATCAGCCTAGTGCCTAGGGCCAGCTCCGACTGGAATGACCTTTGGCCACTCTCCTCAGGGTAGAGCTGGCTGGGCAGGTGCAGCGTGGTGCAGTGCTCGAAGATTGGCCTGGCCCCTGTTCTACGGCATCACCCAGCAAGATTTGGGAGATATTTCTGCATATACCATCTCCTGCCTGTGGGTCCTGCCAGAGGTCACTGTGAGGGGCAGCATCCACCCAGAAGGGCAGCCGTATCCGTGTGCACAGCACCCGCACGTGTGTGCATGTCTCATACTTGCACACAGGCTGAATGGCAGCTCCCTGCACACCCCACTTGTCCCTCCCTTACTCCACCACCTGAGCTAAACAGTCTCCACAGGAGGCTGGAGCCCCACTCTGGACTCACCTGCTGGGCCAAGACCCTCACACACTTTGTCTCTCTGTGCCTCAGTTTCCCCCTAAGGTCACTGTGAAGACTTGGTTCTGGAGGTAGAGTGCTCTGAAGGGCCCGGCCAATCTTAGTGCCATCACCATTGCCCTTGATGGCTGCAAGGATGGTGATTCATCCCCATGTTGACATGCGGGTCTCCTCACAGATTCCACAGGCCACACTGTGCCCAGGTGCTGGCTCACCATCCTGCTACGTCTTCTTCCTCAAGGGGATCACAGCCATCAACACCCCAGGAACATGGCTGCTAATGCGACAGCGATGGGCAGCCAGCCTCAGGCTGAGGTGGAGGGTCTAGTGGGAGGTGGCGGCGGCCCCTGGGAGGCCACGTGCTGCAGAAGCAGAGAGCTAACAGTGTGGTCTTTTTCTACCTCCCCAATGAGTAAATGGAGGTGGAGTGTGGTTCCTAGTGAGGTCGAACATTTCCCGCTTACTTTTGATGACTTGTGGGATCTCTTGTTCTGCTCACCTGCTTGTCGTACCCCTGTTAAAGGTGACAGCCGTTTATATGTAGTCATCTGTGTATCAGGAACAGTACAAGGAGCTCCTCCCTTTGCCTCTTGTATTTTCATATCATTTACTTCCTATGAACAATTGGATCTTGTTAAACTTCTTCCTAGTAGGTTGGGTGCTCCTGAGTGCCGGGGGTCCCCGCGGGCTGACGCCTGTCTCCTTCGCCCACAGCAGCAGCAGGAGATGCTGGCCCTGAAGCACCAGCAGGAGCTCCTGGAGCACCAGCGCAAGCTGGAGAGGCACCGCCAGGAGCAGGAGCTGGAGAAGCAGCACCGTGAGCAGAAGCTGCAGCAGCTCAAGAACAAGGAGAAGGGGAAGGAGAGTGAGTGCCATGGCGGGGCGGGCTGCGGGAGGGCGGGGCGCAGCCACTGGCCCCTTGCTATGGGGGCTGGGTTCCCTGGCAGCAGCTCTGCAGGGGACGTGCCTGAGAAGAGCAGGCGGCTCAGGGTGTCAGTGCTCAGTGAGCTGGCTGATGCGCGGTCATCCTGAACGCGGTTGAAGAAGGGCCTTTTCCTTGGACAACCGGTTCCACCCAGGGAGCGCCTGGGACCCTGTCAGCACCTCCTCCAGCCAGCCGGGTGTCGGCCTCATCACAGCCGCCACCATCCCTGGCTGCAGAATGACTCTGCCAGAGTCTGCCAGACTCTGCTCGGTGCTACTGCCACCTGTGCTGTGGCTGTCCTCTAGCCTCATCCTGTGACAGGGACATGCAGGTGTGTGCTGCTCCCCAAATTCTGTGCAGCTCACTGAAAATGCACTGTATAGCTCTCTGATGTGTGTTTCTCAGCAGACATATTTTCAACTTAAAAGTTTTTGAAAAGTCACCCTTTAAAACTCTTAATATTCAGCATGTATCAAAGAGTATTTGTAAAATGCAGGTAAGGCATACAAGAGCACAAAGCAGAGTCCACTGGTGGCCTCAGGCAGTTGAAGGAGAGACATTTGGCTTCCCGTGAAGTCCCCTCTGAGCTTCCCTGTGCCCCGCCATGTGGCCTGCCACAGCCTACTGGAGACTGTTGTCGCCCCCATGCTTGGTCTCCTTCTCCCAGCGTCCATCACTGCCATGTGCTCCCTGGGCTGGAGTGCTGGCTGTGTGCTGGGCCGGAGCAGACGTGCTGGGGCTTGCTCTCCCCTCCCGTCCAGTGCCATGCTGTGCAGGGCTGTGCAGCACCATTGACGAGCCTCGCACTGACCCCCTCTTCTCCTGGCTCTTCCCACCTGGGGGCTCTCGGCATTTGCTGGTCGCTGGAGTGCTACTGAGGGACCTCAGGGGTCTCTTCTGAGCATCTGCTACAATGGCAGAGTACAGCCACAAAATATTCCTATTGCCTGATTTATGGACTGTCCGTCTGTCTAAAGAGGAGCAAACCAAGAAATAGACACTAAGGGATTTATTGTGAGGACTTGCTCTCTCTGATGTGGGGCCGCCAGGCAGGTTTGAGAGCCATAGAGCAGGTCTTCAGATGGTCGGGCCTCTAGATGGTCAGGCCTCTGGTGATCAGGACTCCAGCTGGACAGGCCTTTAGATGGACAGGCAGCCAGATGGTCATGACTTCAGGAAAGGCAGACTGGAGCTCGTGGGCACAGCCGCAGGCTCTTCCCACAGCAGGGGTTTGTCTTTCCGAGGGGCCTCAGTGCTGCGCAAGCCTGACTCACGTGACCGCAGGCACAGCCAGCCCCCACTTCAGTTACATCTAAGAGGACTTCCTGTGACACCTAGGTTAGCCTTTGATTGGATAATGGGGGTGGCCTAGCCAGTTGACACATTTGAAGACCATCCCACCAGGTGGGCTAAGTAGCGATCCAAGGTGCTTGTACCTGCTCCCTGGGAAGCAGGAAGGCTGGACCCAGGAGGAGCGCTCAGCGGGGTGCGGCCTTCCACAGAGGACCCTGAGGATTCGTGGGCAGCCCTTGCCCCAGACATACGACAGGCAGTGGCCTTGCTGGAGCTGGGCTTCTCATCTGAGGAGAGGAGCCCAGAGGCGGACATTGGCCTTTAAAGGTTCCCCGCTGGCTGCCGTGCAGAGGAGCAGGCAGAGCAGGGCCCAGGGGAGAGGCAGCGGTCTGTGGATGTTGATGGGGTGCTGTCAGGTTCCACTACGTTGGGGAGGGGGAGCCACCAGCATCTGCAGATCCTGAGACAGTGGAGTTGCTCCATGGTCTGCCTGCAGTGAGCAGGACGGGAGCAGCCGTGAGGTTACACGTCTGCGTGGGCAGCTCAGCTTACCAGTCCTGCACCTTGAGCCAGTGTGTTGCTTCTGTGGTCACCACAGGACACGCTTGCAATACCCAGTGAGGGAGGGGCTGGCCTTGAGCAGCCGCTCTCAGCATCCCTCATCTTCTGGCCCACAGAAGGCCAGTGACCCGCAAGGGCTTTTCTCTCAGCAAGAGGCACCTGTCCTTGAGGTGCAGCATGCTGACAGACTTGAAAGTCATGTCTTCAAAGACAGAAAATGGCAGCCATCCTCACAGATTATCTTAACCGGGTTTTGCACACCACAAAACGCTCTGTGCTAAAGCAAGGTCTGTCTTCTAAAATTGTTTGAAATTTTTTTAAATACAAAAAAGTATACAATCTTTAGTGGTAAGGAGCTTCTGGGAGTGATTTAACAAATCACACACCTGGGTGACCTCTGCCCAGCCACCCCTAGGGCTACTGCCAGCAGCTGGGACTCCTTTCTTCCCAAAGGCCACTCTTCCCTGACCCCTACGCAGGTTGAGTCAGCCTGCTTTTGACATGCATGTGAATGGAATCATGAACGTGTAGGATTTTGTTTCTCACTTCTTTACCACAGTATTAAACTTGTAAAATTAGTTCCCGTTTTGCATTTAGCTTCTCCCATTTGACTGCAAATGCACAGTATAGTGCCCATTCACAGCCAGCAGGTATTTGGGTCGCTCCCCTAACCAAACTGTTACAAGCAGTGCTCCCATGTGCATTCTTGGAGTAATGGACAGTCCGGAAGTGGAATTGCTGAGCCGTGGGGAATGGATGACTTTAACATCCATGCACAGTGTATCCATCCACCTCCTGCCTGCTGGACAGCAGAGATGGAGCTGTCCTCTCCAGCACCTGCCGAGGTCAGTCATTTGAATCTCAGCTGTGCAGCAGTGCCGGCTGCCTCTGAAGCTGCACTTTCCTCCTTACCAGGAGATACAGTGGTTCTCCTGTGCTTGGCCAAGGAGATGTCCTGCTGTGAAGTGCTCAGCCCTGGAGAGCAGTCTTTGTTTAAATCATTCTCAGATTCTTTTTATTACCTTTCAAAAAGGTCTTTTGCCCATTATTTTTTGAAGAGCCAAAATGGTTTAGATGTGAGTTGTCCCCCATGTTAGAAATCTGGGGCGCCTCAAGGAATCAAACACAGCTCAGAAGTAGCTCCATAAGGCAAACTACTTTTAAAGATGGGCGAGCTACCAAAGAAAATCCAGCAAGCCAGCAGGCAGTCCCCTGTGGTTATGCCTAATGCCGCTCTGTCCCCTGCTCTGATAGGAGGAACCAGTGCTACAGTCTACACGACTGGATGATTTTAAATTTGGGAGGGCAAAGGGAAGGGCTACAGTTAAAATGGCTGTGACTGGATCTTACCTCCCAGTTAAGGCTGAACGCTGTATTCTGAGGCGGGAACACGGAACTTTCTCCCTCTCACTAGTCCCCCTTTTCTTTCCTACCTTTTGGTCTCATTTTCATGTTTGTCCTTGTGCCCTTTGGCATTGCCATCCATCCTAGACATGTTAACATTTTGGGGTGGAAGTGACCCTCGGTAATGAGTTCGCCCCTGGTTAGTCCTTGAGATAGCTGTCCTGATGATCAGGAGCACGCGGTGAGGCCCTGCCCAGCTCCGTTATAGATGGTCTTCTTTCCAGGTCTTGATTAAAATCAGGTGGCCAGGGTGGAAGTGATGAGTCGCCAACTCCAGAGCGGGAGTCTGAGCAGCAGCTCATAATATACCATAAAAAAGACAGGTGCTCTTACAAATCGTCACGTGTGGTTGAAGATAAGGAGACCTGCCAGGTGCAGTGGCCCACGCCTGTAATCCCAGCAGCTCAGGAGGCTGAGGCAGGAGGATCTAGAGTTCAAAGCCAGCCTCAGCAAAGACAAGGTGCTAAGCAACTCAGTGAGATCCCGTCTCTAAATAAAATGCAAAATAGGGCTGGGGATGTGGCTCAGTGGTTGAGTGCCTCTCTGTTCAATCCCTGGTAACCCCCCCCCCCAAAAAAAAAATGGAGTTCTGGGTCTTAAAGTAGAATGTTGATGATTTCATAGTTACCCCTTCTACCTAGCTGGTCAGGGTGAAAGCTGGAGTCAGCTAGGTCTCCAGCCACCCTGTAGGTGACAGCTGTTCTTCACAGCAGGGGTCTGCAAGACCCTGGCAGGCCGCAGACACAAAGCCTTGCCATAATACAAAATGAAGTTCACAAGACCAAAAACAGTGTACGATAGTTTAGAGTCAAGAAACATAATTTCTATACACTAATATTTATTGAGTATCTGTTTTACCTCCACAAAAACCCATATCAACTTCGTTACATAAAGATCCTTTACAAATTTTACTTTCTTTTAAAACTCCTGTACAACCCTGAATATCTTTTTGGATTTACCCAAACCCTTACTTAGTTTTGTATTATATCGCTTGTTTATTTTTGAGATATTCCTTACAACAAAAACAGCTCTTTTGAACATGATATTAAATGTACTTAATGCTGGTCTACTCTGGAGCCTTCTTAGCATGGAGTAGGGTGACAGGCAGAAGCGCACCCCGGGGAGGTGGGGCTCTCGACTAATCTTACTTAAAGTGCTATACTTTTGAAGCTGATCTTTGCCTCTTTCTTTTTTTTTAAATTTATTTTAAAATAAATTTTAAATTTAATTAAATGCAAGATGCATTTTGATTCTTGTACACCATTGCAACACATCTTTCCCCTTCTCTGGTTGTACATGATGTGGTCTTACATGTGCCTAGGGCAATGATGTCCATCTCATTCCACCTTCTTTCCTGCCCACCCCCATTTCTCTGTCTTAACTATCATTTTACAAAGTTCTCATATGTTGTTTCCTGAATCTATCTGAATGTCAGGTAACATAATACAACACTATGTCTGAAAAATGAATCCAATAGAAAGGCTAAGAGTGCTCCTAACTTAAATCATTCTCAGATTCTTTTTATTACCTTTCAAAAATACATTTAAATGCCCATCCCTGTGTTAAGAGTAACACAAACGTGTGTGTGTGTGTGTGTGTGTGTGTGTGTCTGTGTTTTGATAACAGGTTACCTTTGTCCAGTTACAGAACGTTAAAGTCCCCAGTTAAATTTGCTATTTCTGTGTAAATCTGAAGGAGATTCCCTTTACAGCCCACAATTAGTTTGCAGAACTTCAGCTTGGGAAAGTGCTCTCCTAGGCTTTTAGATGTGTACATGTTTAGGATGCCTGGCAAAGCTGGCTCAATTCATGTTTTATAAATTTGTCCAGAAGAGAATGGATCCCCATTAATGCCTCTCTTTTAAGGGGTGTGTGTGTGTTTTCCTGGGGCAGGTTAACTCCTCCTTAAACGAAGTCTTGGTCACGTAGCATTGATCTTCTTTCTCAGTGTCCCTCTGGCCCAAAGGGCCGCACTCACGTTTAACTCTCCCAGGAGAGCGGGCTTCGTTTCCTTTCACTGGGAGGCACTTGGAAAGGACGTTGCTGCTCCCCAGGTGAGAATGTGCCTGTACATTTACTCCTGCACAACAGGTCCTACCCCAGGAAAGGGCTGGACAGTCCAGATTATACAAAAAACAAACTGTCCAGTATTTTGAACATGAAGGGTGCTATATTTTGCTGAATGCTTTTTCTGTATCTATCAAGATGATCATATGGTTCTTATCTTTAAGTCTGTTGGTGTGATGAATTACACTTACTGATTTCCATATGTTGAACCAACCTTGCATCCCTGGAATGAACACCACTTGATTGTGGTGCATGATCTTTTGATATGTTTTTGTATTTGATTTGCCCGAATTTTATTGAGAATTTTTGCATCTATGTTCATTAGAGATATTGGTCTGAAGTTTTCTTTTTAATGTGTCTTTGCCTGGTTTTGGATGATATTGGCCTCATAGAATGAGTTTGGAAGTGCTCTTTTTCTATTTCCTGAAATAAATTGGAGAGTATTGGTATTAGTTCTTCTTTAAAGGTCGTGTAGAACTCGCTGTGTAACCATCCAGTCCTGGGCTTTTCTTCTTGGTTGGTGGGCTTCTGATGACATCTTATATTTCGTTGCTTGAAATTGATTTCTTTAAATTGTGTATATCATTCTGATTCAATTTGGGCAAATCCCAAGACTCTGGAAATTTGTCGATGCCTTTGATATTTTTCTATTTAAATGGAGTACAGTTTTTCAAGTTAACTTCTAATTTTGTCTTCTGTATTTCTGTGGTGTCTGTTGTGATATTTCCTTTTTCATCATGTGTGTTAGTAATTTGAGTTTCTCCTCCTCTTTATTAGCATGGCTAAGGGTTTGTCAGTTTTATTTGTTTTTTCAAAAATAACAGGAACATATCTCAACATTATAAAAGCTATCTATGCTAAACCCCAACATCATTCTAAATGGAGAAAAATTGAAAACATCCCCTCTAAAAACTGGAACAAGACAGGGATCCTCTCTTTCACCACTTCTATTTAACATAGTTCTTGAAAGCTTAGGAGAGCACTTTACCTTTTGGGAGCAATTAGACAGATGAAATAAATTAAAGAGACACATATAGGAAAGAAGAACTCAAATTAGCACTATTTGCTGACGATATGATTCTATACCTAGAAGACCCAAAAAATTCCACCAGAAAACTTCTACACTAATAAATGAATTCAGTAAAGCAGCAGGATATAAAATCAACACTAATAAATCCAAAGCATTTCTGTACATCAGTGACAAATCTTCTGAAAGGGAAACAAGGAAAACTATCTCATTTACAATAGCCTCAGAAAAATAAAATCAAATACTTGTGAATCAACTTAATGAAAGAGGTGAAAGGATCTCTACAATGAAAACTACAGAACCCTAAAGAAAGAAATCAGAGAAGACCTTCGAAGATGAAAAGATCTGCCTTCTTCTTGGATAGGCAGAATTAATATTGTCAAAGTGACCACACTACCAAAAGCACTGTACAGATTTAATGCAATCCCAATCAAGATCCCAATGGCATTCCTCCTAGAAATAGAAAAAGCAGTCATGAAATTCATCTGGAAAAATAAGAGACCCAGAATAGCTAAAGCAATCCTTAGCAGGAAGAGTTAAGCAGGTGGTATCGCTAGATAAGACCTTAAACTATACTACAGAGCAATAGTAACAAATACAGCATTGCTTTGGCACCAAAATAGGCTTATAGACCAATGGTACAGAATAGAGGACACAGAGACAAGCCAACATAACTACACATATCTTATCTTAGACAAAGGTGCCAAAAACATACATTGGAGAAAAGATCGCCTCTTCAACAAATGGTGCTGGGAAAACTGGAAATCCCTATGCAACAAAATGAAATTAAACCCCTATCTCTCACCATGCACAAAACTCAATTCAAAATGGATCAAGGACCTAGGAATAAAACCAGAGACATTGTGCCTATTAGAAGAAAAAGTAGACCTGATCTCCATCATGTGGGATCAGGACCTGATTTCCACAATAAGTCTCCTTGATGTCAGAATTACAATCAAGAATCAATAAATGGGATGGATCAAAATTGAAAAGCTTCTCAGCAAAAGAAACAATCTGTGAGGTGAATAGAAAGCCTTCGTTTTGGGAGCAAATTTTTAACCACACACACCAGATAGAGCACTAATCTCTAGGGTATAGAAATAACTCAAAAACTAAATAACCCAATCAATAAATGGGCCAAGGAACTTAACAGATACTTCTCAGAAGAGGATATACAGTCAGTCAACAAATATATGAAAATATGTTCAACATCTCTAGCAATTAGAGAAATGCAAATCAGAACTACTCTAAGATTTCATCTTACTTCAGTCAGAATGGCAGCTATTAAGAAGGCAACAATAAATGTTGGTAAGGATGTGGGAAAAAGGCACACTCATACATTGCTGGTGGGACTGTAAATTGGTACAACCAATATGGAAAGCAGTATGGAGATTCCTCAGAAAATTGGGAATGTAACCACCATTTGACCCAGCTATCTCTCTCCTTGGTTTATCCCCGAAGGACTTAAAATCAGCATACTCTTAGTGATATAGTCACATCAATGTGTATAACAGCTCAATTCACGATAGCTAGACTGTGGAACCAACCTTGGTGTCTCTCAATAGATGAATGGATAAATAAAATGTGGTATATGTATTCAATGGAATATTACTCAGTTTTAAAGAAGAGTGAAATTATGGTAGTTGCCAGTAAATGGTTGGAGTTGGAGAATATCATGCTAAGTGAAATAAGCCAATCCCACAAAACCAAAGGCTGAATGTTTTCTCTAATGTGGATGCTAATTCACAGTCAGGCGGCAGTAGGGGGCACTAGGGAAGAATAGCGTTACCTTAGATTAGGTAGTGGGAAGTGATGGGTGGAAAGGGGAGGGGATGTGGGGATAGGAGAGATAAAGAATTAAACACACGTTATTGTTGTATGTATATATGTGACTACATGACCAATATACTTCAACATGTATGCTCAGAAAAATGAGAAATTACCCCATTTATGTATGATATATCAACATGCATAAATGCATTCTACTGTCATGAGTAATTAAAACAAATTAAAAATTTTTTAAAAATATACAAACAACAAAAGTGTTGGCGAAGATATAGGGGGAAAAGCCACACTCGTACACTGCTGGTGGGATTGCAAATTGGTGAAGTCAATATGGAAAGCAGTATGGAGATCCCTTGGAAAACTGGGAATGGAACCACCATTTGACCCAGCTATTCCACTCCTCAGTCTGAACCGAAAGAACTTAAAAACAGTGTCCTACAGGGACACAGCCACATCAGTGTTTATAGAAGAACAATTCACAATAGCTAAACTGCAGAACCAACATAGATGCCCGTCAGTAGATGAACGGATAAAGAAAATGTGGCATATATACACAATGGGATATATTACTCAGCAATAAAAGAGAATAAAACCATGGCATTTGCAGGTAAACGGATGGAGTTGGAGAATATAATGCTAAGTGAAGTTAGCCAATCCCCAAAACCAAACATGAATGTTTTCTCTGATATAAGGAGGCTGATTCATAATGGGGTTGAGGGTGGAGCAAGGGAGGATTAGACAAACTCTAAATAGGACAAAGGGGAGGGAGGGGAAGGGAGGGGACATGGGGATAGCAAAGATGGTGTAGTAAGATGGATATCATTACCATAAGTACATCTATGAAGACAGGGATGGTGTGACTCTAATTTGTGTACAACCAGAGAAATGAAGAGGTGGGCTCTATATGTGTAATATGAATTATAATGCATTCTGCTGTCATGTATAACAAATAAGAATTAAAAAAAAAAACCTGTGTCTTCTCCCACCCTACCCCCAATCGGGCTTCATTGAGGGGGTTGGAGCACAGGGATATTTTAGTGGGTTCCCCGCTGTCATTTGTAACCAGAGGCTCCTCTGGCCCTTTTCTTACCCTAGGCATATTGGTATCCAATGGAGGAGCCCTTTCTATCATTTTCTTTAGGTTTCCTTGAAGATCCCTTTGCATAGGTGCCAACAAAACACAGGTGGACTTTTATTTCCGTCCCTCCCAGGCATTGTATACCATAAAGGCATTGTCAACTAGTGGTGAGGGTTAGTTTTCCCCTCTGTCCAGTGAAGGTCACATCGACCTTACAGAGATTGTTAGGGGCCGCTCCCTGCAGAAATGAGCATGGCCCTGGCATAGATGCCTGCATACGGAGACTTCAGCAGGCCCCGGTAGTTTACTTCTGGGGGCAACAGGCAAAACACTTTCCCGACCTTTCCAGAAGTGTCCCCTGACCAAATGCACCAATCAGCCAGATCTTAAAAGGGGAGACCCTTTTTGTTCCCAGGTTACAACCTAACCGTGCTGGAACCCTTTGCTGTGTCCTTTGTGACTAACAGCTTTCAGTCCCTGAATAAGATAGGGTGTTAACCTTCAGGCGGTCAGGGTGACGGGCCCCAGTCAAGGTTTTTCCCAAATGTAAAGGCCATCCTGTGAGGTCAGACATTCCAGTCCACTCCTCTGTCCCAGAGCAGTGGGGAAATGCAAGTGGGAGTGGACCCAGACGGAGGTTACAGAGAAATTCAGCCTCAAGGACTGAAAGGGCACGGTCAATTAGAAAGTCATGGCCAAGCAGTGGTCTTGGTACCCTCCCAGGGCCTGGGCCTCCTGGATTTCAACCCTCAGCCCGACACTCTCATCAGCTCAGCAGGGACTCTGATCAGGGTCTCTGTCCAGAAGCCGTAGTTCCCAGACTAGCACACCAAGTGGGAGAACCTGTGAGGTCCCCCACATCAGAGGAGCTCCATCTTCTCTCATCCAAACAGATCTTTCTCCTTTTTAATAAAATTAAATACTCTTTTTTTACAGTACTTTAATCAAAGCACAGATGGAAATTTTTCTATGTATATAGAATTACACCTTTTAGAATTTTAACTCTTAGTAACCTTGCGTTTTTATTAAGACCTAGAAACAACAGTCTTAAACCTTTGTTTTTTCATTTACCAATTTATAACGACACATTTAGTAGACCCAAATGTATGTTACCTTATGGAATTCAAGAAGCCCAATACTTGAATTTGTTTTTGATATATAGTTGTAGGTAGACACACAATCTTTATTTTGTTTATTTAGTTTTTTTATGTGGTGCTGGGGATCAAACTCATATATGCTAGGCAAGCACCCTACCACTGAGCCACAGCCCAACTGATGTTTTAGTATTTTAACTTAATTAGTCAGATATCTCTTTTAACAAACACATTTATGAAGATTAATCCCTTTTATGTTAAAACTAATTTACCCATTTCCATCTTAGGTTACTCATGAAAACCAAGGTATCAAACAAGTCCAGTTAACACTTATTAAATCACTTATTCCTACCAGAGGAAAATCCTTGGAAGCAATGGACATTGTACTTTAAACCTTTTATAGAAACCAACACCGATTGGTGGCCCCTAGAAAAACGTGTGGGGTAGTAATTTCAAGGGCTCTTTACTCTTACCAACTTAGATGGGTTCTTCTTGTTTAAGTTTTATTTCCATCACGTGAACTGAAAGGCATTTGGTCCATTCATTAAGTCTGTGAGTTCTCATTTATCTCTAAGCCAGCTTTGCCACCGTGAGGCGTTGTAGACACAAGCACACGTACAGACACAGCTACAGCACACAGATGTGCACATATGCAGAAGACACAGGAAGCAAAGATTTGGTAGCTCTGGTAGGGTGAGTTCAGAGCTGTAGTCTATGGTTTGGGTCATTTTTAAATTGGGGAGGGCAAAAGGAAGGACTGTAGTTAAGTGACTACGATTGGATCTTACATCCCAATTAAGGCTAAAAATGCGCAGTGCCCTTTCTATTTCTCACACCCAGGAGCGCGTGTGTAAGGCAACGCAGGAAAGCTCACCGAGCAGGAATTGGGTTGTGAGAGCCTTGCCCTGATGGGCACTGAGTGGGGGTACCTGCGGGAGGCTGTCTGTCCCTGTGGAGCAGAGGCTCTGGCTGTGTGTCCTGGACCTTTGCCCTGCTGGTTTCTTGTGCCCCATCCTGGGCCCTAGGGGATGCAGTTGGCTGTCTGGGGACCAAGCCCTCTGGAACTGTGAGCCCCCAAATTAAATTTTTCTCCTTAAAATTGTTCTTGTCAGGCCTTTTTGTCACAGCAGTGAAAAAGCTGACTAACACAGCCCTCTCCCCTTTTTGGGGTTGGGTTGCTCTCTGTGTGTTCCGGAAGCACGCGGACCTCTTCTGCACTCTGGGCTGGGCCTTCTCACTGTCCAAAGCGGGGAAGCCAAGTGCAGTTGCTCCAGTGCGGTCCCATTCCTCAGTCCTGTCCCTGCAGATTTTTCTGTGGCATCTGAGAGACCTTTCCCTCCTCCAGAGCCATGAACGTGTTCTCTGTGTTACCTGCAGGGCTTGCATGTCGGCTACGCGCCTCAGGTTCCTGCAGCCAGGCTGCAGGGTCTGCTGTAAACCGTGGCTGAGTTTCTGGGCTTTCCGCAGAGCCGTGCACTTGCCTCCCACCTTCACCTCTGTGTGCACTGAGGTCTGCTGGGCGGGTGGGAGGTGGGCTGTTCCCACAGGTGAGCTGTGGGTCTGTGTCCACCAGTGTACATCTTGCCATTGTTGCCCAAAGATTCGTCCTTGTCCTGAATGCCAATCCAATAACGAGGACACAGTTTTAAGAAAAAAGCCAATAAATCTTGTTGCCTTGGTAACAAAGGGGTAACACAGGACTTTGTCCCAGAGACTGTGATTCTGCTTATAGGGTCCAGGGGTTTTTAAAGAGGCTGCATTCCACGTGTTCTCTGAGTTGTGATTCACTCCTTAACTTGGGAGAAGGTCATTTCTGAGATGTGCTGGTGCCATGCCAAGTCTGAATCACTCTGTACCTGTGGTGGGTGTGCTCAAGGGCAGATAACTCTGCACGGGATGAGGACCAAAGATAATCCTGTTTCCCTGCGGTGAGGGAGGAGGAGGAGAGAGGAAGAGAAGGAAACATGTCCTTCAGAATAAGTCCCAGTGCAGAGCAGCAAGGCTACGTTCAAAGCCTAAAGTGGACTGGGTTACAAATCCTTCCCATTCTGGGCCCTACATGTTTTCTTTGTGGTCGCCCTGTCTCTGTAGATCAAATCAGGGAGCCCTGATATTTTACCCCATTGATTATTTCTAGTCTTGACAAGGTGCAGGAGCCTTGCATATGTTTTAGCAGTTGTATTTGAAGCTATCTGATGGTCCTTGATGCTGTTGTGAATAGGTTGGGTTTTGTAATTTTGAAAAGTAGTTGATTTTGTGCCCAGTGACCTTGCTAAGCTCACATATTCTAATTGTTGGTAGATGGATTGAGATTTTCAACATATGGAATCGTACCTCTGTGCAATGACAAGATGGTTTCTGCCTGTCTAGCCAGAAGGCCTTCTGTGTCTTTTCCTTTCTATTTTATTCATCCTCTCGAGGACCTTGCTATAATGTAGCTCTACAGTGACGTCTGCAGCTCCTGGTCGGCTTCCCCTTCTCCATCAAGTACCATGATCTCTAGAGGAACCACTATGGTCTGGATGTGGGTGGCCCCCAGAGCAGGAATAGTCAGTGGTGAGATGATTGAATGGGGAGGGACTGAGAAACATGAGCCACACCCTAGTTTGAATGGACTGTCGGGTCGGGAGGGCAAGCAGGTGAGCAAGGCTGGAGGAGTGGGCCACTGGGGTGAGCCCTGGGAGGCGCTTCTTCCTGCAGCCCCTCCCCCTTCTCACCTTTGCTTTCAGATCCTGCAGTGAGCTGAGCTCCCTTCCAGACGTGCTGCCTCACCGTGGCCCCCCAGCAATGGGACAGCTGTCTGTGGCTGAGGCCTCCCAACCTGGGAGCCCCAACCAAACCCCTCCTCCTCTAAGTTGTCCCTGTTAGCTACTCTAGTCACAGTGACAGAGCAGCTAACTCAAATCAGGTTTGGCTGAACTTTACTCCATTGTCCACTGTGTTCGACAGGTCCTCCATCAGGTTAGGGTGAGTTCCTTCATTTCTGTTTGGGATGAGCTTTGTATGAATGGTATGGGTCTTTGTAAGGTGTTACACTATTTGTTGAACATGGTTGTATGATTTTTCTGCTGGATTGGTTAATGTGAATTACATAGATTTTAATAGAGATTCTAACCTGCACTTCTGTAATATTTCCTACCAACTCAGTCATAGTGCATCATCTTTTTTGTGTGTTACAAGTGTTTATTTCTTAGCATTTTATACGTTTGTAGCTGTGTTCATGAGAGGTTGCTTATCAGTTCCTTGCTTATAAGTTCTTGCTTTTACTATTATGACTATGCTGGCCTTAAGAGGAACTGAGCATCATTCCCTCTTTTTATATTTCCTGGCAAAGTTTATTTAACATGAATACCATTTTTCTTTAAATGTTCTATGAAATTCATTGTTATAGCCAACTGACTCTCAGATTTTCTTTGTGCAGAGGTTTTCGATGAGACATATCCAATTTTTAAACTCATTCATCCAATGCTCTCCCTGGGTCAGTTTAGGTAGGTGGTGTTGTGAGAAACGTGTGTTTTCTTACACATACTTGACTCCTGGTGTGCTGCTGTTGTCCCAGCCTCTGCTGAGTGCTTTGATGTCTGTGAAATCGGTAGTGCTGGCCCCTTTTACCTTGACGCTATCATTTTTGTGCCCCCTGTCTCTCTTTCTGTCTTCACCTGGTCTTTCTCGGGCAGCCTCTCCAGGTTTACTGGTCTGTAAGAAGGATCTTTGGACTTCATGGCTGCTGTCCGTTGAATATCTGTTTTTCTGTTTCATTCACCTTTGATAATCTTATTTTCTTGTCTCCGTTTTTCTTTGGGTTTAATTTGTTACTCTTTTTCTGGTTTTATTAGATACCTGAATCATTGACTTCAGCCTTCTAACCCAGACATTTATAACTATAATTACATCCTGTAAGTTTTGACATTCAGTCTAACAATCTTTGTCTTTTAATTATTTTGGTCTGTTTATATTTAATGTAATTATTAATACATATAGACTAAAATCCATCTTTGTATTGTATAAATCCTAACTATCCCAAATATTCTGGCTCCACTTTCTTGCTTTAGATTGCTTTTTAACGTTGCAGTTTTCCCTTCCTGCCAGCGTGGTGGGCTGATCACTGTTTTCCCTTCCTTTATGGATTGCCCTGGGGATCACAACAGCCATCTTCCGTCTGTCAAAGCAAGAGTTACTGAATTGGTATTTGCCTGTCCCAAGACAGTGTGAGGATCTCAGGTATCGTCATCCTCTGCCTCGCGTTGGACTCAGGTTCACCCTTGGGTTTAAGACTCGCGAGATGCTGCTGTTACTTCCCACGGTGAGGGCCGCTACTCACACGTCTCCCTTCCCTCCCTCCCTCCCCATTTCTGTCTGAACTTGCACCTTGATGGTTTTCTTTCACCGATTGGCTCTATGCAGGTCTGATGGCGATGAAGTTTTGTCTGAAACTTGATTTCATGTTAATCTTTGAAGATTGTTTTTGATGAGAGTATGGACTTCTCAGCATCTGAAGATTCCACTCCCTTATCTTTTCTCTTCTGTTAATCTCCAAGGACCAACTACCAGTCCTACTGGACACTTCTTTGGAGAGGATCTTTTTCTCTGGCTACTTCTATGATTCTCTCTTTGTGTTTTTGAAGTTTTGCTGCAATGTACTTTACTGTGGCCTTCCTTCATCTATTCTGCTTGGGTTGTGATTTTTAACGACTGTGTTCTGCAAACTTCTGAGAGTTGTTAGAGCTAATTTTCTTAGCTTTGTGCCCAGTAAGACCACTTTGTGCCCAGTCCCTCCATTCAGCTGAGACTTTGGGTGCCCCGTGAGGTCCTTCCCCGTGTCCCCAGGCTTCTCACTCTCTCTGTGCGCATGTCCCTCCTGCATGCCTGCTGTGGGTAGGATTCATTCTTCTGACCTGTCATCCACTTTACTAATTTGTCCCCCACCTGCAAAGTGACTGCTGTTAACCTTGACCCTTGGGGTTTGATTCATGTATTGATGTCCAGTTCCAGAGCTTCCCTCTGGCTCGTTCACAGGGTTTCCTGGGGGCTTCTCATCTCCCCTATGCGTGGCGCAGTCATTTTAGAGCGAGGCTACAACTCGGCTTTCCTACCTCTCGATTTCCTGGTTTTCTTGTGCTTCCTGTCTCCTGCCTGCCTAGTGTTTGAGGTCGCCTGTTGAACAGCGTGTAACATGCTCCGGGGCACTGTGGGGCCTGGGGCAGCAGCACAGCCCTTCACAATCGACCCTGTGTTTGAGCAGAGGTGAGGCTCCATCTTAATTGTCTGGGAGCTGAGTCAGAGTTGGCTTTATGTCTGGCCACCCGACCTGCAGGGTACCCACTTGGTGGTCCCACCAGAGCCTTTCCTCCTCCTCGGTGCCTTCCAGTTCCGTGGCCCTGCCCTGTCTGCCTCTCCTCCCGTCTGTAGGTGCTCTAGAGAAGAGGTGCCTGGGGCCGCACCCACGGCTCCCTCTGCACCTGGGCCTGCCTGCCACGCCCTCCCTCCCTCAGCAGGAGCTTGGAGTGGTGCCCAGGCCTCCCGGGTGTTCACTGGGACTCCCCACTGCACGGTGGCTGGCAGTTGGAGTCTGGGACAGGGTGTGCTTGGGCCAGTCCTCCCCACACAGCTTCTCTGTGCTGCTCTGTTCCTCGTTTTGTTTAGAGGGACAGATGCCCTGGGGATCGGCCTCCATGTGGTTTTAGGTGGTAGTATTGAGATTTGGCCTTTAATCAATCCTCATTACACTTGAAGCATTTTCAAAGGGGACTTTAAAAAAAAAATAAAGCCCTTATGCTTGAAAAGGAATTAAATAACTATCAAGCAAATTCAGTTCTTAAGTTTATTTTTAATGTAGAGATTACACAAAGCTAATTCTCAGGTGGAGTCGGGATGTGGTCTAATTTGTACTACTAATTGGGCAGCATTACGTGGTCCTCAGCAGCCTGTCCTGGGGCTTCCAGGGTGCGCCTCCTGCACAGACTGTGCTGGGTGCAGGGCTGACATGGCCACCACCCTGCCTGGCCCACTCCTTCCACCCCACCCACCCCAGGGCTCCTCGTGCCCCAGTGTCCCTGCTGCTTGCTGTTCCTCGGCCGTGAGGAATATAGTGGCTGTTTGTCAGGATTTAGGTCCAAACATCAGACATCAGCTCATCAATCTGACCCACAACTAACCAACAAATAACCCTCTTCCTGATTGCTGAAACGCAACTCAGTAAATTACTTTCTCATAGTTTACCAGAATCTTTCAATAAAAATATCATCAGTGGGCTCACGGATTATAAAAAGACTCCAGAAAGCATTTGGGGTCTGCTTACGCGTCCGGAGCAATGTCCCGGCTGGGCCGTCGCCTGACTGTTCTCAGCTGAGCCGCTGCCGGCTCTGCTGCACTTCGGCTGAGCAGGCACAGGCGGGGCTTCCTGCTCTGGCTCTGGGTAGTCAGGTTTCCTGTCTGCGCCCAGCTGTGTACGGTGGGCATTTGGCAGCTCTGAGCGTGGCCTTCAATGCAAAGGCAGGGCTGGCGAGACCAGTGGCAAACAGCCTCTAGGGTGCCGGAGTCGGTGGTCCAGGGCACCTGGCCTCTGAGGGAGTCCTCTGGTCACAGCTTCCAGCCCCGTTTGTGAGGCAGATGGAGACTACACAAAGGTGCATCCGGTGCTTAAGTATCCAAATGCATAGTGAAAGCACCTGTTTTTTAGTGTCTTGGGTTTTTGTTTTAAATGAACTTCTGATCAAATGTTTAGTAAAAAGTTCAGTGACATTTGCAGACATTCACGTACTACCATCGTAGGCCTTGCTGCAGTTTCCTCTCAGCTTCTCACACCACGCAGTGCTGTGCATGGGACTAAACACTGAGTCCCTAAGAGTTGCCGGCAGTTTTCATGACCCGTGTCAGGAACGCACTCTTTAATCAGTCAGGCTTTTATCTCAGCTAACTCTGCTTGGCATCCAGAGATGCCCTGTCTGCCCTGAGCACAGGCTCCTGCTGCTCCCTCTGGGGAGAAGTGTGCTCTGGAAACTGCTGAGCGGCTGCACCATGGGTTTGGGTCCCGCTAAAAGTAAGTAAGAAGGTGCAGAAAGCAAGAGCTTGAGGTCAGAGCCCTGGTCCTGGAGGCAGCTCTGTCCCGACATGGAGGCCCACCTCCCTGCAGGCCAGAGGAAGGTGTGACTCATCACTGGGACCAGCTCTCAGGCTGCGGCCCAGTGGCCTCCACCCTCCTGCCCTGCTCCCGCCCGGGGGAAGGTGGACACAGACCCACAGGCCTGGGCTGTGTCTCTTACACTCCCATCCTTGTCCCTGGTGGCTGGAACTGTGTGGAACCTCACAAAGGTGCCAGTGGATCAAGTGGGTGAAGGATAATAAATAGGAGTTAATTTTTTAAAAAGGGGAAATTTCAAAAATTTGCTGTCCTTTTAGTGATTTTTTTCTTTCTAGAACTTTCCTTTAAGAGGAGAACTCTGGGTGGGTGAGTATGTGCAGGGATAGGCAAACTGGGTGGTGGGTCACAGCCTGAGGACTCTGCCTGAACTATAGACCAGCAGACAGATCTGCTTGCTCTGCTGGTGCTCCTGCGGGCGCCTGCGCAGGGAGCGGCCTGAGCTGCAGGGCCCCATCCACCCGGGACCCACTTTCCAGGGACGAGACCAGTGACACCTGGAGTCCCATTGGGGGCATCCTGGTCTGCCCGTTGTAAGCTCTGCTCTTGTCCTGAGTGGACCTCTGCAACCTTCCTTTGAAGGACCTGAAGGGCCATGCCTTCTCACTGCCTTCAGAGCAATCGTCTCTGTCACCGTCTGTGCCATTGCCCTCAGGCCTCCCGAGCCCCCCCTGATACTGGAAGACTGGTGGTGCCACTGATGTACCCTCAGCTCACCAGTGTGGAAACAGAAGGCTCGCTCCTCCGTCCCACTTCTCCCCAGGGTCCCTGGCCTGTTCCCCACGCTCGAATGCAGCTCCTGCTTCTCTCTGTTGAGTTGCTCCTCTGTGGCCGTGGCACACCTGCCCTCGCCACCACCGAATGCCACCTCCCTTAGCGCTGGTTGCAGAAGGTCTGCCCTATGGGTGGTTAGAGCTTTTGTTCAGGGTGGGGGTGCACATGTCTGGGAATGGGAGCGTGAATGTCTCCGTGAGCAAGCAGTCCTCTGACAGGCTCCCCTGCACAGGGAAGGCAGGTAGGCCAGACTGCACACTGCCGAAGTTGCCCCTTGAACAGAGGGGCAAAGCTTCCTGTTGCCGGGGCTAGAGTCCCTCCTGTGCACCCTCCAAGTCTGTGTGAGCTCCATGGCCAAGGCTGCTCTGCCTGGGGCGCAGCGCCCACTGCAGAGAGGATTTATCCTGATGTAGCCCTGCATTTGACAGCCTGGGCTCGGGGACCCCACATGACGGTTCTTGAGTGGTGAGGTTGGTACTCAGATCTGAGATGGCCCTGAAGTCAGAACCTGTGTTGTGTGGACCCTCTTGAGACTGCAACCAGCCGCTTAGTTAACGTTCCTAGCTGGTTAGATTCAGGTCCTCCCGCAGCCTTGCTGACACTGTTTCTAAGGGGTCCACTGCAGGTGGACCCTTGTCCTCCTATATAGGATTTCCACCCAGACAAACCGCACTGGGATTCTGCTGTGCAGAACTCAGACGTATGTGTAACTAACACAAATTGTATTTCTGAATAATGACAGTTACCTGGGATGTGTGGTAAAGGTGGCAAGGAAACTTATTTCTCTAAAGATGTTACCCGTTGATTACAGTTTCTCAAAATCACCATGGAACCTCACATCAGGATAGATTCCAGGTACATCATGAAACACGGAAAAGCAATGTTATGGTGTGGAGGTGAGGTGTCCCCCAAGAGCTCTCGTGTGAGACAGTGCAGCAAGGTTTGGAGGAGAAACGACTGGGTGCTGAGAGCCTTACCCAGTCGGAGAGTTGACCCCCTCTGAGGGAGTCCCTGGGTGCTGACTGAGTGGTGGGTGTGGCAGGAGGAGGTGGGGATGAGACTTAGCTGGCAAGTGGAGACCTCGCTCTCTCTGTTCCTGAGCATCATGTGAGGCGCTTCCCTGTGCCACAATCTTCTGCCATGATGTCCTGCCTCACCTTGAGCCCTGAGGAGTGGAGCCAGCCTCTTATGGACTGAGACCTCTGAAGCTGTGAGCCCCTAAATACACCTCCTCTACAGTTGTTCTGGTCAGATCCTCTAGTCATAGCAAAAAAGCTGACTAAAACAAGCAATATAGCAAATAATTGAATAAAACCTAGCACCAGAGCAGTAGGAATAAGCTAAAAATGATTTTTTCAATCAATCTTTTTTTTTTTTTTTTTTTTTTGGCAATAGTGGTGTTGAGCCCAAGCCTGGCCCATGTTAAGACAAATATTCTGCCTCTGAGCTACACCACCCAGCCCTAAATTTTTTTTGTTTTTCAAACTTTTGAAAGGAAGACCAGTCATAAAGCTTCAAGGACATGGAGAAATTCCAAAGGGCAGTCCAGAGCGGACTGTGCAGACCAGCATGGGAGCCTCAGAACCCCTGAGTTCCTGGGGCAGCACGAGGCAGACATCTGTGCCTCCTCACCTCTCCGGGAGGACCGTGGCCCCCGTGCCTCCCTCCATGTGGCTGGGTGTAGGCTAGGAATACCTGCACAGCTTCCCCGTGGGGTCAGCGTGCTGGGCCAGCACACAGCAGCTCTCCATATGTCCACTGTCAAAGGAAGTCCCACGACTCGGTGAATAGAGGTGTGCACACAGACCCCGTGCGGCCCTCACCCGACTGTGGAAGGCTCCTGAGGCACAATGAGCAGGGCACACCCCAAGACAAGAGAGCAGCCCAGTCCCAGGGTCTCCAAGGACATCAGAGATGCCAGCCTAGCCCCTCCATGTCACCAGGGGTGGCCCGAGTCTGGGAAGCAGGGTGTCTGCACCCCTGGTGCTTGGTGGACACATTTTGGAAAGCACTTAGAGAGATGGCCGAGCTGTGTGAGGGCTGTGCAGGTCACTCAGAACGCGGCAGCCTCGCCCGCCAACTGGTATCCATTATCACGCATCTGACAGCAGCTGAGGCCTCCCAGCAGGAAGCAGTTCCACATAGAGGCTCACTCTGCTGGCCCCGTGAAGTGTTTTGGGCCATTAGAAGTGCCCTGAGTGCCATGCAATACCAAGGGACATCCTCAGGACACTCCCCAGGAGCAGGGCAGCTGCTGAGGGCCATGTGCAGAACACTGGTGGCTGTTTTCTTCAGGTGTCTTTAAAGAGCCATCTCCATGCCACAAAACAAGCCCAAAGCACAGTTTCCACCTCGGCCACCTGGCCAAGTTTGCTCTCCAAGTGGCCCCAGGCGGAGAGGGCAGAGCCACCCTTGACACGGGAGGACCCGCCGCTGTGTGTCTGCAGCCTCCCTGTGAAGCCGAGGGGGCCCTTGTGCTCGCACAGAGCCTCGCCTGCTTCCCCTGCAGTGGTGAGAGGCAGCCACCTCGCTGCCCTGCTCTGCAGACCTGCTCTGTAGGGTGTTAAAGTGCCCTGCAGAGTGGCTGCTGTGAGCCTGCATCCAGCGGAGAGCGGCCTGTGCTGGAAGGAGCCCTCCCGCAGCTCCCCGCCCAGGCCTCTCCCCGGGCGCCTCACCTCTGCTCTCCCTTGCCAGGTGCCGTGGCCAGCACCGAGGTCAAAATGAAGCTGCAGGAGTTCGTCCTCAATAAGAAGAAGGCCCTGGCCCACCGGAGCCTGAACCAGTGCATTTCCAGTGACCCCCGCTACTGGTACGGGTAAGTGCCATGGGCGCGGGCCTCCCTGGGGCCTGGCGCACTGTCAGGGAAGAGGGATGCAATTGGGGAGGCCTGGGCTGAGGGGGTCTGTCGGGGAGCACTGGGCCGCACTCCTGGGCAACACTAGGCCACTGTCCTGGCCTTTTAAAACTTTTTCAGAAATTATTTTTAGTTGTACATGACAATGTACTGTACTTCGACATAGTATACACCTGGGGAGTTGCCACTTCCCGTTCTTGGGGCTGTCCGTGATGTGTCGTTTCCCTGGTCGTATGTCACGTGAGCACAGGAGAGTGATGTCCTGTTCATTCTACTCCCTTTCCCATTCCCAGCCCCTCCCTTCCCTTGTTCCCTGTTGTCTGATCCCAAATACTTCCCTGCCCCACCCCTTATTGTGTGTTAGCATCTGCACATCAGAGACAGCAGTCAGCTTTTGGTTTTTTGGGTTGGCTTATTTCACTTAGCATGATAGTCTCCAGTTCCATCCATTTACTGGCAAATGCCATGATTTCATTTTTATTTAATGCTGAGTAGTATTCCACTGTGTGTCCACACCACATTTTCTTTATCCATATGTCTGTTGAAGGGCACCTAGGTGGGTTCCGTAGTCTAGCTATTGTGAATTGAGCCGCTATAAACACTGATGTGGTTGTGTCACTGCAGTGTGCTGATTTTAAGTCTTGGGTGTCATCTGCCCAGGAGTGGGATAGCTGGGTCAAATGGTGGTCCCATTCCAAGTTTTCTGAGGAATCTTCACACTGCTCTCCACAGTGTTACACTAATTGCAGTCCCACAGCAGTGTAAGGGTGTGCCTTTCCCCCACAGCCTCACCAGCATTTATTGTTCCTTATATTTGACAATTGCCATTCTGACTGGAGTGAGATGAAGTCTCAGTGTCGTTTTAATTTGCATTTCTCTAACTGTAGTGATGGTGGACATTCCTTCATGTGTTTGTTGACCGGTTGCATTTCTTCCTCTGAAGCTGTGTTCATTTCCCTGCCTGTCTACATTGTTTCCTGGTCTTCTGCACCGTTTCTTTTTTGGGCAGCAGGAGAAGCTCAGACCTGAACTCGGGCCTGAACTGTGCCACTGCAACCAAATGTCTACCCATATTTTATCAGTTCCTAGGCCAGTCAGGAAGCCCTTGATGTCTTTCTTGTTGTTGTAGTAAGAGACCTCACCAGAGCCAGGTGGGCAGGACCACAGAGAGCTGGTCAGAGCCACAGGCCAACTCAGAGGGAGTCTGTGGCCGCCCTGCAGAGCCGTGCCACTCTGCAGGGGCAGAGTGAGGTGCTTCACCAGCCATCCCACAGCAGGTTCTCCCTCTGAATGTGGCTCTCTGTGCTCTCAAGGGCCATTTGGTCACTGAGAAAAAGCAACAGGACAGGGTTTTTGTCTTGTTTTGTTTAATATTTTTAGTTGGTAGGTGAACAAAATACCTTTATTTTATTTATTTATTTTTATGTGATGCTGAGGATTGAACCCAGTGCCTCATACATGTAAGGCAAGTGCTCTACTGCAGAGCCCCAGCCCCAGCCCAAATTACATAAATTACATAAATCAAAATGTAATTAGTGATTTCATTGGTAAAAAATCAGCAGTCCTCAAGCTTCAGAAGGTACATCTAGCCGGGCCTGGTGGCATGCACCCATCCTCCAGCAGCTGGGGAGGCCGAGGCAGCCTCAGCAACTCGCGAGGCCCTGTCTCCAAATAAAAGACAAAAGGGCTGGGACATGGCTCAGTGCTAGAGCGCCTCTGGGTTCAACCCCAGAACAGAAGGCAGACGATTGAATCAAGAGGCAGACCTCACCGGCCTCCGCTGCCACGGTGCAGTGCCCAGCATCGGTGCCAGGACTGCCCTTGTGTCCCTCATGGGCTCTTTGTCTTCACACACTGCAGTTCACCTAGGCTGTGCGCTCACCAGAGCACACCCTTGATATCTGAGTCGCCAGAGAAGAGTGACCGTGGCAGGAAGCCGCAGGTGACAGCAGGGACGACTAGGCCTGTGAGGGGAACCCCCAGAGGAATGACAGTGGCTGGTGCTGTAGGGCCTGCCCCAGGCTGGAGGCAGGGGTGGGGCCTGCTGTGCCGAGGCTCTGTCCCCTCCCAGGTGGGGCGTGCCAGGCAGATGCAGCAAAGGACAGCAGTTGGGGCAGCACTTTGAAGGGCAAGGTGAGCCACAGTGAGGGGACCTGGGAATGGACAGCCTGTTGGATCGTGGCTAGGGAAGAGTGTGGCTGGCTCTGCACATGGGACAATGCAGCACTGAACTATGAGAGATCATCCTGGCTACAGGGAGGGCAGCACAAAGGAGCCTCTCAGAGCAGGCGCAGTGTGGCAGGGACAGGTACAGCTCGGTACCTGGGGAGCTGGGCTAAGAAGGTGTGGGACTCAGAGCTAGGTCTTAGCTGGCACCATGGCAGGAAGTGGGGGCTGTGGCTGGCCATGCTGGAACTTCTGGAGGAGAGCCATGAAGATGCACACAGTAGGACGGGGAGGAGGGCTGGCAGGGTTGACCCCACTGGAGCCCTGGAGGAGAGCCATGGTGATGCACACAGTAGGACGGGGAGGAGGGCTGGCAGGGTTGACCCCACTGGAGCCCTGGAGGAGAGCCATGGAGATGCACACAGTAGGACGGGGAGGAGGGCTGGCAGGGTTGACCTCACTGGAGCCCTGGAGGAGAGCCATGGAGATGCACACAGTAGGACGGGGAGGAGGGCTGGCAGGGTTGACCCCACTGGAGCCCTGGAGGAGAGCCATGGAGATGCACACAGTAGGACAGGGAGGAGGGCTGGCAGGGTTGACCCCACTGGAGCCCTGGAGGAGAGCCATGGAGATGCACACAGTAGGATGGGGAGGAGGGCTGGCAGGGTCGACCCCACTGGAGCCCTGGAGGAGAGCCATGGTGATGCACACAGTAGGACGGGGAGGAGGGCTGGCAGGGTTGACCCCACTGGAGCCCTGGAGGAGAGCCATGGTGATGCACACAGTAGGACGGGGAGGAGGGCTGGCAGGGTTGACCCCACTGGAGCCCTGGAGGAGAGCCATGGAGATGCACACAGTAGGACGGGGAGGAGGGCTGGCAGGGTTGACCTCACTGGAGCCCTGGAGGAGAGCCATGGAGATGCACACAGTAGGACGGGGAGGAGGGCTGGCAGGGTTGACCCCACTGGAGCCCTGGAGGAGAGCCATGGAGATGCACACAAGAGGACGGGGAGGAGGGCTGGCAGGGTTGACCCCACTGGAGCCCTGGAGGAGAGCCATGGAGATGCACACAGTAGGACGGGGAGGAGGGCTGGCAGGGTTGACCCCACTGGAGCCCTGGAGGAGAGCCATGGAGATGCACACAGTAGGACGGGGAGGAGGGCTGGCAGGGTCGACCCCACTGGAGCCCCTGGAGGAGAGCCATGGAGATGCACACAGTAGGACGGGGAGGAGGGCTGGCAGGGTCGACCCCACTGGAGCCCTGGAGGAGAGCCATGGAGATGCACACAGTAGGATGGGGAGGAGGGCTGGCAGGGTCGACCCCACTGGAGCCCTGGAGGAGAGCCATGGAGATGCACACAGTAGGACGGGGAGGAGGGCTGGCAGGGTCGACCCCACTGGAGCCCTGGAGGAGAGCCATGGAGATGCACACAGTAGGACGGGGAGGAGGGCTGGCAGGGTCGACCCCACTGGAGCCCTGGAGGAGAGCCATGGAGATGCACACAGTAGGACGGGGAGGAGGGCTGGCAGGGTTGACCCCACTGGAGCCCTGGAGGAGAGCCATGGAGATGCACACAGTAGGACGGGGAGGAGGGCTGGCAGGGTCGACCCCACTGGAGCCCTGGAGGAGAGCCATGGTGATGCACACAGTAGGACGGGGAGGAGGGCTGGCAGGGTTGACCCCACTGGAGCCCTGGAGGAGAGCCATGGAGATGCACACAGTAGGACGGGGAGGAGGGCTGGCAGGGTTGACCCCACTGGAGCCCTGGAGGAGAGCCATGGAGATGCACACAGTAGGACGGGGAGGAGGGCTGGCAGGGTCGACCCCACTGGAGCCCTGGAGGAGAGCCATGGTGATGCACACAGTAGGACGGGGAGGAGGGCTGGCAGGGTTGACCCCACTGGGAACTTCTGGAGGAGACATGGAGATGCACACAGTAGGACGGGGAGGAGGGCTGGCAGGGTTGACCCACTGGAGCCCTGGAGGAGAGCCATGGAGATGCACACAGTAGGACGGGGAGGAGGGCTGGCAGGGTTGACCCCACTGGAGCCCTGGAGGAGAGCCATGGTGATGCACACAGTAGGACGGGGAGGAGGGCTGGCAGGGTTGACCCCACTGGAGCCCTGGAGGAGAGCCATGGAGATGCACACAGTAGGACGGGGAGGAGGGCTGGCAGGGTTGACCCACTGGAGCCCTGGAGGAGAGCCATGGAGATGCACACAGTAGGACGGGGAGGAGGGCTGGCAGGGTTGACCCCACTGGAGCCCTGGAGGAGAGCCATGGAGATGCACACAGTAGGACGGGGGAGGAGGGCTGGCAGGGTCTGACCCCACTGGAGCCCTGGAGGAGAGCCATGGTGATGCACACAGTAGGACGGGGAGGAGGGCTGGCAGGTCGACCCCACTGGAGCCCTGGAGGAGAGCCATGGAGATGCACACAGTAGGACGGGGAGGAGGGCTGGCAGGGTTGACCCACTGGAGCCCTGGAGGAGAGCCATGGAGATGCACACAGTAGGACGGGGAGGAGGGCTGGCAGGGTTGACCTCACTGGAGCCCTGGAGGAGAGCCATGGAGATGGACACAGTGCAGGACAAGCGGGAGGGAGGGCTGGCAGGGTCTGAACCCCACTGGAGCCCTGGAGGAGAGCATGGTGATGCTCTCAAGTAGGGACGGGGAGGAGGGCTGGCAGGGTTGACCCCACTGGAGCCCTGGAGGAGAGCCATGGAGATGCACACAGTAGGACGGGAGGGAGGGCTGGCAGGGTTGACCCCCCTGGAGCCCTGGAGGAGAGCCATGGAGCTGCACACAGCTCGAGCGCGAGGCTGAGGGTTGACCTCACTGGAGCCCTGGAGGAGAGCCTGGAATTGGGGACAGGATGGGGACAGCTGGGGAGGGGTGGATAGGAAGTAGTGGCAAGGCAGGCTGTGGAATAGGCCCCTTCCTAGCCTAGAGACCTTAGGAAGGGTCCATCTTATAATTAGCTGGGCACAGGGACTTCACCGGGGTCCTGGGATTAGGTGCCTCCTAGGGAAGAG